>NC_041392.1:713141828-713160187 GCF_002162155.2 Triticum dicoccoides
GGTCAGCATGCCGTTAGCTCTTCATACCAACTGAGGCTTGGATTTTTTTTGTCTCTTGCCTATGGTAGGTCTTTTCTTGTCGCTCACCATCCTTTTGCTGTTGTAATCGCGGATATTTTTAGATCTTGCTTAGTTTTTTGTCTGCGACTGTTTCTGTGTGTGGCTGCTGATCGTGCTAAGTCGTTTCTTCACTCCGATGCTCGTGCTATTTTGTCCCCTCTTTCTGGGGTTTGCTGCATTCGATTTTTATTGTGCCTCTTCTCCTCACTTGTCGTCCATTTTCTTTCATCGTCTTGGTTGCAGCTATTCAGAGCAGCTAATTGTTCTTCGTTTGTGTCTTTTCTTATACCAACGTACTGTTGTTGGAGTTATAGATGTTAATGTGTTACTTTTGCGGCAGTGTTTGTAGAAAAATGATGAATTCTGGATGTGGAGTAGCCGTTCGCATGTCCAAGGTGGCATAGAATCATTGTTCTTGGAAACTTCTCTTGGTTAATTTTGTAGAATAGTTGTGAATGTCAATGAGCAAGAAGTGTCCTCTTTCAATAGCCCATATCTTCCAACACAACAGGCTTAAGAAACAGTCAGCCGGCATCAGCGACAACTAATCACTTAACAAAACCATGGACAGGGGTCTTAAAGCTCATCACTAGCCCGTCAATATTTGGCTTGTTCCGGTGAATGATAGCATGTAGGATATGGAGGTCGTGGCTCACTAGCTAGGACTAGAGATAGCCCTCCTAAAGATAGCTAGGCATGATAGCCATGGCTTGGAGTTACCATTCATGTGTCTATCTTAAATTGGGAGCGATGGCTCATCTAAAGTTGGTTCTAAACTTTGATGTGCCTAACCTTCTAAACATTACGCATTTTATCGCTTCATGGTGGCTTGGAGTTTTCCTTCACTAATAAGAGGCGCTTTGCAAGAGTTTGATTATTTGATGATGTAGGTGTTTTCACAAGCTCAATGTAAATTACCTGGAGATGCTTCAAATCCTGTACAACTTTGCTCAATCATGTATTGTTGGCATCCTGAAACTGTACCTGTTTTGCTGCACTGTTGCCTGGCTGTAATAGAGTCATGGTATTCTTTGCAGTCGAGAACCCATTTATTACAGAGTATAAATGGTGAGTCAATTTCTACCATTGAGACTGTTCTCAATTATCATCGAAACCACTGGTAAACTTACAAAGAACATAACTAAAACAGTGGTGGTATTCTATTATTGCTGCAGAATAAACTAAAACTACTGAAGAAATTTAGCAATTTATTAGCAAATAGAATTCTATTTCAAAGTATTTTCAGTCAATTTCAAAGCGCATTCAGCTTGCAAGTTGAGAACAATGTATCTCTAAGAATAGAGAATGCATACGTACATTAGAACTCGTGAGGAAAAAAAATAAGATAGCAGTCCACTGGCCACCCTATGAATTTCTAGAAAACTTCATTTGCTCGGTAGTCGACAGTTTATCTTGGCAAGATGTCGCATGCCTTCCACTAATGCCAGCAGTTATTTTCAGATCACCTGATTTCGTGAGCCCTAACCACGTTGTTATGCTTGTTATAGAGATTCTGATGGTAGTTGGAGGGCTTGAGACACGCATCCATGAGATGAACATGTGATGGTGCCTGTTTCAAAACCTGCGTCGGCATGCTGCTGCCACACATCCATACAGGCTTCCACGGTTGAGTTATGAGAGATGACGATGAGCTATTGCTGCTAGGCAACGCAATACATGCTACAGAGAGATGGCGATCTAGAATCTGCCGAAAAAAGATCTTCCGAAATATTAAATTTCTGTTACATAGAATTTGAAATTAGATGAATATGTGGGTAGAAGTATCGAAACGATAGAAAAGTTTAAGAAATCCACATACCTTGGACAGATGAGAGATCGGCATTAGCCGACGGGTTTTACTTTCCGTGCGTTCTTGACTTTCTCTCTTTTCCCGGAAAGGAGATCACATCAGTGTTTTACCCATAATGATGGTAGTGTTTACGTGAGGAACCGATCTGAAGAGTAGCATGGGGTGACCGACGCCTGCTGATTATCTTCATGTCAGCGTTCAAAACGTACAAACATGTAACTTGCCTGGTTGCTATTGGGGAGAAAGAGAAAGCGAGATTAGGGGCACACAGAAGGAGAGAATAACACGGGAGGCTCGCCAGATCAAAAGAAATCACCATGGACGGCAGAAGGCTTGAGGAAGGAGAGGAGCGCCTGGCCACCAGGCAACTGGATTCATTTTTTCTTTCTGTTAGCGAGATTGGATTTGTATATTCCTTCTATAGCAAGAAGCCACTTTTTTTTCTGTGCCTATTCTTCCTCCCGTACGTGAAAGCATGAGGGCCTTTATTTTTATTTTAACTGTTATCAACAACGGTGATGCAAGATTGGATGGAGATTAATCTCATTTGGCTTCTTTTGAAAGAAAGAAAAGCTAATCGTATAACTATTGGTTTCTAGTTTTTTTCTTTTGGCTTCTATGTTCCCAACTTCACGTGAAAGCCTTTTAAAAACATAACTCCATGTGAAAGCACTATGGGCCTTTCCAATCATCTTTTAATTGACATATGCTGGTTCATTTTTTTTCTTGTTTCTATTTTCGACGGGTTAATCTACACCGTAATAATTCGGCCCCGCCAGATAAACGGCTCGTAATTTCTGATTAACGTGGTAATTTCTAGGGAGTCTGTAATTATTATAATATATAATAATATATAATATATAATAATATATAATATATAATATATAATAATAATAATAATAATAATAATAATAATAAAGTAAGTATAGAAGTATAGAAGTATAGATATAGATAGATAGATATAGATATAGATATAGATGTTTACTCATATCAATGGCATAATCGGTTAATGAGCAATAATAACAAATCTCGGATGACAACACTTTCTCAAAATAATCATGATATGATATGGCAAGATGGTATCTCCCTAGCCCTTTCTGAGACCGCAAAACATAAATGCAGAGCACCTTTAAAGATCAAGGACTGACTAGACATTGTAATTCATGGTAAAAGAGATCGAGTCATAGTCATACTCAATGTAAACTAACAGTAATGGATGCAAATGACAGTGGTGCTCTTCAACTGATGCTTTTTACAAGAGGATGATGACTCAATATAAAAGTAAATAGATCGGCCCTTCGTAAAGGGAAGCAGAGATTTTTAATATGTGTCAGAGCTCGCTTTTGAAATAGATATGAATAACATTTTGAGCGGTATACTTTCATTGTCAATATAACAACCGAGATCTCGATATCTTCCATGCTACACACATTATAGGCGGTTCCCAAACAGAATGGTAAGTTTATACTCCCCTCCACCAACAAGCATCAATCCATGGCTTGCTCGAAACAATGAGTGCCTCCAACTAACAAGAGTCCCGGGGCAGTTTTGTTTGCAGTTATTTTGATTTGATTTGCATAAAGCATGGGACTGGGCATCCCGGTGACCAGCCATTTTCTTGTGAGTGAGGAGCGGAGTCCACTCCTCTTGAAAATAACCCGCCTAGCATGGAAGATAAAGACAGACCTAGTTGATACATGAGCTATTCGAGTATACAAAACAGAATATTTATTTGAAGGTTTAGAGTTTGGCACATACAAATTTACTTGGAACGGCAGGTAGATACCGTATATAGGTAGGTATGGTGGACTCATATGAAATAACTTTGGGGTTTATGGAATTGGATGCACAAGTAGTATTCCCGCTTAGTACAAGTAAAGGCTAGAAAAAGACTGGGAAGCGACCAGCTAGAGAGCGACAACAATCATGAACATGCATTAAAATTAATCAACACCGAATGCAAGCATGAGTAGGATATAATGCACCATGAACATAAATATCATAGAGGCTATGTTGATCTTGTTTCAACTACATGCGTGAACATGTGCCAAGTAAAGCCACTCGAATCGTTCAAAAGAGGATACCACCCTATCATACCACATCACAACCATTTTAATAGCATGTTAGCACGCAAGGTAAACCATTATAAACTTCTAGCTAATTAAGCATGGCATAAGCAACTACAATCTATAATTTTCATTGCAAATATGTTTCTTTCATAATAAGCTGAATCAGGAACGATGAACTAATCATAATTACAAAAATAAGAGAGGTCGAGTTCATACCAGATTTTCTCATCTCAATAAGTTCATCATATAATCATCATTATTGCCTTTCACTTGCATGACCGAATAGTGTGGATAATAATAATAGTGTACATGCATTGGACTAAGCTGAAATCTTCAAGCATTCAATTCAAGAGAGAAGACAAGGTAATTAATATGGGCTCTTTGTTAGATCAACAATAATGCATATGAGGGCCACTCAACATTTTCATTATGGTCTTCTTCTCTCGACCCCCAAAGAACAAGAAAAGAAATAAAACTATTTACATGGGAAAGCTCCCAACAAGCAAAAGAAGAATGAGAAATCTTTTGGGGTTTTCTTTTTAATTACTACTACTACAACATGAAAAGTAAACTAACTAAAAACTACAACAAATTTTTTTGGTTTTTCTAAGGTTTTCCAAACACACAAGAAGAAAGCATAAAAAGGGAAATAAACTAGCATGGATATTACGATGAAAAAGTATGAGCACCGACAATTGGCATGAGTGTGTGAACATGAATGTAATGTCGGTGAGAGATACGTACTCCCCCAAGCTTAGGCTTTTGGCCTAAGTTGGTCTATGGGCACGACTGGCCTGGCGGATATCCAAAGTCATAGTTGGGGTCGTACTAAGAAGGATCCCCCTGGTGCCACTGGTTGGCGATCTCTTCCGGATTCCACTGATAAACAGACTACCGGTGAGGATCAAATTGTTGTTTCGGCTCTGGCTCTGTAGCTGATATGCAGTTTCGGTAGGCGTAAATGGCCTCCGGCGGAACAAGATACTTGCCTGCAGATAAGTCAAACAAGGAAGGAGCAAGCAAAGTAATAGTCTCAGGGTGATTTCTATCAAATATCAGCTTGTACTTAAGCATCTTTTCCTTATTCTTAACAATAAAATAATGTGCTACCATACTCTTATAGTCTAGAAAAGCAGGAGGCAACAACATTCCTTCTTTCTCATAATGCCTAATAGGTAAGTTAAAATGTGCAGCGAGGCGCGAGGTGAAGATACCTCCCAAGATGGGGTCCTTATTACGGTTAAGATTTAACCGCTTTGCAACAATAGCGCCCATACTAAATGTGTCATCACGGAACAAGGCATGGCACAAATAACAATATCAGAGGCACTAAAGTTGCCACAGTTTCCGCGGCCAATTAAGCATCTACTAGCAAATATTGTAAAGTAACGTAAAACAGGAAAATGTATGCTAGTAATTCTTGCATCGAAAACTTTCCTCGTTTCCCCTACAGCAATTGTATCAATAAACCCTTCCACATTGTCACGATATGGTTCCTCTATGCTGCCCTCAAAAGGTATCAAACAAACCTGGCAAAAGTCACGAAATGACATCTCCTTATGCTGATCATATAAATAAAATTCCACCGAAGGTGGTGAGCTCCTAGCATGGTAATGAAAGTTTTGCACAAAGATATTGGTGAGTAAGAGATACTGTTCGCATTGGTCGTGGAGGAAGGCGGTGAGGCCTGCATTCTCAGCCAACTCATAGAAATCATCATAAATCTCGGCTGCTCTCAAGAAATCATCATAAGGCCATTCACACGGTCGAACCTCTGCAGTATGAGGGAGATTATACTTGGGCTTCTTGTTCTCTTTACTTTGTTTATCCTTCGAGCTTCGGCTCGATGAGCCCCTCAAAAATCTCTTCATCTTTTTCTGAATTTTTCTGAAATTTTTAGTAACTTCAAAATAAAAGTGAACCAAACTCAACAAAATTGATAGCAACTACTCCTACAAGTGCCTAGAGGCAATATCATGCATTAAAACTACTTTTGACCATATAAATTTGACATGCAAGCTCAAGAACAGGGTCACCTAAGCAGCAAAAATTTGCAATAAATAAAGCACTAGAATAAAAACTAATTGGACCATTGGAGGAGTCACATACCAAAGAACAATCCTCCAAAGTAGTTTTGTGAACGAAGCTTTGAGCTAGGAGATCGAAAATGGCAGCAAGATAAGCTAGAACTTGGGTTTGAGCTGGTTGGTGATTTTTTTGGGAGGAAGAAGGAGTGTGTGGTAGCTGGAATAAGTGGAGGGGAGCCACCATGGGCCCACGAGGCAGGGGGCGCGCCCAGGGGAGTAGGGCGTGCCCTCCACCCTCGTGGGTACGTGGCTGCTCCCCCTGTTGTGTTTTCAGTGCTAGATATTCTCAAATATTTCAGAAAAATCATATTTAATTTTCAGGGCATTTGGAGAACTTTTATTTTCGGTGTATTTTTATTACATTGATAATTCAGAAAACAGACAGAAAATACTATTTTGCTTTATTTAATATAAATAACATAAAGTAAAAAGAGGGTACAGAGAGTTGTGTTTTCTAAATTCATCCATCTCATGCTCATCAAAAGGAATCCACTAACAAGGTTGATCAGGTCTGGTTAACAAACTCATTTCAAATAATATGAAACCAGAGAATTTTTGAATAACACTAGGTTACCTCAAAGGGGATATGCATGCCCCCAACAATAAGAATATCATATTTCTTTTTGACAGTAGGAAGAGGAAATTCAAAACCTCCAATAGTAGTTGTTGAAATTTTTCCAATAGAATTGATACTGTGGACTTGAGGTTGTTTCCTCGGAAAGTGTACCGTATGCTCATTACCATTAACATGAAAAGTGACATTGCCTTTGGTGCAATCAATAACAGCCCCTGCAGTATTCAAAAAGGGTCTTCCAAGAATAATAGACATACTATCGTCCTCGGGAATATCAAGAATAACAAAGTCCGTTAAAATAGTAACGTTGGCAACCACAAAACACTACAAAAAAAGACACATCCGTGACATTTTGGGCCAAACGAAAAAAATATTCTATCATACATATGACACTTCTATGACGATAATTGTGACAAAACCCGGTATCATCATAGATGTGGTGGGCTCCTACTTCTATGACAAAAAATCATGGTAGAAAATGGGCTTTTCGTCCTGGGCGGGCTGGAGACGCAGCTGCATGACATTCTTTGGGCCGTCAATGACGGAACAAACCGTGGTAGAAGCGAGGCGAGGAAAATTTCGGGGAGTTCCCGGTTACGGTTGGAGGTCGGGGGCTGAGCGATGCGCGTTTCTCTCGTACACGTACGCGCGTGTGTGCGAGGCGTTGGCTCTAACTAAACCCGAGCGAGGCGTTAGGCCCTAACTGAACCCGAGCGATTGCACTGCAGGCTACGCGTTACTGAACCTGAGCGATCGATCGATGGCTGTTAACTGAACCCGATCGAGCGATTCCTTCGCTACTGCTGCTAACTGAAGCCGATCGATGGGATGAACAGTGAGCGTTGCGGGAGGGTTTGGATGAACAGTGAGCGGTGGCGTTGCCTCTGGATGAACAGAACCCCGTGGTGTGGTGGAGGGATGGATAAATAGTAGATGGTGGAGGGGTGCCCGTGGAGGGGTTGATGAACAGGACCCCGTGGTGTGGAGGGCTGGATGAATAGTAGACGGTGGAGGGGTGATTGAACAGGACCCCGTGGTGTGGAGGGGTGGTTGAACAGTAGACGGTGGAGGGGTGGTTGAACAGGACCCCGTGGTGTGGAGGGTTGGATGAATAGTAGACGGTGGAGGGGTGGTTGAACAGTAGCCGGTGGAGTAGCGCGCGGTGGAGGATGGATGAACAGGAGCCCGTGGATGAACAGTCGCAGGTGGAGGCTGGAGGAGGTCGACGGTGGATGAACAGTAGCTCGTGGAGGCTGGAGGGGGTCGACGATGGAGATGAACAGTATCCCGTGGAGTCCCGTTTTTCGGTACGCCACACCCCTCCCAATGAACAGGACCCCCATTTCGACCGTAGCGCTCCAACACAAGTCTGTTTCTTCCGTTTTGCGGTACGCCACACCCCTCCCGATCAACAGGACCCCCATTTCGACCATAGGAGGTCCGTTTCCTCCGTTTTGCGGTACGCCAGACCCCTCCCGATGAACAGGATCCCGTTTCGAACGTGGCCGATCGAACACAAGGCCGTTTCCTCCGTTCTGCGGTACGCCAGGCCTCGTTTCCATCGCCTATTCCGTCCAAGCCCTCCCGATGAACACGACACATTCCGTTGCCTCCCCATGAATACGACGCATTCCGTTGCCTCCCCATGAACACGACGACGGCGCTGTTTCTCCGTTACGTCCAGCCATGTACACGAGCCCTAGCCGTACGTATGCGCGATTAGGCGTTCGAGACCCCGCCCGTATGTACACATACGTGGCCGTATTTTCTTTCTTGCACGTGCGCGCCTCTACTACGACACGTGCGCGCCTCTACGTCGACTAGTATGTATGTACACGTTCGCGACCAGAATGACAACACTACGTACGCTTCGACCAGGTGGGTCCCGACTGTCAGGCACTTCCTTGCCTGCGAAGATGTAGCTGGTGGGTCCCAGCAGTCATGGGGCGAATCGTTTTTTTGCCCGGACGCACTTCCTTGCGTGCGAAGATGTAGTTGGTGGGTCCCAGCAGTCAGGGGGAAACATTTTTTTGTGAAATACGATGGCACGTCCGATGGGTCCCGCTGTCAGGTGGAGGAATAATTATTTTGCACGTAATAAGGAGGCACTTCCTTGCTGCGGCCGTGGACCCAGCTGTCAGCCTCTCCACATATAGTCCACGTGCGATGGAAGCCGTTCCTTAACCACGTTGACCACGCCGCGCCGAGAGCACCAGGGCGGTGGACGATGGCGAGGCATAGGAAGGGGATGACGCGGAGCCGGGGAAGACGCGGCAGTGGATGCCCACGCGTACAGGAGTACGAGGGATCACTGGTTCGCTGCGGTGTGAGGCTGCCGTCGTCGCAGAATAACAGGGGGTGTGGGTGAGTAGAGGGATGGCCTGGCAGCGGTGGGAGTAGTAGGGGGCGGTGAGGCCTCCGCCGCATCGCATCCGGCCACGGGAGGCAAGAGCACGAGGCACGACCGGTGCTGGTTTGGGCAGCTGGAGCAAGAAGACCAAAGGTTGAAGAAGCACTACGGCCATTGGATGGACATCGTACGGTCACTGGAGTTGACAAAGACCTCCGTCCCCGTCAACTTAGTAGGCCCACAAGTCAGCCTGCCACTATACTGTGTCCCAGCTAACAGGGGGAGTATTCATTTTTTATGCATAATAAGGGGGCACTTCCTTGCCTGCGAAGATATAGGTGGGGGGTCCGAGCTGTCAGCGGTGGTAACGTTTTTTTTGTGAAATACAGAGGCCCTTTCGGTGGGTCCTTGATGTCAGGTGGAGGAATCATTATTTTGCGCGTAATAAGGAGGCATTTCCTTGCGTGCGGCCATGGACCCAGCTGTCGGCCTCTCCACGTAAAGTCCACTTCAGATGCATGTCGTTCATTGAACATGTTGACCAGGCCGCGCCGAGAGCACCAAGGCGGTGGACGACGGCGAGGCCTAGGAAGGGGACGACACGGAGGCAGGGAAGACTCGGCAGTTGTTTCCCACAAGGAGGGGAGTACGACTGTACGAGGGTTTAATGGTTCGTCTACCGTCGTCGGAGAATAACAGCAGGTGTGGGTGAGTAGAGGGATGGCTAGGCCAGCGATGGGAGTACGGTGGGGCGGTGAGGCCTGCGTGGCAGCAGAGCCGGCCACGGGAAGGAGGGAGCAGGCAGTCCCGCCGGCGCCTGTTTGAGCAGCTGGAGCAGGAAGAGCAGAGATTGAAGAAGCACGACGGCCATTGGATGGCCATCCAACAGTCACTGCATGTGCGTCAACCTTTTTTTAGAAAAGCCTCAAATCTGTGGAAAACAGCATACATCCCATTTGCTAATTCTTAAGATTTTTTTGGAGCCCATATTCTTTTTGTTACCATTACAGTCCATATTGTGGCCACGGTTAAAAAATTATACGAAATTTTGCATATTTCGGTGCGGTCCGAACTGTTTTTAATCCCGAAATTTCTCACATTCAAACTGATTTTAAAAATAAATGTGCATCAATATAAAATCCAACAAATTCTCCATGCATAAAAATTAATGTAATTTAAAATATCGAAATGAAATAAAAAGATATTTGAAACTAATTGCCGGTTTGATGTGTTTTAAAAATTTACATCCCATTTCTCATTACTGATGGGCCATTTTCTCGGCCAGCCGAATGAAAGCTCTCCTCGTCTTGAAAGATTTGCACCCCAATAGGCCTGACAAAGCGACTTACTTGGCAAATCACAAAAAAACTGGGCTGTGGCCGTGGACCCAGCTGTCAGTCCATTTGTTTTTTTAGTCCATTTGGTGGGCTGGGTGAAACAATGATGTAGGATCTATGCAGCCCATTTAAATCCCATTTGCATTTTTCTCGAAAGCCGCGGACTTGCTGGGCTGGGTGAAAATATCATGTTGGGCTAGACGGAGAAATGTTATAAAAACATAAACACATGATTACACATCAGTAAAATCTTTGCAAGCTTATGTACGCAATCACTAGGAGTTAACTTGCCAAGTTATATATAAACAATTATTATTATTATTTTGTAAGAACTTTCAACTTACGAAATAAAATATCATTTTAATTTGATGAGTTAATAGTACGTGGGGTATTATTATTTTTTAGGCTAGACGTGGGACAGTTGAGTAGGTTCTAGGGGAAAGTACTGGGAGAAAATTCAGTTTACATCGAAAAAGAAAGTTGGAGAAAATTCAGAGACCTGCTGGGTCCACCTGAGGAGGGGAATATGTTGGGAGGAAGGAGATTCAAAGCACGGCAGCCGAGTGAACTAGTTTTTTTATGGACAAGTGAACTAGTTTACATACATAAGCAAATTGCCACTAAAAAAAGCAATCAGGTTAATGGGTTCTTAAAAGAAATATTTCGGACAAAATAGATAATTACGACACATAGGCTAATGCATGAAACACTCAGATGATAAAGGTGCTTATAAACAGATAAAGTACAACATCTTGACCTTCCTGGCACGCTTGATCATGATACTGCGGCTGTCCGTGTACTCGTCGGTTACGGGAAGCAGACACGCCCTCATGTCCAAGATCTGCATGTACATGTCGTAGCATGCGTATGCACCCTTGGCCACGTAGGTTATGTAGGCTAGATTCAGAGGTACCTTCCACGTGTTCAGGTCGTGTTCTTTCATGTTGGCGTATTAGGGGTCGATGATGGTCTCAGCGAGGTCAACCACAGAGCCCTTCTCCTGCCCGTTGCTGATGATCTTGTATTGCTTCTGGATGTCGACAAGCTTGTTGCACCAGATGGCCGAATCGTCGCCTTCTTCCTTCTCTCCACCATAGAGAAGATGCAGTCGGCGCTGTCGATGAAACGGGCGAATGCTCCAGAACCTGGTGCAGCCATAGGACTGAGGCGAGGCAGAGCTTCACCGTGTCCGTATAGTTCGTGTACATCACATTCAACTTGGTGCAGCCATAGTACTGAACGGCGAACTCAAAGGGGAACTCCTTGCTGAAGTCCATATCCAGCAGGCTCACCCCTCGGATCGCCATTGGAGTCTCTTCGAGTGAACGAGTGTGTAGGCAGCGGCAGCGGTTAATTTTTCAGCTCTTGGGGAACTGGATTCAACAGTAAGCTGAGTGTGTACATGCGACAACAGTTACTACCCCTCCCTCGTCCGCTGCACGCCCGGCAGAAGATGCACCCTCGGCCACACGTCGGTTCACGAGCGGGTCTGTATTGGTACTGTAATAACAGGAGTTAGTTGTCACTTTACTTAAATTTAATTAGCTTTAATAGAAATTTGTACTTAAAACAAGCAATGCATTCGCTCGTTCTATCAGTGCCACAGGATCAACATGCACAACAATTAGAATTATTATTCTCAGGATGCACACGATCATCACATTTGTCACACTTTCACAAAGATAATACTACCGAGTTTGAACTGTTTGTTATGGTTGTTGTCCTCTGCATCATCATGTCGTGTTTCCGAGCTTGCAAGATTCAGAACCAACAAATAAGATCCAAATAATAAGTACAACAAAGATGCCTACACATCTCATTGATTCCCAGCTTGCAAGATTCAGAACCAACAAATAAGATCCAAATAATAAGTACAAGAAAGATGCCTACACATCTCACTGATTCCCAGCTTGCAAGATTCAGAACCAACCCATTAGAGCCTTTTGATAAAGTGAATATCGGGATTAAATCCATCTTGGCTAGCCATGTCATACAATCGAAGAACTTGGCGAATGCTCTCACTACAAAAAAAAGACACATCCATGACATTTTGGGCCGAACGAAAAAAAATTCTGTCATACATATGACACTTCTATGACGATAATTGCACTAGTAGAAAACAGGGCTATGGTCCAGGCCGGCTCAGCCCATTAGTCCCGGTTCAGTCTAGAACCGGGACCAATGTGGGCATTGGTCCCGGTTCGTGAGCCCAGGGGGCCGGCCGGGCCACATGGGCCATTGGTCCCGGTTCGTCGGGACCTTTTGGTCCCGGTTGGTGGGACAAACCGGGACCAATGGGCCTCGCTCCTGGCCCACCACCATTGGTCCCGGTTGGTGGCTTGAACCGGGACCAAAGGCTTCCCTTTAGTCCCGGTTCATGTCATCAACCGGGACCAATAAGGTGCCTATATATACCCCCTCGCGCAAGAGCAGAGCACAGTGCTCTGTTTTTTCTGGCCGAGGGGGAGAGGGCTTTGTGGTGCTCTAGCTCACCTCCTATGCACATGAGGTGTTCGATGGAATGCCCGAGCCACACTACTTAAGCTTTCTCCTCCCGAAGCTCGACCTCCAAGCTCCATTTTCCTCAAGATTTGTCTAGATTTAGTGGTCCGTCACGCCCCGTCCCCGTCTTCACCGCCGTCGATCACCCGCGCCGATCTCATCACCAACACCACCGTGGTGAGCCTCTTGTTCTTATCTTCTTTCTGAAAGGAAAAATATTCTTACCTGTATGTTTATATAGATACTTGTATCATTTTCTTACATTTATTATTGCATCTTATATAGTGCGATGGTTTTGGTATCCGCCCCCGTCGGCCCTCGTCCTGTCTATGATTCGGATTTGGTATGTATATTATCTTTATAACTATTGCTTCATTTATTGTTTATGAAAATTATGCCGACCAACGTGACATAGATTTTATTTATCTAGGATGTATGTGAATCGGAAATGCCAACCGACCCTATTGTCGAGAGGTTAAATTTAGTTGAAGAAGAAAACAATTTGTTGAAGGAAAAAATAAAAAAAATTGAGGAGGAGAAGATGATATTGGAGTTGCATGTTGCGGATGTCGTCGATGATCACAAGATCAAGATGGATGCAATGCGCTTGAAGATTAGAAAGATTAGAAAATATGACATTCATACCGAGGCTTGGTATCATTATGCCGTTGGATCAATTGTTACCTTGGTTGCGATTATGATCGCATTTGTTTTCGCATTGAAATGTTTTACATAGTTTCAATGTATGGTTTAATTAATTAGATGCTCTGGAGAGCTATATGTTGTTAGATGAGAACTATGTATGCACTTTGGTTTTAATGTGATGATGAACTTCTATTAATTTGGACACTTAATTATATATAATGCACGCAGATGAACCGGCAATGGATGTATGTTGACAGACACACCCGCGAGTACATTAAGGGCGTGCATGAGTTTCTCGATGCGGCTGAGGCAAACAAGCAAAATGGTTTTATGTGTTGTCCATGCACTGAATGTGGGAATACGAGGTCTTACTCTAACCGTAAAATCCTTCACTCCCACCTGCTTTACAAGGGTTTCATGCCACACTATAATGTTTGGACGAGGCACGGAGAAATAGGGGTTATGATGGAAGACGGCGAAGAAGAAGAGTACGATGACAACTATGTGCCCCCTGAATACGGTGATGCTGCAACGGGGGGAGCTGGTGAAGATCAAGAGGAACCAGACGATGTGCCCAATGATGCTGCCACGGGTGAAGCTGCTGAAGATCAAGAGGAACCAGATGATGTGCCCGATGATGATGATCTCCGCCGGGTCATTGTCGATGCAAGGACGCAATGCATTAGTCAAAAGGAGAAGCTGAAGTTCGATCGCATGTTATAGGATCACAAAAAAGGGTTATACCCCAATTGCGAAGATGGCAACACAAAGCTCGGTACCGTACTGGAATTGCTGCAGTGGAAGGCAGAGAATGCTGTGGCTGACAAAGGATTTGAGAAGCTACTGAAAATATTGAAGAAGAAGCTTCCAAAGGATAACGAATTGCCCGACAGTACATACGCAGCAAAGAAGGTCGTATGCCCTCTAGGATTGGAGGTGGAGAAGATACATGCATGCCCTAATGACTGCATCCTCTACCGTGGTGCATACAAGGATCTGAACGCATGCCCGGTATGCGGTGCGTTGCGGTATAAGATCAGATGAGATGACCCTGGTGATGTTGACGGCGAGCCCCTCAGGAAGAGGGTTCCTGCGAAGGTGATGTGGTATGCTCCTATAATACCACGGTTGAAACGTTTGTTCAGAAACGAAGAGCATGCGAAGTTGATGCGATGGCACAGTGAGAACCGAAAGAAAGATGGGAAGTTGAGAGAACCCGCTGACGGGTCGCAGTGGAGAAAAATCGAGAGAAAGTACTGGGATGAGTTTGCAAAGGACCCAAGGAATGTATGGTTTGCTTTAAGCATGAATGGCATTAATCCTTTCGGGGAGCAGAGCAGCAATCACAACACCTGGCCCGTGACTCTATGTATGTATAACCTTCCTCCTTGGAGGTGCATGAAGCGGAAGTTCATTATGATGCCAGTTCTCATCGAAGGCCCTAAGCAACCCGGCAACGAAATTGATGTGTACCTAAGGCCATTAGTTGAAGAACTTTTACAGCTGTGGAATGGAAACGGTGTACGTACGTGGGATGAGCACAGACAGGAGGAATTTAACCTTAAGGCGTTGCTGTTCGTGACCATCAACGATTGGCCCGCTCTCAGTAACCTTTCAGGACAGACAAACAAAGGATACCACGCATGCACGCAATGTTTAGATGACACTGAAAGTATATACCTGGACAAATGCAGGAAGAATGTGTACCTGGGCCATCGTCGATTTCTTCCGACCAACCATCAATGTCGAAAGAAAGGCAAGCATTTCAAAGGCGAGGCAGATCACCGGAAGAAGCCCGCCATGCGCACCGTTGATCACGTGCTTGCTATGGTCAATGATTTACACTACGTAATCTTTGGAAAGGGTCCCGGTGGACTAGCTATTCCGAATGACGCTGAGGGACACGCACCCATGTGGAAGAAGAAATCTATATTTTGGGACCTACCCTACTGGAAAGACCTAGAGGTCCGCTCCTCAATCGACGTGATGCAGGTGACGAACAACCTTTGCGTGAACCTGCTAGGCTTCTTGGGCGTGTATGGGAAGACAAAAGATACACCTGAGGCACGAGAGGACCTGCAACGTTTGCACGAAAAAGACGGCATGCCTCTGAAGCAGTATAAAGGTCCTGCCAGCTACGCTCTTACGAAAGAAGAGAAAGAAATCTTCTTTGAATGCCTGCTCAGTATGAAGGTCACGACTGGCTTCTCGTCGAATATAAAGGGAATAATAAATATGCTAGAGAAAAAGTTTCAGAACCTAAAGTCTCATGACTGCCACGTGATTATGACGCAACTGCTCCCGGTTGCATTGAGGGGGCTTCTACCGGAAAACGTCCGATCAGCCATTGTGAAGCTATGTGCATTCCTCAATGCAATCTCTCAGAAGGTGATCGATCCAGAAATCGTACCAAGGCTAAGGAGTGATGCGGCGCAATGTCTTGTCAGTTTCGAGCTGGTGTTCCCACCATCCTTCTTCAATATCATGACGCACGTCCTAGTTCATCTAGTCGACGAGATTGTCATCTTGGGGCCCGTATTTCTACACAATATGTTCCCCTTTGAGAGGTTCATGGGAGTCCTAAAGAAATATGTCCGTAACCGCGCTAGGCCAGAAGGAAGCATCTCCATGGGCCATCAAACAGAGGATGTTATCGGGTTTTGTGTTGACTTCATTCCTGGCCTTAACAAGATAGGTCTCCCTAAATCGCGGTATGAGGGGACACTGACTGGAAAAGGCACTCTTGGAAGAGGCTCAATAATATGTAGGGACGGATATTCTTGGTCTCAAGCACACTACACAGTTCTACAGGACTCTACCTTGGTGACCCCGTATGTCGATGAACACAAGAACAGTCTGCTCTCCAAACACCCGGAGCAGTGCGACGACTTGATTACATGTGAACACATCAGGACTTTCAGCAGTTGGTTGGAAACACGTCTCAGAGGTGACAACACTGTTTGTGATGAGTTGTACTTGTTGTCAAGGGGACCATCTTTGACTGTATTGACTTACAAAGGATACGAGATAAATGGGAATACATTTTACACGATCGCCCAAGATCAAAAGCGCACCAACCAAAACAGCGGTGTCCGCTTTGATGCAGCAACCGAGAGCGGAAAGGACACATATTATGGTTACATAGTGGACATATGGGAACTTGACTACGGACCTGATTTTAAGGTCCCTTTGTTTAAGTGCAAATGGGTCAATCTGTTAGGCGGCAGGGTACAGGTAGACCCACAGTACGGAATGACAACAGTGGATCTGAAAAATCTTGGGTACACTGACGAACCGTTCGTCCTAGCCAATGATGTGGCACAAGTTATCTATGTGAAGGACATGTCTACCAAACCGAGAAAAAGAAAAGATAAGGAAGCGAATACATCATACGATGAGCCAAAGCGCCACATAGTTCTTTCAGGAAAAAGGGACATCCTGGGAGTGGACGGCAAGACAGACATGTCTGAAGATTATGAAAAGTTTCATGAAATTCCTCCCTTCAATGTCAAGGCTGACCCAAGCATCCTGATAAACAATGAAGATTATCCATGGTTACGGCGCAATAAGCAAATGACACAAGCGAAGAAAAAGTGAAGACTTTCTCCCGCAACTATTATGATGATACCATGCCAAATTTGTAACGGACGAACATGCTACCATTGTCCGTTTTGTACATGCACATGCTATGTGGGTGAAATTATGATACCATCCCAACTTTCAACTTTTTCAGAGTTCATTTGAAATGCTTTCATGTCTTATGGTTCGAAACTTTGATACTTCAAAAGTGATTGTCCATTTTGTACACGAAGTGCATCAAGTTTTTGTCGTAACCCTCTCTACTTTTTGGAACATGCTATGTGGGTGAAATGATGATACCATGCCAACTTTCAACCTTTTCAGAGTTCATTTTGAAATGCTTTCCAATTTCAGAGTCATTTAGCTCAAAGAATGAATTAATAGCAAACAGAATGAACTACAAAACTTTTATTAAAATAAAAACAATCAATCAATCAAAACTATAATATTCTTCAATAGCAAAAAGAATATAATTTTTGTGACCTAAAATCAAACTATAAGTATTTAATTGTAAGTATAAATAAAAAATAAATAGCAAAGAAGAAAAAAAATTCTATTTTTATAGTAAAGTTATTCATAAACTAGTGATTCACACAAATTTTTAAAAATTCAAATTTAAACTATTCAAAATTTAAAACTAATGGCACTAACAGTAAGTTTATAATTTTTGTGACCTAAAATCAAAAAGAAATCACTAAAAAACTATAAGTATTTAGTTGTAAGTATAAATAAAAAATTATAGAAAAAATGCCTCCTACTGGGCCTCCACAGCCTGAGTACGACTAGAAACCCTACATGGGCCAGGATTCAGGCCCGCAGAAGGCCCAATAGGCCCACAGGCAGTAGCAAGTTTAGGCCCAAAAGCCTGCATTAGAGAGGAGATCGAATGGGGAGGCACACCAGCGCTTATAAACCAGTGCCGGCGCCCTTCAGCTAGCGATGTGGGACTAAACTTTTGGGCGCGGGGCAGCACAAGGCCATTGGTCCCGGTTGGTGGCACCAACCGGGACTAAAGGGGGCATTGGTCACGGTTCGTGGCACCAACCGTGACCATTGCCCCCCTTTAATCCCGGTTGGTGCCACCAACGGGGACCAGTGGCCTTCGCTTCCCGCCCTTTCGGCTGCTGAAAATTGGCCTTTGGTCCCGGTTCGGCGCACCAACCGGGACTAAAGGGAGCACTAGTCCCGGGTCGTAGCACGAACCGGGACCATTGCTCTGGCTATATAAGCCAACACTTGTGAAATTTTGGCCAACCGCCTCCCATTCGCCCCGACGCCCCCAGGCCGTTTGTTGTTGTCGTCGCCGCCCCGAGCCCGTCGTCGCCCCGCGCCGTCGCCCCGCGCCC
>NC_041392.1:713160911-713167259 GCF_002162155.2 Triticum dicoccoides
AGTTTTATATAGAAAGTTACAATTTTAGAAAAGTTTTATATATGCAAAAATTACAATTTTAGAAAAAGAAGGATAGGAAAGAAGAAAATAAGAAGAGGAAAGAAAGAAGAAGAGGAGAGGAAAAGAAGAGGAGAAATAAATAAGAAGAAGAAAAAAGAAGAAAAAGAAGAGGAGAAGGAAGAAAGGAATAGTGGAGAAGTTTTCTCTTCTTCTCCACTATTCCTTTCTTCCTTCTCCTCTTCTTTTTCTTCTTTTTTCTTCTTCTTATTTATTTCTCCTCTTCGAGGGGTCGAGGGTCGGGAACTAGGGTAGAGGGTCGAGGGTCGTTAAGGGGTCAAGGGTCGAGGGTTTCAGGGTCGAGGGTTTGAGGGTTCTATAGGTTCAAGGGTCGAGGGTTCCAGCAGGGTCGTCTAGGGGTCGAGGTTTCCTAGTGTCAAAGTATTGAAGAAATCCATGCCTTCATCATTTTCCGGAAGTAACCAGGGCATGTTGGTACGAAGGTCTGCAAAGTTGTTCTGGAATGGAGTCCCGGATAGAATAATCCGCCTTTTGGTACGAATTCAGCAAAGGCCTTCCAAATAGCGATATTCGGAAGGCTCTTGCTGAACTTTGTACCAAAAAGCGAATTATCCTATCTGGGACTCCGTTCCAGAACAACTTTGAAGAGCTTCGTACCGTCATGCACATGTTACTTTCGCCTAATGATGAAGACATGGTTTTGTTGAATCCTTTGACACTAGGCAACCTCCCGACCCCTCGGCGATCCTCTCGAACATGAGAGGAAGAAGAGGGTCGTCTAGGGGTCGAGGGTTCCAGGGTCGTCGAGGGTTCGAGGGGTCGAGGATCGCCGAGGGGTCGAGAGAGGTTTCCTAGTGTCAAAGTATTGAAGAAATCCATGCCTTCATCATTAGCCGGAAGTAACCAGGGCATGTTGGTACGAAGTTCTGCAAAGTTGTTCTGGAATGGAGTCCCGGATAGAATAATCCGCCTTTTGGTACGAATTCAGCAAAGGCCTTCCAAATAGCGATATTCGGAAGGCTCTTGCTGAACTTTGTACCAAAAAGCGAATTATCCTATCTGGGACTCCGTTCCAGAACAACTTTGAAGAGCTTCGTACCATCATGCACATGTTACTTTCGCCTAATGATGAAGACATGGTTTTGTTGAATCCTTTGACACTAGGCAACCTCCCGACCCCTCGGCGATCCTCTCGAACATGAGAGGAAGAAGAGGGTTCTTCTCCTCTATTCTTTCTTCTCCTCTTTTTTTTCTTCTTCTTCCTCTTTTTTTTATCGGGAACAAGGGTCGTCGAGGGACATAGATGTAGTGTCGTCGTTGTCGATATATACCCCCTCCCGATAGCTTACTATGATTAGGTAGCTAGTTCTACGTTTGGCACTAATATATCCATCTGTCATGTTTGAATAATAATTGCCATGTTGTAAATATTTGTAGAAACTATGGACACCGCCCTAGACGAAGCAAAAGAAGTGTTGTTGAGGGACATAATCGCAGAAGGAAGTGATGCCATCTCGTTGTTTCTCAACGAAACTGATGGTCTGGAAGGAGAGGGTGAACAAGCTGGCTACGGTGACCTAATGCCGGTGCAAGAAGAAGAACATGAGGACGGCTCCGGTGACCCAATGCCGGTGCAAGAAGGAGACTGTGATGACGGCTCCGGTGACCGAACCGAGTCCGGCCAGGTATATATATTAGTTAAGCCTATGCTGACTAGCTGATTGATGCATTCATTGTTTTGGTATGTACACATATTAATTAAGTCTTTGTTCTTTTTTCTAGCTCTCCGGATCGAGCACAACTTCGGTAAAGAGACGAGGCCCGAAGAAAAAGTTGCGCTCGGATGAAAAGTTTGAGATCATAGCAATCGCGCCCGACGGCCAACCTATTGAACCCCTCCGGACAAAGAGCGCATTTGTTTCTCAGTGCAGGGTTCTGGTTAGGGACAAGATCCCGATAAGTATCCAGCAATGGTTTAAGCCGGCTACAGAAGACCCTGAGGTCTCTTATGTCAATGATATGCAGAAAAATAATCTTTGGACTGAGCTGAAGTCAAATTTCACCCTACCGGCTGAGGATAATCCAGAGAACCCAGTTAAAGAGAAATTAATCAAGTCTTTTGCTCTGAAGAGGATGGCAGAACTATTCAGGAGGTGGAAGAAAGAGCTGAATAAGTTTGTCGAAAATAATGAGACACCAGAATTCAAGGGCAGATACGAGAAGATCAGAGATCACTGGCCCGCATTTGTGGCCCACAAGACATCGGAAAGGAGTCAGAAGATGTCAGCGACAAACAAGCAAAATGCTGCGAAGAAGAAGCTTCACCATCGCACGGGGTCAGGTGGCTACATCGTAGCCCGGCCTAAGTGGTCCAAGACTGAGAATGATCTGGTTCATAAAGGGATCGAACCAGAGACAATTAACTGGCCAGACCGTTGCCGGACTTGGTTCTTCGGGGCTGGCGGAACCCTGGACCCTGTAACAGGGAAGTGCATTTGGACGAATGATCAAATGGACATACCAGTCAGTAAGCTTAAGCAGTATATCGAAGCAGCGCAGGAAGGGACATTCTTTCCAGACAGAGAGGATGACGAGCTCATAATGGCCCTCGGGAATCCTGAGCACCCTGGACGGACACGAGGCATGCCAGGCTCCATTCCGTGGAAGGTTGGGTTTCCGGACGCAGACGGTTACAAATCCCATGAGAGGAGGAAAAAAGTGCAGCAGACCCAAATGCAGGCACTGCAAGCAAGGGTAGACGCGATAGAGGAACGAGAAGCAAATCGCAATAAACGTACTGCCGAAGCCTCCCCCGAAGCTACCCCGCCATCTCAGCGCAGAAGCAGCGTGGCTTCCACCGAGCTGCTTCAGCCGGAGCATGCCTTGACGGCTCCTGCCAGCTATCCCGTGGATGCTATAACGGAGTCTCAAAATTGCCACCTTATGACGCAATGGATGAATTTGAAGGTCAAGGCGGCTGTTGGCTCTGTTTATCCTACTGAACCCGGTGCAACTTTTCACTGTCGGCCGATTCCAGAAGGATATGCTAGGGTGATGGTGGATGAGATAATGGAGGGATTTGAGGACCTCCAGCTTGACCACCCTACCGGTGAAGGGGAGACTCGGCTGGGGTCTGCTCTGAAGACTCCATGCCTATGGCGGAAGGAGCTCATCAACCTTCCGAACTGGATGCCACCGCCTCCTCCTCCTCCTCCGGTGAGTCAGGGCACTCCGCCTCCACCGCCTCCTCCTCCGGCGAGTGACGATCAGGGCCCTCGGCCGGCTCCTTCTCCGGCGCGTGGCGGCACTCCGCCTCCTTCTCCGCCTGCGCCGACGCGCCCGAGCAGCCAGCCTCCTCCTTCTCCGCCTCGTCAGAAAGGGTGGAAGAGACCTGCCGCCGCTCCAGCTGCTCCGGCGCGTCGTAGTCCTTCTCCTCCACCTCTTAAGCAAGTAAAGAAGACAACCGCTACGTCTGCTTGGTCGGCGTCTAGCAGTACAACCAGAGGTGGGAGGACATACAGATTCAGTCCTTCTCTGAAGACTCCAGAGAAGTTACCATATGAGAGGACCCTGGAGGAGAACGCCGAGATCGCGTGAGAAGAAGTGAGGAACTTCTTTGAAGGGGTGAAAGCAAAGAAACATCCACCTCCGGAGGAGAAGGTAGATCGGGTGAAAGTGAAGCGCACTCTGGCTGCCCTGACAAAACCACCGAAGTCTGATCCGCCGAAAGGAAACTATGACCGCATTATTGGAAAGGAATTTGCCGAAGCGGAGCAGTCGGGAAGTACTGTCAGTGATCAAAGGCTGAAAGAACGATGAGCTGGGAAACAAATTGCCCAGCTCGGCGAACAAGCGAAGCAATCGTGCCCCCCGCTCAAGGTGCCTAGCCACAACGTCGCTAATGATCCGAGGATGGTGCCCGGTTATAGCAATCTTGCAGATTACCTGCCCGACGAAGTACATTGTGAACCCATGGACGTGCAGATACAAAGATACGAGTACGGGAGCCTCTCGTCAAAGATGAAAGATCTCTATCAACGATGATGCGAAGATTGCATGATTGGTACTTGAAAATCTGCAGAGACTCTGGGGGGAGGAGTACTTTGTATGTGAAAGTTAAAAAGGAGCATGACCTCATTGGAATTGATCTGTTGCCTGTTCCATTTGAGGAGTTCTATCAGTTTTTCAATCAATTGGCCCTCGATAAAACAACGGTCGCCTGCTACTGTCTGTAAGTAGTACTACTTCTGTCATTAAGTTTCTCTATATAGCTTAGCTCTTTCATTGCATGTATTTATAATCATCCTCACTATATTATGCAGATTGAAGATCGCCGAATTGAAGAAAAGACAAGTCGGTGATATTGGGTTCATTAACACATATCTCATAGATGCAACTGAGGTTAAACTTCATGCCGGAGCTACCGAGGCCAACTTGCTACGATCGTTCGTAATAAATCAAAACAAAGATATAATACTCTTTCCTTACAACTTCAGGTGACTGTTACTGTCTTGTGCGTATTCGGTTTCCCTTATATATTAGTCAAGGTTATAGTAATGTAATTGATGAGTTATGCATGTGTGTGCAGTTTCCACTATATTCTCCTAGAGATTAAGCTTGAGCAGGGAGTAGTAACCGTCTTAGACTCTAAACGAAAAGATCCCCAGGACTATGCAGACATGACTCAAATACTCTAGAAGTAAGTTAAATCGATCATTATCCACCATATCAGCAACTTTGTTCATTTCTTGATATCAAGTAATTGTTTTCTTTGTCCGGCAGGGTTTGGAGAAAATTCACCAAAACAGTTCCGGGACTGCCGAAGGAGCTGGAATTTAGACACCCGAAAGTAAGTACTATAGTAGCATGTTCCGCGCATCTCCTAGTGATTCAAGCGCTAGTTTCATCAATACCATTTAGCATTCTTGCTTATCAGTTTGATTGACCTCTATTTCTTGTAAAGTGGTTGTGGCAGGAACAAGGGAATGATTTCTGTGGATACTACATCTGCGAGTCCATCCGCCACACGACCTGTGAGCGGGGCGGGTACTCTAACAAACAATATGAAGTACGTAAATAACAACATTCACAATTTTATTTTATTACCATCATTTGTGTTGAGTTTCATTCATTTATATATATATATGTATTGACCCCCTTCTTCAAATTAGATGTTTCGGAAGCGGGATGAACTCCTAGCACCAGCTCGCATGCGAGCAATTCAAGAGGAATTGGCGGCATTCTTTCTTGACCACGTGATCCCTGAAGACGGAGAATTCTATGTGGACCCTGAGTCCGTATGATTATATTTGTAAGAGATAATTATTGTATATATGTAGCCGGTAGTGTCAGATAGATATACGAGAACTTGTTGTTCGACAAATCTCTCGGAGAAGGAGAGGTGGTCGATATCACTTCTCTCTGTATGCATATATGTTCATGACGATCTTCTGTTTCCTTCGTTTGCTTACTAGCTAGCCAGCGTGTCTAGTCCTCTCTATACGTATGTATAGTACGTAGCGTCGACCAAGCACGGACATAAGAGAGGACACTTCTCTCTATTAATTATAGCTAGCTAACACAATATATGAAACACCTAAATTAACCCCCCAAAACCCCCAACCCCCCCCCCCTTTCAAAAAAAAAACAAAAACCCCAGCCACAGAAATGCTGACGCGCGGATGCCTATTGGTCCCGGTTGGTGCCACCAATCGTGACCAAAGGGTCTCCTGACTGGGCTCTGCGCACTGCCCATGTGGAGGGCCTTTAGTCCCGGTTCTGGATTGAACCGGGACTAAAGGGGGGAGGTATTAGTACCGACACTTTAGTCCCGGTTCCGGAACTGGGACTAAAGGCCCTTAAGAACCGGGACTATAGGCCCTTTTTCTACCAGTGTTGTGACAAAACCCGGTATCATCATAGATGTGGTGGGCTCCTACTTCTATGACAAAAAATCATGACATAAAATGGGGTTTTCGTCCTGGGCGGGCCGGAGACGCAGCTGCATGACATTATTTGGTCCATCCATGACGGAAAAAACCGTGGTAGAAGTGAGGGGGATGAAAATTTCGAGGAGTTCCCGGTTACGGTGGGAGGTCGGGGGCCGAGCGATGCGCGTTCCTCTCGTACACGTACGCGCGTGTGTGCGAGGCGTTGGCTCTAACTGAACCCGAGCGAGGCGTTGGGCTCTAACTGAACCCGAACGACTTCACTGCAGGCTACGCATTACTGAACCCGAGCGATCGATCGATGGCTGTTAACTGAACTCGATCGAACGATTCCTTCGCTACTGCTGCTAACTGAAGCCGATCGATGCTGCCTCTGGATGAA
>NC_041392.1:713167602-713188670 GCF_002162155.2 Triticum dicoccoides
ATGAACAGTTCCCGGTGGGGGTGGATGAACAGGACCCCGTGGTGATGCCTCTGGATGAATAGGACCCCGATCGATCAAGCCGGTTGGGGCTGGATGAACAGGACCCCGTGGAGGGCTGGATGAACAGGACCACCCCATGGAGGGCAGGATGAATAGTAGACGGTGGAGGGCAGGATGAACAGTAGCCCGTGGAGGGGTGGTTGAACAAGAGCCCGTGGAGAGGGCTGTTTGAACAGTAGCCGGTGGAGTAGCGCGCGGTGGAGGCTGGATGAACAGGAGCTCGTGGATGAACAGTCGCAGGTAGAGGCTGGAGGAGATCGACGGTGGATGAACAGTAGCTCGTGGAGGCTAGAGGGGGTCGACGGTGGAGATGAATAGTATCCCGTGGAGTCCCGTTTTGCGGTACGCCACACCCCTCCCGATGAACAGGACCCCCGTTTCGACCGTAGCGCTCCAACACAAGTCCGTTTCCTCCGTTTTGCGGTACGCCACACCCCTCCCGATCAACAGGACCCCCGGTTCGACCGTAGGAGGTCCGTTTCCTCCGTTTTGCGGTACGCCAGACCCCTCCCGATGAACAGGATCCTGTTTCGAATGTGGCCGGTCGAACACAAGGTCGTTTCCTCCGTTCTGCGGTACGCCAGGCCTCGTTTCCATCGCCTATTCCGGCCAAGCCTTCCCGATGAACACGTCACATTCCGTTGCCTCCCCGTGCACAAGACGCATTCCGTTGCCTCCCCATGAACCCGACGCATTCCATTGCCTCCCCATGAACACGACGACAACGCTGTTTCTCCGTTCCGACTCATCCATGTACACGAGCCCTGGCCGTACGTATGTGCGAGTAGGCGTTCGAGATCCCGCCCTTATGTACACATACGTGGCTGTATTTTCTTTCTTGCACCCTGGCCGCC
This sequence comes from Triticum dicoccoides, assembly GCF_002162155.2. Classification (NCBI taxonomy): domain Eukaryota; kingdom Viridiplantae; phylum Streptophyta; class Magnoliopsida; order Poales; family Poaceae; genus Triticum; species Triticum dicoccoides. The sequence goes on from NC_041392.1 coordinate 713,168,517, forward strand.
TCTACTACGACACGTGCGCGCCTCTACATCGACCACTATATATGTACGTACACGTTCGCGACCAGAATGACAACGCTACGTACGCTTCGACCAGGTGGGTCCCGACTGTCAGGCACTTCCTTGCGTGCGAAGATGTAGCTGGTGGGTCCCAGCAGTCAGGTGGGCGAAATACGGTGGCCCGTCCGATGGGTCCCGCTATCAGGTGGAGGAATAATTATTTTGCACATAATAATGAGGCACTTCCTTGCTGTGGCCATGGACCTAGCTGTCAGCCTCTCCACATACAGTCCACGTCCGATGGAAGTCGTTCCTTGACCACGTTGACCACGCCGTGCCAAGAGCACCAGGGCGGTGGACGACGGCAAGGCCTGGGAAGGGGACGACGCGGAGCCGGGGAAGACGCGGAAGTGGATGCCCATGCGTAGAGGAGTACGAGGGTTCACTGGTTCGCTGTGGTGTCAGGCTGCCGTCGCCGCAGAATAACAGGGCGTGTGGGTGAGTAGAGGGATGGCCTGGCCAGCGGTGGGAGTAGAAGGGGGCGGTGAGGCCTCTACCGCATCGCAGCCAGCCACGGGAGGCAGGAGCACGAGGCACGACCGGCGCTGGTTTGGGCGGCTGGAGCAAGAAGACCAGAGGTTGAAGAAGCACTACGGCCGTTGGATGGACATCGTACAGTCACTGGAGCTAGAATCGTGCATATTGACTAAGTTGACAAAGCCCTCCGTCACCGTCAACTTAGTAGGCCCACAAGTCTGCCTCCCACCAAGGTGGGTCCCAGCTAGCAGGGGGTATTCATTTTTTTTGAACGTAATAAGGAGGCACTTCCTTGCATGTGAAGATATAGCTGGTGGGTCCGAGCTGTCAGCGGCGGTAATGTTTTTTTCGTGAAATACAGAGGCCCTTTCGGTGGGTCCTTGATGTCAGGTGGAGGAATCATTGTTTTGCGTGTAATAAGGAGGCATTTCCTTGCGTGCGGCCGTGGACCCAGCTGTCGGCCTCTCCACGTAAAGTCCACTTCAGATGCATGTCGGTCGTTGACCACGTTGACCAGGCCGCGTCGAGAGCACCAGGACGGTGGACGACGGCGAGGCCTAGGAAGGGAACGACATGGAGGCAGGGAAGACTCGACAATAGTTTCCCACGCGGAGGGGAGTACGACTGTACGAGGGTTTACTGGTTCGTCTGCCGTCGCCGGATAATAACAGCAGGTGTGGGTGAGTAGAGGGATGGCTAGCCCAGCGATGGGAGTACGATGGGGCGGTGAGGCCTGTGCGGCAGCAGAGTCGGCCGCGGGGAGGAGGGAGCAGGCAGTCCCGTCGGCACCTGTTTGAGCGGCTGGAGCAAGAAGAGCAGAGATTGAAGAAGCACGACGACCGTTGGATGGCCATCCAACAGTCACGGCTTGTGCGTCAACCTTTTTTTAGGAAAGCCTCAAATCTGTGGAAAACAGCATACAACCCATCTCCCATTATTTCCAATATTTACAGCCCATTTGCTAATTATTAAGGCTTTTTTGGATCCCATATTCTTTTTGTTAGCATTACAACCCATATTGTGGCCATATACGAAATTTTGCATATTTCGATGCGGTCCGAACTATTTTTAATCCCGAAATTTCGACTCACATTCAAACTAATTTTGAAAATAGATGTATATCAATATAAAATCCAACAAATTCTCCACGCATAAAAATTAATGTAATTTCAAATCTCGAAATAAATAAAAGATATTTGAAACTAATTGCCGGTTTGATGTGTTTTAAAAATGTACAACCCATTCTCATTACTGATGGGCCATTTTCTCAGCCAGCCGAGTGAAAGCTCTGCTCGTCTTGAAAGATTTGCAGCCCAACAGGCCTGACAAAGCGTCTTAGTTGGCAAATCACAAAAAAACTGGGCTGTGGCCGTGGACCCAGCTGTCAGCCTCTCCACGTACAGTACTCTTCTGATGGAATGTCGTTGACCATGTTGGCCACGCCGCGCCGAGAGCACCAAGGCAGTGGACGACGGCGAGGCCTAGGAAGGGGACGACGCAGAGCCGGGGAAGACACGGCAGTGGATGCCCACGTGGAGAGGAGTATGAGGGTTCACTGGTTCGATTGCGGTGTGAGGCTGCCGTCGCCGCAGGGCCTGGCTAGCGGTGGGAGTAGTAGGGGGCGATGAGGCCTCATCAGCAGCACAGCCGGCCACTGGAGGCAGGAGCAGGCGGTCTCCCCGACGCTAGTTTGGGCGGCTGGTGCAAGAAGAGCAGCGATTGAAGAAGCAGCAAGACCGTTCGATTCAAATCCAACGGTTACTGCTGCTAGAATCGTTTATTGACTAAGTTGACAAGCCCTGCGTACGCGTCAACTTAGTAGGCCCACAGGTCAGCCTCCCAACTGGTGTGCCCCAGATGTCAGTGGGAGGAATCATTTTTTTCGCGTAATAAGGAGGCAGTTGATTGTGTGCGGCCAGGCCAGCGGAGGGAGTAGGGTGGGCCGGGAAAGCCTGCGCGGCATCACAGCGGGCCACAAGAGGAGGGAGCAGGCAGTCCTGCCGACGCTAGTTTAGGAGGCTGGAGCAGGAAGCTCAGAGATTGAAGAAGCACGTCGGCCGTTGGATGGACATCCAACACTAACTGCTGCTAGAATCGTGTGTTCACTGACAAAGCCTTGCGTAAAGAAGTCAGCCTCGAAATCTGTGGCGTGTACAGCCCATTTTCTATTATTTTTATAATTTTTACTCAGTTTATAATTCTTATGGAATTTATTGCAGCCCGTTTTCCATTTTTAGTATTACTGGCCATTTTCTGGTCAGTACCGGGGTCAAAAAATTAACTAAATATGTGGGAAATTTTGAAAATTTGCAAATTTTTGCTGGGGAACGAAATATTCTTAATACAAAAATTAATAGCCATACTAAAACAAATTTAAAAATAAATTAGTACCATGTCATGTTAAATCCAATGAAATACTTATAAGATATGAGTGAAGAATAAAAACAAAAAATGAAACTTATATCCCATTTGCTATAAATGTTTTGGAATTTTCAACCCCTTTTGATATTACTTTTAACAGACATTGACCATACTCTTAAGCCAGGCCGGAATGCATCCCTCCTCGACTTGAAATATTTGCTGCCCAGTAATTCGGAGAAAACAAATAGGCCTAGCTTGGGTATTCTTTAAAAAGAAATACTGGGCTACCTATTTTCCCAAAGAACTGGTGCATGAGCATTTAGCTTTATTTATTTACTTATTTATGTGTGACGCCCGGATAATTAAGCTACAGTAAACCTCTACTATTGTTGCCACGTCACCACGATTACTATTGATAGTCCCACGTTGATTCAAAACTCGTTCAAATTTAGATTTAAAATAAAGTCAAACTATAAAGGTTTTCGATTTTCAAACTAAAATGTTCAAAAGGTGGTAAATAATCCAAAGGCCATTATAGTGGTGAAATCAAACTTTTTGAAAAGTATTTAATGGGCCTAAAATATTTGAAACGGTAGGTAAAACAATAAAATAAATGTTTTTTGTATTTTATAAAATAATAAACTATTTATTTAGTTGGGCAGTAGCATAATTATTAACACTAAAATTGGTGACTACTATTATAATTTATAAAGCTAATACAAAAGGAAAAGTAAAAGAAAGATAAATAAAAAGAAAAGTAAAACAAAAATAAATAAAAGGATTGAAAAGGGCCGCCCCCTCCACTGGACCGAATGGCCCAGCTGGTCAAAGCCGGCCCAGTCGCCCCTGGCATATATGGCCTCCCCACCACCGAACCCTAGCCCATCACCCCACTCCCCGCACGATCCCCACCTCTCCCCTCGTCTCACTCACCCGCCGCCAACACACCACACACACACGCACACAGGAGAGGAGCTCCTCGCCCCGGTTCCTTCGCCTCTGTCGCCGTGCGCCATTGCCGGCGGCAACCCCGCCGCCGCCTTGCCTTCGTCCATCGTCGCCCGGTGCACGTCCGCCTCGGCCACCACTTCGACGCTCCGTCACATCCTCGGCCCCCTTTGACCTCGACTTCCCCTCGACCCTCGCCCCCTGTGAGGCCCTCCGTCGACCCCCCTCTTTCCCTTCCATTTCTCCCGCCGTAGATCGTCGCGACGAGCTCACGATGAGCACGCACTCATCGTGCCTCTGTCTCGCACACGACCGTGCCCGACCACCGCTCGGCTCCACTTGCCGTGAGCCCTGGATGCGTCCGCGCACCTTGGCTGCCCCTGGCCACGCCCCGCCGCATCCTTCCGTGCGCCGGCCATGCCCGCTCGTGAACTGCGCTGCCCGCCGCAGCTCCCGGCGTTCCTCCAACCCCCCATGCCATGCACCAGCCACCGGCCCCACTTTCCCACTGCTGCTGCCTTCCCCCTATGCCCGCGCCGGACGACCCGCGCTCGTCGCCCGCCTATGTATGCCCCGTCGCTACTGCCCCGCCCAGTCACACGACCCTGCCGCCACCGCCGGTCGTTGGCCGCGTCCGCGTCGGCTCCAACCGCTGCTGCTGCTGTAGGGAACCCCTCCGCCGTGGCTCCCCTAAGCCCGTCCACTGTGGCCAAAGGCCACCACCGTTAACAGCAGGTCTAACCAGCCTTTAAAACTAACCCAACACCTAACAGTCTGAATAATGGGCCCCCACTTACTAATAATTAGTCTAGTCTAAACAATTAAATCCAGTAATAAAATTATGTCTCATTGACAATTGGGCCCCACCACTAATTGAACTAATTGAATAAATAAAATCAACACATGTGCCAATGACAGGTGGGTCCCCTTGACCCCGTTGACCATTCAACTTTGACTGGTCAACCTTTTGACTGCACTGTTGACTAGACCCCCTGGACCCCCACCTGTCATACTAAGAGACTTGTTACCCTCTGGGTACACATAGCAGTTTCCTCATTTAGTATTTCGAATTAAATTAAGTCCAGAAATTTAGAAAATCTTTTAAATCTTTAAAAATTAATATAAAATAATCCATAGCTCGGATGAAAAAACTTTGTGCATGAAAGTTGCTCAGAACAACGAGACAAATCTGGTTACGCAGCCCATTCGCCCGCCACACATCCCTAGCATAGTGAACCTGCAACATTTCACCTCCGGTTCATCTGTCCGAAAACGCAAAACACCGATAATACTTTCCCGGATGTTTCCCCCCTTCACCGGTATCACCTCCTACTGCGTTAGGTCACCCCTAGCACCGCGTATTGCCATGTTATGCTTTGTGATGCTTTGATTGCTCTGTTATTTATTGTGTTCCCCCTCCGTTACTTCTTTCCGGTAGACTACGAGACTGACGCCGTTGCTGGTGCCCCGGTCGACTACGTTGTTGATGACCCCTCCTTCTTGCCAGAGCAACCAGGCAAGCCTTCCCCTTGATCACCAGATATCGCCTATTCTTCTCTATACTGCTTGCATTAGAGTAGTGTAGCATGTTACTGCTTTTAGTTAATCCTATACTGCTGCATAGCCTGCCCTTGCTACTACTGTTGTTACCTTTACCTGCTATCCTACTGCTTAGTATAGGATGCTAGTGTTCCATCAGTGGCCCTACACTCTTGTCCGTCTGCCATGCTATACTACTGGGCCGTGATCACTTCGGGAGGTGATCACGGGCATATACTATATACTTTACACTATTACATTACCGGTGATACTGTTTGGAGATGGGGGCTGAAGGGGCAGGTGGTTCCATCCAGGTAGTGGTGGGCCTGAGTTCCCGACGGCCCTCGACTATTACTTTGTGGCGGAGCGGCAGGGCAGGTTGAGATCACCTAGGAGAGAGGTGGGCCTTGCCCTAGTCGGCGTTCGTGAATACTTAAACACGCTTAACGAGATCTTGGTATTTGATCTGAGTCTGGCCACTGGCTTATACGCACTAACCATCTAAGCAGGGACAGTTATGGGCGCTCGTCGTCGTGGTATCAGCCGAAGCCTTCATGACATCAGCGACTGAGTGGCACGCGCCGAATTGGACCGTAAGCCTGCTCTTGTATTAAGGGGGCTAGTTCTGCTTCCGGCCGCGTACGCAACATGCAGGTGTGCAATGGGCGATGGGCCCAGACCCCTGCGCCATAGGATTTAGACCGGCGTGCTGACCTCTCTGTTGTGCCTAGGTAGGGCTGCGACGTGTTGATCTTCCAAGGCCGGGCATGACCCAGGAAAGTGTGTCTGGCCAAATGGGATCGAGCGTGTTGGGTTATGTGTTGCACCCCTACAGGGAAGTTAATATATTCGAATAGCCGTGATCTTCGGTAACAAGATGACTTGGAGTTGTACCTTGACCTTATGACAACTAGAACCAGATACTTAATAAAACACACCCTTCCAAGTGCCAGATACAACTGGTGATCGCTCTCTCACAGGGCGACGAGGGGAGGATCATCGGTTAGGATTATGCTATACGATGCTACTTGATGCTACTTGGTGAACTTACCATCTACTCTCTCCTACATGCTGCAAGATGGAGGTGGCCAGAAGCGTAGTCTTCGACATGATTAGTTATCCCCCTCTTATTCTGGCATTCTCCAGTTCAGTACACATATGATACCCTTATTCCATTTGATACCCATGCATATGTAGTGTAGCTCCTTGCTTGCGAGTACTTTGGATGAGTACTCACGGTTGCTTTCTCCCCCTTTTCCCCCTTTCCTTTCTTTCTGGTTGTCGCAACCAGATGCTGGAGTCCAGGAGCCAGGCGCCACCGTTGATGATGACTACTACTACTCGGGAGGTGCCTACTACTACGTGCAGCCCGCTGACGGCGACCAGGAGTAGTTTAGGAGGATCCTAGGCAGGAGGCCTGTGCCTCTTTCGATTTGTATCCTAGTTTGTGTTAGCCTTCTTAAGGCAAACTTGTTTAACTTATGTCTGTACTCAGATATTGTTGCTTCCACTGACTCGTCTATCATCGAGCTCTTGTATTCGAGCCTTCGAGGCCCCTGGCTTGTAATATGATGCTTGTATGACTTATTTTATTTGTACAGTTGTCTTGTGATATCTTCCCGTGAGTCCCTGATCTTGATCGTACACGTTTGCGTGTATGATTAGTGTACGGTCAAATCGGGGGCGTCACATTATGTTTAGGGGACCATGAGCATGTACCCGGGCCGGATTCATGTGAGAGCCTCCCTTCCAGTTAATTATGAGCCTCTCTATTGGGCCTTCATCAGTGTGCTGCATGTTATCAACAAGTGGAAAATGTGTTCCGAGTTTCAAAAAAAGTGTTCCATACGATAAATAGTATGCGCTACGTTCGGTACGGGGCACTAAAGGATCGAACCGTGCAACGACTTACAAAACATTGTGTTTGTCGTTCTAACAACACATTTATTCAACCAACAGATGAATATACTACTGATTGTACATTGAAAACATCAGCAGCAACAACCAGGGCTGGGGGTGCAACAGAAGCAGTAAGCAGGCCAGAAGAGTGAAGACGCAGCTCTCTCTTCCAAACCATACATCAGCCATCATTACAAAAGGGCTACCAAAAAAGAACAAGTGTATGCATCAAACTAAATAAAGATCCTACTACACCAAGTGTACGCATCTAACTAACTGGCTCAGTTAGACGTTACTATTTTTTTCGAAACGGAGGCAAAAGAATTGCCTCGTCGATTAATTAAGAAGAAGAGAATTGCCTGGTTAATCTATGGAAAACCGGGCTAAAACCAAAGACGTTACTATTTATTAAGCTGCAGTGGAGTCGCAGATGGAGAGGAGTGGGAAACTTCACTGGTTCGGGTGCGCGGCAGCACAACTGCGATGGTTAGAAGGGAAAACATAAATTGGACACGACATTACTTTTATAAGAGACCTGCATTTTATACCCCACAGTAGGCATACTAACAAGTTCACACACAAATACAACAGAAAAGGTAAACATTCATATCAAACTCAGGTTCACAGGACACGTTCATATCCATAGCCAACATTCACAATCAACAACTCAAAAGATTCATATATACACAAGCTCAGCATATCTATGCATCCAAATGATTGATAGATCACACGACAAGATTCATACATAATTTACAAAAAGATTCAGATATACGCATGTTTAGTATGTTTATGCATCCAAATGATTGAGATCATAGCCAATATGATCCATGGACGAACTTTAATTACCTAGGGTACAGACTGGTAAATGGTGTTCAATCGGAGGTACTTCTTGCTAAAATTAGTTCTTGTACGAGTAAACTTTCGAGTACATAAGAGGTAGCACAGACAATCTGAACTTTGCTTGTAGGTTTATCCTCAAATAGTGGCCTCGTGCCCAGGGAGGTTTGAGCAACTTGGCCACTACTTTCATCCAACCAGTTTACTGGGTCATCTTGGTCCTGGATCTCGCCAAAATTCTACATTGAAGACGAGAAAGGAGGCGGTTGAGAAAATGAACCACCCAAATTTTTTGTGGAGTTCAACTGAAATGGAGCATCCTTGGCGTGCAGACTGATTAAGTGCCAGATGAATATACGTGTCAACCAACTTGTCTGGAATCTTTAGACTCCATGCCATATAGTTCGCTACCATATGTGCCGATAACCAAAAGGCGCAAGTTGGGACCAAAGACTGGACTGCGTTTTTCTGGGCTATGCACCAAGCAATATTTTTGGCGTTCACTCTCCTAACACTTGGAGTTTGACAATTGGTTGACACCGGTTGATACTCGAATGAATATAGGCACTTCTTGTCAACATCGATGCTTGTCTGAGTGAACTTTGGAGTACATAGCAGCAACATAAGTTCCTGTCCATCTGATCATTTTGTGCAGTTCTACTGAAATCACCTAATGTAATGATTTGCCTGCGAGTTCGGGCTCCAAATTACTCCTTTATGAAATCGGCAAACAGTAGCACAATACCAAATTACCAATACATATGACAGGCACAATAATCAGGATAAAGACCAGTACCAACCTATGTGAGGTAGCATATCAATTACTATTTCCTTTGACTGGAAGCCGAGATAAGCCAAGCGACTAACAGCAAAGGAACAAAGCATGCGAAGTTTACCAACTGACAGGAAAGGACGGAAGCTGTCGAGGCAATGAAGTACCCAAAGTTTTTGTGCAGTTCCACCAAAATTGAGCATCCCTATTGGCACATATATTGAGATAGTGAGATTACTGTAATAGTGGGACTATTTTATGAAACATACAGTAACAAATAGAAGCACCCTCATTATCTTAATGGGTAAAGTTAGCAACATAGTAGTCTTGCTTAAAGAGAGGTATTAGTTTATTAATCCGTGCCAATTAGCTCAACTCAAAACTCAAAGCATTGCCATTTATCATAGGTTGCAAAATTTTAAAGTGCAAAGATAAAGGAGTTTCTCATGACAGTAGCACGATACAAATAGAGATGACACAACAAACTAATATGGATGAAGGCCTTAGGCCTGTACCAACCTGAGAAAAAAGCTTATTCATGTAGTCCCATAAGAGATGATAAAGCACTCACTGGAATCACACAATAGTATATATTTTTGTGCACTTCAAATGTATGGTTGAAATCACTGTTGTTTACCAGTGCTGAGATTATATCGAAAGATTATCAAGAACTTCCAGTAGAGTTAAAGCACTGACTGGGATACAGTTCATTGTATTGTCTTGTGTGGTTCCATTTAATGTATGATTGGCACAACATGATCCCTGTTCGCACAAGTAGGAACAAGGTGAAACCTTCATTAGCTTAGTGAGAAAGGATAGGAAGACATTAGCATATTACTCAACCAGTAGCATCAAATTCATGATGGACAATACGCAAAACATTGCCTCATTGAACCAATGGCAATAAATTGACATGCAAAGCAATAGCACTATTATGTCATGACACTAATAATATTCCCTCCCTGCTCCACCACATGATTCACCTCCATAGACAAACATACACACATACATGATTCAGCATAGGTTCCTACTAAAGATGTGTTTAAGTCCAACAGGAAAATTAGGCAGTAATAAATTAGTGGTACTTAAGTACTCCTGATTAATTAAGTGAGACAGTCGAAGTGGAAGGGCTCCCTAGAGGATCGTCTCACATGTAAGGTACTCATTGCCGAAGCCCTTGAATGGCCTCGACTGAGGCCTCTGGCTTCAGCAAGATCGCCTTGGCACTGTTTATTCTTCTTCTTCTTCTTCTTCTTCTTCCTCTTCATGCTTTGTTTCTATTTCTCCTCACCAGTTGGTGAAACCAAGTACATGATTGGACTTCTAATTCAGAATTGGTTTTTTCAGTGAGGGAGTACAAGTGTACTAGTAAAAAACAGCATTATTTTCTCATGGCAGTCGGAAAATAGAGATGAACACATGCATTAAATATCATTCTTACCTAAAGGAAGGTTATGGCGCCAATATGGATGATGAGGATTGGAACACAGATCTCCCTTTGTGCAGTTCCACCAAAATGAACCAACTGTTCCATTCTGACATTCCAGTTAAACAACACAAAAGTCACTTCTTTTAAGAAGAGTTTTGTGCAATGCACCAAAAGGTCACAACAGCAACCAGGTGAATTGGATATCCATGTTTGCACAAAAAGGCACAGAGGAAACAGTCAGAGTCTCAAACAATTACAGGCAAAAACATTTGGCTAAACTTGTCATGGCTTATAACAGTGGGTGCACCAGCAGTCCAGCACCATGTACGTAAAGAGGGGCATAAAGTGGTGATTCATAGTTTGTTGCCCCGAGAAACAAACATCCAAGACACATATCTGGGTTGGTCCCATTTTTGTTCACTCTAGCCACCTACTCCTATGTGTGGATAGCAAATCTAGTCCTGGTCATACCACTGTGTACAACGTTACCCCTATATTTCCCTTTTCGACCAAGAGACCGGTTGGATGACCAGTCTGTACTACTTTCACCCCCTTTCCTTCCTGTTTGTACCAAGTCTGATGTACACACTAAATTCCCCCACCCCCACTTTACTTCTTGTTTGAACCAAGTACTCCCTCCGTCCGGAATTACTTGTCATCAAAATGGATGTGTGTAGAACTAAAATACATCTAGATACATCCATTTCAATGACAAGTATTTTTGGACGGAGGGAGTACAAGATTCGACTCCATGAAGTAGGTTTACCTCTAACAATAGAAGAAGAAAAAATATGTGACGTTGGACCATCCGATCAAGAGGGGCTGAGAGGTAGCAAATGATACACATGCAGTGACGTAGCGAGCTGGGGAAGTAGAGGTAAGGTGGTTTTGGACGAAGATATACCTGAAGGTCGTCGGGATGTGGATAGGTGGGCGGCGGGAGGCCGGATCCGCCCACAGGCAACGACGAAGGGATCGGAGGACCTCCCGCGCCGGCGCTCGACCAGAGATAACGGTGCGGCCGGCAGTGGGTCTCCTCCCTCGCTGTCGACGACGGCCTAAACGCTGCCCCTCCTCCCCTTCACCGGCAGAGGGGGATACGTCCGGATCTGTAACCAGTGGTGAGGATAGAAAGCCAGTGTTTTTTGAAGGGAGAAAGACAGTGTTACTACCCCTATGTTGTTTAAATCTGGAGAGGATGAGAGTGTGTGAATAGAGCAACCCTAGCAAGCAAGTGCGGAGGCTCCGGCCTATATATACATAGTGAGCAACCCTAGCAAGCAAGCAACCCCTATCTTCGTCAACTCGTACAAGACCGAGAAATTTCATTACAACAACGCCCTCTCCCTCGCGGACTGAGCTCCGGTGCCTTAACTGCACCTGCCTTTGGCTGCATGATAGGAGGGCCAACCACTTGTTGGGCCCACCTGTCATGGACGCAAAGGCAGGAGCAGTAAGTTGAAGCTTTCGCTATCCCTCCCACACGAGGTGGACGGACATGCAGCAGTGCATTCGATACTGTAGAAGTAGGAGTAATCATTATTGTTCGTCTTCTCGAAGAGGCGAAGAGCCAAGCGCAACCCGAACGTGGCAGTTGCGAACACTCGCGTGATGCGGTTCCTTGGAGTACTAGCCAGGCTCTTGCATCAGACAAAATTTCTATTGTTTAACAATTAAACTCCATTATCCATTGGTTGATACTCATTCTGCATAGGTCCACGCGCTTAGCACCGTTTCCTCCTGGGGTCACCAATGTTTATTTGCTAATTAATAACATTGCATGCAATGAACTAGCCATTGCAAGTCATTAAAAGCATGCACACCTCTCATCTCTTATTGGTTGATATGTCAAGAAACAAGAAACAAGGTAGAAGTTAATGCACTGCGCCTAAGTGTTTTGGGACTATTTGGTTTTCGTAAGGCTGGTCATTGTGGGGAGTAACTTAGACTAGTGTAATGCATATGACACTAGCCTAAATTACTACCTTCACAATGCAAAGCAACATAATAGTAGATGGCTTCATTTATTAGCTTGTAGACTCATCTTATCTTGAAAAGCGCTATGTTATAGTAACATATAATGTTACCACCTCTCATTAATTACTTGCCACATGAGCAAAAAATTCTTGGAGTGCGCTATGTTACTAGCTAAGTTACTCCCACTATGGCTAGCCTAAGATGACTTACACACCTAGACGGAGGGAGTAGTATAGCCCTGTAAACCGGAAAGGAGTATTTGCCTTTCTAGAGATTTCAACAAGTGACTAGACTACACCGTGTGCAGTACTCCCTCCCTTCCGGTTTATAGGGCTCAAATCTCAAATCTCATGAACCAAGGCATTTTGCGATTGGAGGAATGTATCTCGCACTTTACAAAACCACCCTAATTAAACTCATGCATTAATTACGTAGTTCTCTTGTTTTCCTCTCCGCCTTGGTTGCGGTGCACAATATTGAGCACTCCTATATGACTAGCCGCTCTATCTACATGCGGGACATTTCAAAGCATCCGGGCCCGCGTGCCATCCACCAAATCACAGCAAGGTGCTACAGTCGAGACTCACTTGTAACCCCGGTGTGGCCGTCATGACCCGTCATATCACAAAACCCACACCTTTACCAGCAGTGGTAAGGTGGCCTCCAAGTTGGACTGGACGAAGCAACCATCGTTTCACTGGAACGCTCGTTCAAGCCCTTTATTCCCTTCCTTGAAGAAAACCTGACTCCAAGCTACTCACTTCTGCCATTTTTCTTCTATACCGACGAAGGAAAGGTGAGCGAATCAGTTATGCTGCTATATTTTCATTCCAAGAATCTTCTTTTTGTGAAGCACCGACCGATTCTCACATCCTATTCTTTTCCCGTTTTCATTGCGATTGTGGTTTCCTTTTGATTGCATTTTGTTTGTCAGTTCATTGATGGATCCTGGAGCACTAGGCAAAGAGTTGCCGGCGGACAATCCACTGGAGACAGCTATCTCTAGGAAGCGAGCACCGACCAATGAGTTGACCATGTTGGCGGACCAACCCATGGAGACGAAGAACTCCAAGAAACAAGCATTGGCCAAAGAGTTGAGGACGTTGGCGGACGAACTCCTCAAAGGAAGTTGGAAGACCGGCAAGGGCCCCATCGTGCCTACCCCAGGAACTCTGATTGCCACCTATGTGAGGCTCAAGACCGAGTTTGAGGAGATAGTCGCCATTGAGAAGCAGTATTCCCCTGCCAAGGTGATGGCCCCCATCGAGGACGAGGAGATGGCCCCCGGAGGGATGAGATCCCCCGGTGAGCTACACAAGGTAAAAAATAATGGCTTATTACCATAGTTGTGGTTTTTGATTATTTACAATGTGCTTGCTAATATGTTAGGGTTGTGCAGTTGCCGGTGGACATACTTGATGATTCCGATGTCATGGCCCGTCCTGTTGGCATCACCCCGGAGATCGATTCCGATGCCACTGTCCATCATGTGGAAATTGCCCCAGAGATCAATTTCAATGTCGCGGTCAGTCCTGCGGACATAGCCCCAGAAATCGATTTCCATGCCGCTATCCGTGCTGTGGTCATTGCCCGAGAGATCGATGACAAGAAATAGTTGGTCGGGCTAATCCTTTAGGGTAGTTTGCATTGCCCTGTGTTTAATTACCAGAACGATGTGTGTTATCAAACCATCTTAGGGCTAGTGCACTGTCTTGTGTGGGAGGATCTTGCTACTTTTCTTTGATAGTGAATCATGTGATGAATCATGCGAACCCTCTCCGAGTTATGGAAACAGATGTATCCTCACCAGCTTTTGATGTAATATATGGCATGATTAGATGTAAGTTTGAACTGTTTATCATATCAACAGGGCTTGTTTGATGATTCTTAGTGTTAGTAGGCTAGCTACTGTGCGAGCTATAGTACTTGCAAAACACTCACCAAAGAGAAACGTTGGGGCTGATGAGCTCGTGGTACGCTTATACTTATCCCTCGTCGATCGACTAATAGCCCTAGCTCCTAAAATTGTAGGCTTAGCGATCGATGACCTAGGCGGGCTAGTTTGGCCTAGTGGGTTTCAGTGATATGACGTGCAACACAAAATCATAGCAGTGCAGAGACGTACTCCCTCCGTTCCAAAATAGATGGCCTATGCGGGCTAATTTGCCCTAGTGGGTTTTAGTGATATGACGTGGTACAGTGCCGTCCAGTCTTCGCGTGTGGTAGCAGTATTGTGGGTACAGTAAGTTTTCTTGAAGAAGCGGAATTCAACGAAGTCATGATGGTTCTTTCATCCGAACAACTTACAGTGGGAAAGGTTGGGCCTACGATACGGCCGGGGTAGACCAGGATAATTTTGTGCATGGCAGGTGGACCAGGATGGCCGACGTCCCACATGTCGGCGAATGAAAGTATTCTTTCCGATATAGAGGACGAGCAACGAGTATTCATTGTCTATTTTTGATGAAAGCTATTGTCTCCACTGTTACGACGGAGGAGTGTGAAACACGGCAGCCCAGTGAACTTGGCATGTGCACCACTCCCTCCTTCCTCATGTAATGCCCAAGTTACAGCTTTTTCTCACTTCCTTTCTATCTATTTCCTCTCAAATGTTTTTACCTTTCTTTTTTAAGACACAATTGTTTATCATGCCTTTTTTAGAATTATTTTGTATACCTAGGAGCACGTGTAGAGACGGGCTCTTGCAGAGCCCACTCCTTGACTTTGTCAATGCCTCTCTCTCCTCCACATAAGGAGTACTACTTGCTATGCATGCATGCGGCGGGCAGCTGGCGTCTTGAGGGGCCAGGGCGGTGAGAGCGGGCTCCAGAAGCGGTCCAGACTCTAGCATAATTTTGGTTTTTACAGTATTTCTTTCTCCATTGACAGTTAGGCCCGCGTAGATAGATAAAGAACACGAGCTGATGAGGCGCATGCGGACTCATTGACTGGTGAACCAGACAAATACGGAGCTATACGCTGAGCCAGTGACCGTATAATCACCATATCTCGTATACAATGATAAAAGTGAGCTATCAAGACAAGTTCGACGACCGCCAATGCATTTTACTCGGTAATAAATGACCAGGATTTAAGGGGAATCCAAATTTGCTTCGTCTTCTGTCCTTGAGCTCTTGACAAACCAATGCACTATACGGTTGTCCGGCCACTCCACCCCAGAGCTCTCACCAAGCGTCGTTCATGCCACCGCGCCGCACACTAACCGGTAAGGCAGCGATGGCATCCCGCCGCACCGAGTTCCTCGCCACCCATGACCGCACACAAAATGGTAGGTAAGCGATGGCATCCCGCCGTGCCGAGTTCATTGTCGCTCGCGACCTCACAACTATATGGGAGGAATTTGAAGATGCCAAGGCCGAATGGGCGGTAGAGCAAGAGGCGGCCAAAGCCACACAGAGGGAGCGGAAAAGTCAGAAAGCACTCAAGAAAAGAGAGGCCCGCCGCCGCAAGAAAGAAAAGGACGCACTTGCTGCTGTGGAGAGGCCGGCGGAGATCCAAGCACGGTGGGGTGTCGCCGACAAAGCCGGGAAGGAGAATGACGTCGTCTGGCCAGCATGTGAGAAGTAGTAGTACTAGTAGTTAGTGTGTGTGTGTGTGTGTCTGAGTACGAGCATGTACCAGTACTACTAGTTACTACTGTAGTTTTTAGAGCAAATTACCAGTACATTAGCCTAGACTAAATGGAAAAATTCCTATCCTAAGCATCAAATGGCATCTCTTTCTCTATAGGAATTGAGATGCATGTCATCTCACTTCCTATGATTTTCATATTCCTATCCTATGAACGAAAGGAAGCCTCTGTTGGAGTAACTACTATAGCTAGCAGTACTGCTGGTACAGTAGTTTTCTTCAAGAAGCGGAATTCAACAAAGTCATGATGGTTCCTTCGTCCAAGAAACTTCAAAGTGGGAAGTGGGCCTGTGATTTGACGACTCATTAGTCATTGTTACTGCGGCGCGACAACCTGGGTGACTCCCTTGGGGTTCTGCATGCATGGCAAGTGGACCAGGATGGTCGACGTCCCACATGTTGGCGAACGGAAGTATTCTTTCCGATATCGAGGAGTAAGGAAACCACGTGGTATAGTATCACTGCTGACTGGTTCGCAAAAAAATAGTATCACTGCCGATTTATAATTATTTTTTATTTCTGATGAACACTAGCGTTTCAACTCTTACGACGAACGGTGCCAAACACGGCACGTGCTGGATGTCCCACACGTCAGTGAAAGGAGTGGGACATGAACATCGTGGTAGAGCCCAGCATAAAAAACAGCGTGTTAGAGCATCTCCACTTCTTCCACTTCTGGGTCGGAGACCACATGTAGTAGTACTTAGTGGTATGAACGATACAAAGTGCGACCTGGAGACAAAGACACATCTAGTTGGAAGGTCTCGGGGCATACACGTAAAAAAATATAAAAGTTAATATGTGCCTCCAACTAATATAGTAGTAGTAGAGTACTTAGGCACGTACTCCATAACATCACCGTGCATTGCACGTATAACATTTAGTGGTAGTACGTAGTAAGAGACAAATGCTGCCCAAGAGTTCCCTTCTTGACCTACTTTTGGGTGTTTGGTAGAGTGTATGGAGGGTGCATGAGTCCACACTAGTTTAGCACAAATACACTAGAAGCATGCATGAAGAGGGGTGTTGAGTTGAGCATGCATGAAGAGGGAACAACTATGTTGAGACGAGAACGCAACCAAAGACACCCTATATGCCACGCATGTTCATACCATTTGTGCTTTTCTACTTCACTTACTACGCTACATTACTCAGGTTCGTACGTCCACTCCTGGGTACATGTTCGTCTCGTAGTTCCAGTCCCACGTGTTCTTCATATAGATGGAACGATCCTTGCATAACACGTGCACCTTGATGCTAGATGTCTCGCATGTTGGCAAAAGGATAAACAAAGCTCACGTAAAAAATAGAGTGGAAGAACATAGATTCCGGACGACCGAGAAGGAGCAAGGAACCTCGTGGTGGAGCGTCTGCACTCATAATATTTAATATTATTGAGCGATATTAAATTAACCAATCATCTCCATAGTGGACTGGAAGAGTACGAAACACGGCAGCCCAATGTAGTATCATACTAGTACACAGCTAACCCATGCTATCACCATATTTCTTGGCTTCCGTGCGACACCTATCTCTAGTAATCCAGCAGCCTGTATCGCTTCTCCCTCCTCGTCTCTATCAAAGTGCGGCGGGCTGGCGTTTCTGCCGTTTATTGAGGTCGGTTAACTATCACATGTTAGCGACATGCCAAGAGCATTCTAAAAAAATTCCTTTCACGTTCCGTTTTCAAAAAGAAAAAAGTCCTTTCACGTACGAATTTGCCTGTATGCTTTGAGCAACTTGCATGTCCTATACTGCTCTTGTTTGATACTCTAACTTAGCTAGAGGTTAGACTAACTCATGACTAACCCTGAACTAACTGTAGCCAAAGAGGTGTTTGGGTGGCAGGGTTAGATTGACAATAAATGCACTTCATGGAGAGAGAAAAGTGATTTTTCAGTGGTCCCAATGAGAACTATCTCCAGGTAGCACCTCTTGGGTGGGATAGTTTTTTTTGGTGGGTTTGGTGCAACTTGCTCCAATTTAAACCCTCATGCTTGGATAGTTTAGGGCTATTTGATCCTCAACTAGCTCAAACTAACTCTAACCCATGGATCCAAACAGGGCCTATGGCCAGTCTCGACGCGGAGCAGTCGCGTGCACCGGGAAGCGGCTCTCTCTCGGCTGTCATGCCACTTCAAAGCCAGCGCCAGTGAGAGGTTGCCTCCGCTCTGGCCGGGCATTAATGCGGCACCGACGCTCCAGGGGGACGCTGAATGTTTCACGCGGGAAGCGCGCGCTGGCAAGGGAGTAGGCTGGTTGTAATGGGGAGTATCATATAGTAGTATCATGCATATGATACTAGTGTATGATACTACCTCCCTAATGCATAGTATCATATATTAGTATCATGTAGCACTCTATTTACTGCCATGCATGACAGAAAGTAGCATAGCAATTATTATGATACAGTATCATGATATGATACTCCATCCTTTTTTTCTTCATTTAATGCTATGACACCTCATCAAAATTGCCTAGATGGCATGCAGGATACTAGCTATGATACTACCATTACGACCAGACATATATGTTTTGAACCGTTTCAGGTGTAGTACTGGTAGTTTGCAAAACTACTCAATTATTGCACTCAGTTTCCTAAGAAATTGTGGTAAAAAACGTTACTCCACAGCCCGCTTCCCTTCTCCTTCCTCTTCCATCGCCCGCGCACGTCCGCGGGAAGCGATCGGTCAACCCTTATATAGGAGTGCTAGCACAAAAAGATGCATGCATGACCACTAAAATTTCCATATTAAAGCGCCGCTCCGGCGGGAGTATGGCGTATGTTCTTACCTTCGGCTGGCCCATGGCTACCGGGCAACGGTGACCAGAGAAGAGGCGGCGAGAGGGGAATGAATGCAGCTACTGTTTGGGTTCGCCTTCCGGCTTAAATAAATGCGCAGCATCACGTGTACCCACGGGTGCACAAATTGTAACATACGTGTCTGCTTAAGTGGGCGTCACGTAAGTGGTGTGTGTGAGAGAGAGATTCTGAGAGACAGAGTGCGTGTGTGCGACTCTACTCTTCGGACATGTACTCAACCTTTTGCATTGGGATATAAGTATAATGGTATTTGCTTTAGCTAGTGATTTACGTGGCCATGTTAACATGGTTATGTCAAAAAAATGTCACTTCCTGCTCGTGATTTGCGTTATATAATTACAAGCAAGATTCTCGTGCATTGCACAGAACATCAATATGCATTTTTTTACAGAACACCTGTTGTGATTGACCCATGCAGGAGTAAGCCCATGTGTAAAAACTAGTGATATCTCAAGAATTTCATCGAAAAACTAGTATCTCGAGAATGTCATCGAAAAAATGAAAGATGAGAGATAAGGCGAGGAGGAGTGGGGCATGGTGGTGACTGGTAGTCGGAATGGGTGGAGGCATGGGGATGGACGGCGCCGGCAGGCGGCAGCGGCCACCATGCATGCTAGATTGTTCCAGAGACTTATTCCTTTTTTAGTTGCTGAGCAATGAGGTTGCGAGAGATAATGATGTGGAGAGAGGTGCCGGTATCTTTTGTAAAATTATCATAGTTTGCTTTCTATCCTCAAATATAGATCATACGGTCTGTATTACAAGATGGCAGGCACACCATCACCACCAACTCGTTTTTATAAGGGTACAGATGATAAGTTTGCTGACTACTAAAGTAAAGTGGAATCTGTCCATGTTATGCAAGTAAATAAAGGTGATTGTTTATCATACGGGTAAGGTTGGATGAAGGGTGGTAGGAACAAATGCTCCGCCTAGAGCATGTGTGTGTGAGATGGAGTCTTTGTGTGTGTGTGTGTGAGAGAGAGAGAGAGGAGAGAGAGATGGAGTCTTAGTTTGTGTGTGTGTGAGAGAGAGGGAGAGAGATGGAGTCTTAGTGTGTGTGTGGGGGGGGCATGCGTGCTTGCATGTGTGTGTGTTTGTGTGTGTGTGTGAGAGAGAGAGATGGAGTCTTAGTGTGTGTGTATTGGGGGGTGCGTGCGTGTGTGTGTGTGTGTCGCGGGGTCCTCTATGGTGGATGTAATTTAAGTGTGCATGGCTTTCATCATAGAGAGGTGATGTGTATGGCAGAGGCCACCAACGATGGGGTGCGAGAGAGAAAACGCCCGTAGAGAGGGGAGAGAAGGTGTGTGCGCGTGAGAGGAGTCGACTTCGAGAGAACATGTTTGTTCGAGAGACACCGAGGAAGACTACTATATATCAATG
>NC_041392.1:713189044-713211859 GCF_002162155.2 Triticum dicoccoides
GTGTGTTTTACCCATCCAGGCGGAAGTTATGTGCACAAAAGAGGAGAACGATTCGATGTGGCGTTAGGATTGAGGGTAATTAACTATGTATGGAGACATAGAGACCTTGAACGTGCATGTGTGATAGGTATACATGTATACGTGGGATGTGTGTGTGTGTGCGCGCGTGCATGATTGAGATAAAAGAAAGAAGACATAAGTCATAATCAACGACATAGGAGAGACGGATCGGTATGACAATATGCATGCATTTGAGAATGCATGGAAGAAGTCCCGACAATTGAGCATGTGTTTTTGTCTTTAAGAGATAGTGGCGTGGGCTGGAGCATGCATCTATGGCGAGCAGAGGGAGTGAGGCGCAACGATTGTGCAAAAGAGACCAAACTATAAAAGCATATGTATGGAGAGACATATATAGTGTGGGTGATAGGAAGCAAGACTCCGTGCGAGAAAGAAATGTTGATGGAGAAACTATAGATAGATACAGAGATGGAGATGCTAGCTAGAGGGACATCCGCTAGTTTGGGTGTTGGAGATGACCGTCGGGTGGTTCAAAGGGTGAAGTTATATATGTGTGTGAGAGGGCACTTGACTGCATGTAGAGAGAAACATATGTAGTGTGCGTGATAGGAATCAAGAGTGAGGGAGAGTGTCGGTGTCAAAACCGGCGGATCTCGGGTAGGGGGTCCCGAACTGTGCGTCTAGGCCGGATGGTAACAGGAGGCAGGGGACATGATGTTTTACCCAGGTTCGGGCCCTCTTGATGGAGGTAAAACCCTAGGTCCTGCTTGATTAATATTGATGATATGGGTGTTACAAGAGTAGATCTACCACGAGATCAGAGAGGCTAAACCCTAGAAGCTAGCCTATGGTATGATTGTATGTTGACCTACGGACTAAAACCCTTCGGTTTATATAGACACTGGAGAGGGTTAGGGTTACACAAGGTCGGTTACAAAGGAGGAGATATCCATATTCGTACTGCCTAGCTTGCCTTCCACGCCAAGTAGAGTCCCATCCGGACACGAGACGAAGTCTTCAATCTTGTATCTTCATAGTCTAACAGTCCGACCAACTGAGATAGTTCGGCTATCCAGAGACCCCCTACTCCAGGACTCCCTCAGTAGCCCCCGAACCAGGATTCAATGACGACGAGTCCGACGTGCAGTATTGTCTTCGGCATTGCAAGGCAGGTTCCTCTCCAAGTTCTGTGTACCTGTCGAAATAATGTCCGGTTTCTTGTGAATGTTTGTACTCCTTGGCTTCTATGCCCAACAATGGCCACTTTCCACGCGTCGAGCGAATGTGAAGAGCCAGGGTGTTTTCACATTTACCCCCCTAGATGTGTGAATGAGCCGCCTATTTAAAAAGACGAGGATTCAGATCCAAATCACACCATCCTCCCTTGGCGAGCCTTCATCGGAGCGCACCCGAGAGAGATCCATTCCACCATGGCCGGTCGACGCAGCTCCTCCTCTCGCACCCCTAGCTCCAAGCCTGGAGATTGGGAGAGATGTTCCGTCCCGCACAGCAAATTAGTGATGCTTCAGTCCAAGGGATTTCTTCCCCCAGTGTACCTGGTCCCGGTTCGAGCCGGGCTTGCCACCTATAATGGCGGAGAACAAGCGGAGAGCCTTCCCAATCCCTCCAAGGGCGAGCGGGTATGCCTTGTCCCTTACTTGGTAAGAGGGCTCGGATTCCCAATTCATCTGTTTCTCTGGGGGCTCCTGGAGTTTTACGGCCTCCAGTTGCACAACCTTACGCCTGCCTCCATACTGCATATCGCGGGATTCATAGCCCTTCGCGAGTTGTTTTTGGGCTGTGAAGCTCATTTCGCTCTGTGGAAGAAGTTGTTCTGCCTTGTGCCCCGTTCTCAGAAGGGATCAATATATCAAGTGGGCGGAGCCGAAGTGTGGCGTATTGCCGGGACCGGATACCTGTCCGGGACCCCAAACAAGACGTCCGAAGACTGGCCTTCAGAATGGTTTTATATAGAATACGTCCCCCTCCCTGATCATATTCGGATCGGCCTTCCTGAGTTCGACAACGCCCCTTAGAAGATGCGCCGGAACTGGCGTCCACGGAGCTCCCTGGAGGAAGATGACAGGGACATTCTTTACCTGATGAGGTCATGGCCACATGTATCATGCGGGGGGTGCAGCCGCTTCAGTATAGAGGCCACCCCGTGTGGGATGTCAACGGGGAGGATGACGCCACTCGCCATGGCCGCAGAGGGCCGGGTGTTGGAAATATGCCCTAGAGGCAATAATAAAATGGTTATTATTATATTTCTTTGTTCATGATAATTTTCTATTGTTCATGCTATAATTGTGTTATCCGGAAATCGTAATACATGTGTGAATACATAGACCACAACACGTCCCTAGTGAGCCTCTAGTTGACTAGCTCGTTGATCAAAGGATAGTCATGGTTTCCTGACTATGGACATTAGATGTCATTGATAATGGTATCACATCATTAGGAGAATGATGTGATGGACAAGACCCAATCCTAAGCTTAGCTCAAAGATCGTGTAGTTCGTTTGCTGTAGCTTTTCTGAATGTCAAGTATCATTTCCTTAGACCATGAGATTGTGCAACTCCCGGATACCGTAGGAGTGCCTTGGGTGTGCCAAACGTCACAACGTAACTGGGTGACTATAAAGGTACATTACAGGTATCTCCGAAAGTGTCTGTTGGGTTGGCACGAATCGAGACTGGGATTTGTCACTCCGTATGACGGAGAGGTATCTCTGGGCCCACTCGGTAATGCATCATCATAATGAGATCAATGTGATCAAGTGGTTGATCATGGGATCATGCATTACGGTACGAGTAAAGTGACTTTCCGGTAACGAGACTGAACAAGGTATTGGGATACCGACGATCGAGTCTCGGGCAAGTAACGTACCGATTGACAAAGGGAATTGTATACGGATTGATTGAATCCTCGACATCGTGGTTCATCCAATGAGATCATCGTGGAGCATGTGGGAGCCAACATGGGTATCCAGATCCCGCTGTTGGTTATTGACCGGAGAGGCTTCTCGGTCATGTCTGCATGTCTCCCGAACCCGTAGGGTCTACACACTTAAGGTTCGGTGACGCTAGGGTTGTAGAGATATTAGCACACGGTAACCCGAAAGTTGTTCGGAGTCCCGGATGAGATCCTGGACGCCACGAGTAGTTCTGGAATGGTTCGGAGGTAAAGATTCATATATAGGAAGTCCAGTTTCGGCCATCGGGAAGGTTTCGGAGGTCACCGGTATTGTACCGGGACCACCGGAAGGGTCCCGGGGGTCCACCGGGTGGGGCCACCTATCCCGGAGGGCACCGTGGGCTGAAGTGGGAGGGGAACCAGCACCTTGGGCCTCCCCCTGCGCGTAGGGTTAGAAACCCTAGGGGTGGGGGCGCCACCCTTGCCTTGGGGGGCAAGGCACCCCCTTTGGCCGCCGCCCCCCTAGGCACCCTATATATAGTGGGGGGAGGGAGGGCTGCGCACCCAAGCCCCTGGCCTCTCCCTCTCCCTCCCGTGACACTCCTCCGTCTCCCGGCGCTTGGCGAAGCCCTGCCGAGATCACCATTGCTTCCACCACCACGCCGTCGTGCTGCTGGATCTTCATCAACCTCTCCTTCCCCCTTGCTGGATCAAGAAGGAGGAGACGTCTCCCAACCGTACGTGTGTTAAACGCGGAGGTGCCGTCCGTTCGGCACTAGGTCATTGGTGATTTGAATCACGTCGAGTACGACTCCATTAACCCCGTTCTCTTGAACGCTTCCGCTCGTGATCTACAAGGGTATGTAGATGCACTCCTCTCTCCCTCGTTGCTAGATGACTCCATAGATTGATCTTGGTGATGCATAGAAAATTTTAAAATTCTGCTACGTTCCCCAACAGTGGCATCATGAGCTAGGTCTATGCGTAGTTACTATGCACGAGTAGAACACAAAGTAGTTGTGGGCGTTGATATTTTCAATTTGCTTGCTGTTACTAGTCTTATCTTGATTCGACGGCATCGTGGGATGAAGTGGCCCGGACCAACCTTACACGTACGCTTACGTGAGACCGGTTCCACCGACTGACATGCACTAGTTGCATAAGGTGGCTGGCGGGTGTCTGTCTCTACCACTTTAGTGGGATCGGATTCGATGAACAGGGTCCTTATGAAGGGTAAATAGAAATTGGCAATTCACATTGTGTTTTTGGCGTAGGTAAGAAATGTTCTTGCTAGAAACCCATAGCAGCCACGTAAAAACTTGCAACAACAATTAGAGGACGTCTAACTTGTTTTTGCAGCAAGTGTTTTGTGATGTGATATGGCCAAAGGTTGTGATGAATGATGAATGGTATATGTGATGTATGAGATTGATCATGTTCTTGTAATAGGAAGCACGACTTGCATGTCGATGAGTATGACATCCGGCAGGAGCCATAGGAGTTGTCTTTATTTATTTATGACCTGCGTGTCAACATAAACGTCATGTAATTACTTTACTTTATTGCTAAAGCGTTAGCCATAGTAGTAGAATTAATAGATGACGAGACAACTTCAAGAAGACACGATGATGGAGATCATGGTGATGGAGATCATGGTGTCATGCCAGTGACAACGATGATCATGGAGCCCCGAAGATGGAGATAAAAGGAGCAAATGATATTAGCCATATCATGTCACTATTTGATTGCATGTGATGTTTATCATGTTTTACATCTTATTTGCTTAGAACGACGGTAGCTTAAATAAGATGATCCCTCGTAATAATTTCAAGAAAGTGTTCCCCCTAACTGTGCACCGTTGCGAATGTTCGTTGTTTCGAAGCACCACGTGATGATCGGGTGTGATAGATTCTAAGTTCGAATACAACGGTTGTAAGACCGATTTACACACGCAATACACTTAGGTTGACTTGACGAGCCTAGCATGTACAGACATGGCCTCGGAACACAGAAGACCGAAAGGTCGAGCATGAGTCGTATAGAAGATACAATCAACATGAAGATGTTCACCGATGTTGACTAGTCCATCTCACGTGATGATCGGACACGGCCTAGTTGACTTGGATCATGTTATACTTAGATGACTGGAGGGATGTCTATCTGAGTGGGAGTTCATTTAATAATTTTATTAGATGAACTTAATTATGATGAACTTAGTATAAAATCTTTACAATATGTCTTGTAGATCAAATGGCCCACGTTGTCCTCAACTTCAACGCGTTCCTATAGAAAACCAAGCTGAAAGACGATGGCAGCAACTATACGGACTGGGTCCGGAACCTGAGGATCATCCTCGTAGCTGCCAAGAAAGATTATGTCCTAGAAGCACCGCTAGGTGACGCACCCGTCCCATAGAACCAAGACGTTATGAACGCTTGGCAGACACGTGCTGATGATTACTCCCTCGTTCAGTGCGGCATGCTTTACAGCTTAGAACCGGGGCTCCAAAAGCGTTTTGAGAGACACGGAGCATATGAGATGTTTGAAGAGCTGAAAATGGTTTTTCAAGCTCATGCCCAGGTCGAGACATATGAAGTCTCCGACAAGTTCTTCAGCTGTAAGATGGAGGAAAATAGTGCTGTCAGTGAGCACATACTCAAAATGTTTGGGTTGCATAACCGCTTGACTCAGCTGGGAGTTAATCACCCGGATGACGCGGTCATTGACAGAATCCTTCCATCTCTTCCACCGACCTACAAGAGCTTTGTGATGAACTTCAATATGCAGGGGATGGAAAAGACCATTCCTGAAGTATTTGCAATGCTGAAATCAGCAGAGGTAGAAGTCAAAAAGGAACATCAAGTGTTGATGGTGAATAAAACCACTAAGTTCAAGAAAGGCAAGGGTAAGAAGAACTTCAAGAAGGACGACAAGGGAGTTGCCGCGCCCGATAAGCAAGCTGCTGGGAAGAAGCCAAAGAATGGACCCAAGCCCGAGACTGAGTGTTTTTATTGCAAGGGAAGTGGTCACTGGAAGCGGAACTGCCTCAAATACTTAGCGGACAAGAAGGCTGGCATCACGAAAGGTATATGTGATATACATGTAATTGATGTGTACCTTACCAGTACTTGTAGTAGCTCCTAGGTATTTGATACCGGTGCGGCTGCTCACATTTGTAACTCAAAGCAGGAGCTGCGGAATAAACGGAGACTGGCGAAGGACGAGGTGACGATGCGCGTCGGGAATGGTTCCAAGGTCGATGTGATCGCCGTCGGCACGCTACCTCTACATTTACCTACGGGATTAGTTTTAAACCTCAATAATTGCTATTTAGTGCCAGCTTTGAGCATGAACATTGTATCAGGATCTCGTTTAATACGAGATGGCTACTCATTTAAATCCGAAAATAATAGTTGCTCTATTTATATGAGAGATATGTTTTATGGTCATGCTCCGATGGTGAATGGTTTATTCCTAATGAATCTCGAGCGAAATGCTACACATATTCATAGTGTGAATACCAAAAGATGTAAGGTTGATAATGATAGTCCCACATACTTGTGGCACTGCCGCCTTGGTCACATAGGTGTCAAACGCATGAAGAAGCTCCATGCAGATGTATTTTTAGAGTCTCTTGATTATGAATCATTTGACATGTGCGAACCATGCCTCATGGGTAAAATGACCAAGACTCCGTTCTCAGGAACAATGGAGCGAGCAACCAACTTATTGGAAATCATACATACTGATGTGTGCAGTCCAATGATTGTTGAGGCTCGCGGTGGCTATCGTTATGTTCTCACCCTCACTGATGACTTGAGTAGATATGGGTATGTCTACTTAATGAAACACAAGTCTGAGACCTTTGAAAAGTTCAAGGAATTTCAGAGTGAGGTTGAGAATCAACGTGACAGGAAAATCAAGCTCTTGCGATCAGATCGTGGGGGAGAATACTTGAGTCACGAATTTGGCACACACTTAAGAAAATGTGGAATAGTGTCACAACTAACGCCGCCTAGAACACCTCAGCATAATGGTGTGTCCGAACGTCGTAATCGCACTCTATTAGATATGGTGCGATCTATGATGTCTCTTACCGATTTACCGCTATCATTTTGGGGCTATGCTTTAGAGACTGCCGCATTCACTTTAAATAGGGCTCCGTCGATATCCGTTGAGACGACACCGTATGAATTATGGTTTGGGAAGAAACCTAAGCTGTCGTTACTAAAAGTTTGGGGATGTGATGCTTATGTCAAGAAACTTCAACCTGAAAAGCTCGAACCCAAGTCGGAAAAATGCGTCTTCATAGGATACCCTAAAGAAACTGTCGGGTATACCTTCTACCTCAGATCCGAAGGCAAGATCTTTGTTGCCAAGAATGGGTCCTTTATAGAGAAAGAGTTTCTCTCAAAAGAAATAAGTGGCAGGAAAGTAGAACTTGATGAAGTATTACCTCTTGAACCGGTAAGTGGCGCAGCTCAAGAAAATGTTCTTGAGGTGCCTGCACCGACTAGAGAGGAAGTTGATGAAGATCATGAAACTTCAGATCAAGTTGCTACTAAACTTCGTAGGTCCACAAGGACACGTTCCACACCAGAGTGGTAGGGCAACCCTGTCTTGGAAATCATGTTGTTAGACAACAGTGAACCTTCGGACTATGAAGAAGCGATGGCGGGCCCGGATTCCGACAAATGGCTGGAAGCCATGAAATCCAAGATAGGATCCATGTATGAAAATGAAGTATGGACTTTGACTGACTTGCCCGTTGATCGGCGAGCCACAGAAAATAAATGGATCTTTAAGAAGAAGACAGACGCGGATGGTAATGTGACCATCTATAAAGCTCGGCTTGTCGCTAAGGGTTATCAACAAGTTCAAGGGGTTGACTACGATGAGACTTTCTCACCCGTAGTGAACCTGAGGTCCGTCCAAATCATGTTAGCAATTGCCGCATTCTATGATTATGAGATATGGCAAATGGACGTCCAAACGGCATTCGTTAATGGTTTCCTTAAGGAAGAATTGTATATGATGCACCCGGAAGGTTTTGTCGATCCTAAGAATGTTGACAAGGTGTGCAAGCTCCAACGCTCCATTTATGGGCTGGTGCAAGCATCTCGGAGTTGGAACATTCGCTTTGAATAGATGATCAAAGCGTTTGGTTTTATGCAGACTTATGGAGAAGCCTGCATTTACAAGAAAGTGAGTGGGAGCTCTGTAGCATTTCTCATATTGTATGTGGATGACATACTATTGATGGGAAATGATATAGAATTCTTGGAAAGCATAAAGGCCTACTTGAAGAAGTGTTTTTCAATGAAGGACCCTGGAGAAGCTGCTTATATATTAGGCATCAAGATATATAGAGATAGATCGAGACGCCTCATTGGTCTTTCACAGAGTATGTACGTTGACAAGATGTTGAAGAAGTTCAAAATGGATCAGTCAAAGAAGGGGTTCTTGCCTATATTGCAAGGTACGAGATTGAGCACGGCTCAATGCCCGACCACGGCAGAAGATGGAGAAAAGATGAGTGTCGTCCCCTATGCCTCAGCCATAGGGTCTATCATGTATGCTATGCTGTGTACCAGACCTGATGTAAACCTTGCCGTAAGTTTGGTAGGAAGGTACCAAAGTAATCCCGGCAAGGAACATTGGACAGCGGTCAAGAATATCCTGAAGTACCTGAAAAGGACTAAGGAAATGTTTCTCGTTTATGGAGGTGACGAAGAGCTCGTCGTAAAGGGTTACGTCGATGCTAGCTTCGACACAGATCTGGATGACTCTAAGTCACAAACCGGATACGTGTATATTTTGAATGGTGGGGCAGTAAGCTGGTGCAGTTGCAAGCAAAGCGTTGTGGCGGGATCTACATGTGAAGCGGAGTACATGGCAGCCTCGGAGGCAGCACAAGAAGCAGTTTGGGTGAAGGAGTTCATTACCGACCTAGGAGTCATACCCAATGCGTCGGGCCCAATGACTCTCTTCTGTGACAACACTGGAGCTATTGCCCTTGCCAAGGAGCCCAGGTTTCACAGGAAGACCAGGCATATCAACCGTCGCTTCAACTCCATTCGTGAAAGTGTTCAAAATGGAGACATAGAGATTTGTAAAGTACATACGGACCTGAATGTAGCAGATCCGTTGACTAAACCTCTCCCTAGAGAAAAACATGATCAACACCAGAACTGCATGGGTGTTCGATTCATCACAATGTAACTAGAATATTGACTCTAGTGCAAGTGGGAGACTATTGGAAATATGCCCTAGAGGCAATAATAAAATGGTTATTATTATATTTCTTTGTTCATGATAATTGTCTATTGTTCATGCTATAATTATGTATCTGGAAATCGTAATACATGTGTGAATACATAGACCACAACACGTCCCTAGTGAGCCTCTAGTTGACTAGGTCGTTGATCAAAGGATAGTCATGGTTTCCTGACTATGGACATTAGATGGCATTGATAACGGGATCACATCATTAGGAGAATGATGTGATGGACAAGACCCAATCCTAAGCTTAGCTCAAAGATCGTGTAGTTCGTTTTCTGTAGCTTTTCTGAATGTCAAGTATCATTTCCTTAGACCATGAGATTGTGCAACTCCCGGATACAGTAGGAGTGCCTTGGGTGTGCCAAACATCACAACGTAACTGGGTGACTATAAAGGTACATTACAGGTATCTCCGAAAGTGTCTGTTGGGTTGGCACGAATCGAGACTGGGATTTGTCACTCCGTATGACGGAGAGGTATCTCTGGGCCCACTCGGTAATGCATCATCATAATGAGCTCAATGTGATCAAGTGGTTGATCACACGATCATGCATTACGGTACGAGTAAAGTGACTTGCCGGTAACGAGACCGAACAAGGTATTGGGATACCGACGATCGAGTCTCGGGCAAGTAACGTACCGATTGACAAAGGGAATTGTATACGGATTGATTGAATCCTAGACATCGTGGTTCATCCGATGAGATCATCGTGGAGCATGTGGGAGCCAACATGGGTATCCAGATCCCGCTGTTGGTTATTGACCGGAGAGGCTTCTCGGTCATGTCTGCATGTCTCCCGAACCCGTAGGGTCTACACACTTAAGGTTCGGTGACGCTAGGGTTTTAGAGATATTAGCACACGGTAACCCGAAAGTTGTTCGGAGTCCCGGATTAGATCCCGGACATCACGAGGAGTTCCGGAATGGTCCGGAGGTAAAGATTCATATATAGGAAGTCCAGTTTCGGCCATCGGGAAGGTTTTGGGGGTCACCGGTATTGTACCGGGACCACCGGAGGGGTCCCGGGGGTCCACCGTGTGGGGCCACCTATCCAGGAGGGCCCCATGGGCTGAAGTGGGGGGGGGGGAACCATCCACTAGTGGGCTGGTGCGCCCCCCTTGGGCCTCCCCCGCGCCTAGGGTTAGAAACCCTAGGGGTGGGGGCGCCACCCTTGCCTTGGGGGACAAGGCACCCCCTTTGGCTGCCGCCCCCCTAGGAGATTGGATCTCCTAGGGCCGGCGCCCCCCTAGGCACCCTATATATAGTGGGGGGGGGAGGGAGGGCTGCGCACCCAAGCCCCTGGCCTCTCCCTCTCCCTCCCGTGACACTCCTCCGTCTCCCAGCGCTTGGCGAAGCCCTGCCAAGATCACTGTTGCTTCCACCACCACGCCGTCGTGCTGCTGGATCTTCATCAACCTCTCCTTCCCCCTTGCTGGATCAAGAAGGAGGATACGTCTCCCAACCGTACGTGTGTTGAACATGGAGGTGTCGTCCGTTCGGCACTAGGTCATCGGTGATTTGAATCACGTCGAGTACGACTCCATCAACCCCGTTCTCTTGAACGCTTCCTCTCGTGATCTACAAGGGTATGTAGATGCACTCCTCTCTCCCTCGTTGCTAGATGACTCCATAGATTGATATTGGTGATGCGTAGAAAATTTTAAAATTCTGCTACGTTCCCCAACACCGGGATCAACTGCGGATCTAATAAAGATCTTATCCACTTTGTACAAGGGAGAAGAGGAGGAATTCCTTCGTGTCAACCCGCAGGGCGGATTTTCTATGTACAATCCCCCGGGCTGGGTAAGCGGAGACTTTTTATCACCTATCTATTTCGTATTCCCATAGTTTAAGTATTCATTCTAGCGATTTCATCGCAGGAGCTACGCCAGGCAGTAAAGGAGATAAACAGCCCTCCCCCACAACCCGAGGACCCTGGACGGTCCCCTGACCTGGCCTCCCAGGAGGATCCAGACATATCTGTGGAGCTGATCGATGGGGTATTTTACCAATGGAGTAATGACAACGCCTTGGTGGCCATTACGGCCGATTACCCTGGGCTAGTTCTAGCCTCACAGGTGACTGAGACCAAAGTCCCATCACTTAAAAAGGGATCTGTCCTTGCGCTTTTTTGATTGCTGTATAACAGCTGTGTTTTGCAGGGGAGGTCCTCGGGGCAGAAGGCCGAGCCCATGGCAACTGGCCAACAAGGGGCCGCGAGGCCAGGTAGGCTGAAAAGATCCGCAATCCGGATTGAGACACCGGCGCAGCGGTACGACGCGCCGTCTTTGTTGCAAGACATTATTCTCAGAGGCATATTAACGCCCATGCCTTCTTTTCAGGAAAAAGAGCACTCGCCGGACTATACCCGGAGAGGCTACCAATCACGCCTCCACAAGCCAGGCTCCAAGGCCGGATTCGAAGGTGGGGACGAATACAAGGCATGCGCCGGGTGCTCCTCCGACAGAGGATGCGGATAAACTGTCCGCCACCCATTCCGAGGTGGAAAGTGCCATGAACCACAGGCGTCGCCAGACTGTTCTTCGCGATGCTTGTTTCTCCCAAGAGGCATTGGATGCCTTCAACTCGGGAGACGCGCACCTCCGTGCCGCTCAAAATGGTCTAGCCAGAGCCACAGAGCAGTATGTAAAAGACATACAGGTGAGAAAATTTGATGATTATATATATTAGTAGCCCCTGAGACTTGAAATAGTTAGGATAACTGATTTAAGGATCATTTGTTATGCAGGTTCTTACAGAAAAGAATACTCAACTATCCCAAGAGCTGGAAGAGTGCAAAGCCCAACTTCAGGCCGCACTGGCTGCAGTAGGGGAGCCCAAAGAGACCCCCTCTGGTAACATATCCTTCGAATGATAAGTATCATATTAGAATGCGGCGTATATGCAGATCTGACGATAAAATTGCAGATGACACTAGAGTGAATCCGGATAAGCAACAGCTCATACGCCAGCTGAAGGCCGGTGAGAGCGTGCTTACGAGGGTGAGGCAGGAGAAGAATGATCTCCTAGATGCCAACACCAAGCTGGGCGTGGAACTAAAAGATGTTCGGGCCCAACTGTCAGACTCTGTTAAGGAGAATCGGCAGCTTCGACGCGGCATATTTAGTAAGTGCTTGAACAAACTTTGAAAAAGAGTTCGGCGAGGAAGCTGGTTGACAGAGTTATGTCTGTAGGTATGCTAACAGGTCGTCCTGCCGAGGAGATGCCCGGTTCAATGGGTGATCTTCTTCCCAAGCTCACATAGCTGCACGAACGAGTTCGGCAGGTGATGCAAGGCATCACCCAGTCCTTGTGGCCATCTGTCTCCATACCCGAAGGCCTTGGAGAGCTTGCAGAAAAGCTGAAGGGAGCACCGCGGCGCTTCCAATTATGGAAGATATCGGCTTGCTGTCAGGGCGCCAGGGAAGCCTGGGCAATGGTGAAGACACGATACACGAAGGTTGACCCGAACCACATGGACGAAGTCGGACCAGTGGGGCCTGATGGGAAGGAGATCCCCGTGAGCTTAGTGTACGGCCAAGTAGAATTGGCCGCAAAGTATTCCCAATAGGACTGTAGACTAGACAGCCTATTAGATGGTATTGAAGAGGAATTCAACTAGTCAAATTGACTATGTAATTTTAAAATGACATGTATGATGCCTTCTAGACGGATTATAGATCGTTTGTCATGGCGGACCTTTTCGCTTCAACCATGGGACCCAACAGTCTGGAGTGTATCCGAATAGCCTCTCAGTTATGTAAGAACCGGGGCATGCGTGGAGACCAGGCGTAGGGGTCATTAGTGCGTTATCATTCAAGTGCCCAACTAGTTATGTTATATTACATGGGTAGTAAGAAACATCTTCCAGAGAGAATAGTTCCGTTAAGGGTTCCTTTCCCTGGGTAGGCATGCCCTAAAGTGCATGTCTGGACTGTGACAAGAAGCGCAGAAAAAACATCTGGGGGCAGATATGGATAGTAAATAAAAGTCATCTTTTGTTCACCGACCGAATATTCTCTTAAGAACGCTAGCTTTCGGCTTCACCCAGTCTGAGGTACACGTCCGGCTGACCCGGCAGTAACAATCGCATAGGTGCTCCCCTTATGCCCTAGCCGAATTAACAGGAACGTAGGATATAAATACAAGAGCCAGGCAACCTAACTTGGCCAAAACTTAAGTCATATTGATGCATATAACGGTGAAAAAAGGTACATGCGGAAGTATAACGCATGTGTTGGGCGTGATGCCCAGGTAAATAATTTAAGCTTCTGTGAAAGAAGCCCCCAGGTGTAGAGAGTGCGGCTAGCACATCTATAATGTACAAGTGAGGAACAAGGTGACCCTTGAAGGCCTAGAGAAATAAAAGAAAGAAAGGGAAACAAGACAGATGATGCATATGCAGAAAATGGACAAAGGGAGGGGACTAACACAAAGTCCGGTGCTAGGCGTAGAATCTTCGGAGCCTGGCTACGTTCCGTGGGTTCGGCTCGAGTCGATTAGTCAATGCATCCCGCAGTCGGTACGCTCCGCCGGTCAGAACTTGGTCGATGATGAAGGGACCTTCCCATTTGGGCTCTAGCTTGTTCTTTTTCTTATCCGGCAGCCGTAGAACTAGTTCGCCAACGTTATAAGTTTTGGCCCGTTCTTCTCTGCTTTGGTATCTACGAGCCTGTTGCTGGTAAAATGCGGAACGGGCTTTGGCTACGTCGCGCTCTTCCTCCAAGGTGTCCATACTGTCCTGCCGATCGAGCTCGACTTCTCTTTCTTCGTACATGCGCACTCCAGGTGAGTCATGAATTATGTCACAAGGCAGGACTGCCTCTGTGCCGTACACCATAAAAAATGGTGTATATCCGGTACTACAATTCGGCGTGGTCTGCAGCCCCCAGAGTACGGAGTCGATCTCCTCTACCCAGTGCGTGTCAGACTCCGTTAAGGAGCGCACTAATCTGGGTTTAATGCCACTCATTATAAAACCATTTGCTCGTTGACTTGACCGTTGGTTTGTGGGTGATAGACTGAAGCATAATCGAGCTTGATGCCCATTTTGCTGCACTAGAGTTTTACCTCGTCGGCCGTGAAGTTCGTGCTGTTATCAGTGATGATGCTCTGGGGGACGCCGTAATGGTGTGCAACCCCGGATATGAAATCTATCACTGGTCCGGATTCGGCTGTTTTAACCGGTTTGGCCTCTATCCATTTGGTGAATTTATCCACCATGACCAATAAGTATATTTTTCTTGTGGGTTCCCCCTTTAAGGGGTCCAACCATGTCAAGCCCCCAGACCGCAAAGGGCCAGGTAATGGGGATTGTTCGGAGGGCGGTGGGTGGCATGTGGCTTTGATTTGCAAAGAGCTGGCAACCGACGCAACGTTGGACCAAGTCCTATGCATCTGCCCGGGCCGTTGGCCAATAGAATCCTGTACGGAAGGCCTTGCTTACAAGAGCCCGGGCTGCGGCGTGATGACCGCCGAGTCCGGCATGAATTTCTGCCAAAAGGTTCCGCCCTTCCCCTTCGGAGATGCACCTTTGAAGGACTCCGGTAGCACTTTTTTGTACAATTCTCCCTCATGGACCCTGTAGGCCTTGGATCACCGCACTATGCAGCGTGCCTCATTTTGGTCCTCTGGAAGTTCCTATCTAATCAGGTAGGCCTGGAATGGTTCTATCCACGGGGCAATAATGGCCATTATTTCGTGGGCTGATTGTGTTATTTCGGTGGCGGAGCCTCCGGTTGTGCTAGAGAGTTCGGTATCGGGTATTTTGGTCGGGTCCGGACTGTTGTTACCGGTGTCCCCTTCCCATGCTACGAATGGCTTGAAAAGCCTTTCCAGAAATATGTTGGGAGGGACCGCGTTGCGTTTTGCGCCAATGCGGGCGAGGATATCCGCCGCCTGATTGTTTTCCCGAGCCACATGGTGAAATTCGAGCCCCTCGAACCAAGCTGACATTTTTAGGACGGCATTGTGATAAGCTGCCATTTTTGGATCCTTGGCATCAAAGTCTCCATTTATTTGGGATATTGCGAGGTTCGAATCCCCGCGCACCTCTAGGCGTTGAATACCCATGGATACTTCCATCCGGAGACCATGTAGAAGGGCCTCATATTCGGCTGCATTGTTGGAGTCCGTATACATTATCTGTAGTACGTATTGAACGGTGTCTCCTGTTGGCGACGTCAAAAAGATGCCAGCCCCCAGACCAGCCAACATTTTGGAGCTATCGAAGTGCACGATCCAGTCTGAATATGTGTCGTACTCTTTAGGGAGTTCGGCTTCCGTCCATTCAGCAACGAAGTCAGCCAAAACTTGCGACTTAATAGCTCGCCGTGGCTTGTAAGTTATGTCAAACGGGAGGAGCTCAATGGCCCATTTGGCAATCCGGTCCGTCGTGTCGCGGTTGTTTATAATATCGTTAAGTGGTACTTCCGAGGCTACCGTTATCGAACACTCTTGAAAGTAGTGTCGCAGCTTCAGGGACGCCATAAATACCGCGTACGCTATCTTTTGATAATGCGGGTACCGTGATTTGCATGGAGTAAGGACAGTGCACACATAGTAAACCAACTTTTGAAGGGGGAATTTGTGTCCGTCCACTTCTTGCTCGACAACGAGCACTGCGCTTACTACTTGATGAGTTGCCGCAATGTATAATATCATTGGTTCGCCAATGTTTGGTGCGGCCAGGACTGGTTTTGTTGCCAATATGGCTTTTATTTCGTTGAGTCCGGCCGTGGCAGCGTCCGTCCACTCGAAATGTTCGGTGCGCCGGAGAAGGCGATAAAGGGGTAATGCCTTTTCTCCCAAGCAGGAGATAAAGCGGCTTAGAGCCGCCACGCATCCAGTCAATTTTTGTATTTGTTTGAGGTATGTTGGGGTAGCCAACTGTGACAACGCTCGGATTTTGGCCGAATTAGCTTCAATACCTCTACTGGAGACAATGAATCCCAGGAGCTTTCCGGCTGGTACGTCGAAAACACATGTTTCCGGATTGAGCTTGATGTCATATGTTCGGAGGTTGTCGAATGTGAGCCTCAAGTTGTCTACTTGAGTTTCGAGATGCTTGGTTTTAACGACCACGTCATCCACATATGCCTCCACTGTTTTGCCGATCTGGTTTGCCAGACATGTCTGAATCATGCGCTGATATGTTGCGCTGACGTTTTTTAGCCCGAAGGGCATTGTGTTGAAGCAGAATGGGCCGTATGGTGTGATGAATGCTGTTGCAGCTTGGTCTGGCTCTGCCATTTTGATTTGATGGTAGCTGGAGTATGCGTCGAGGAAACACAATGAATCGTGTCCTGTAGTAGCATCGATGATTTGATCGATGCGGGGGAGGGGGAAGGGATCCTTTGGGTAGGCCTTGTTAAGGTCCTTAAAATCGACGCATAAGCGCCAGGATTTGTCCTTCTTTGGTACCATCACCAGGTTTCCTAGCTAGTCCGGATGTTTTATGTCTCTGATGAATCCGGCCTCATATAGCTTGGCAAGTTCCTCTCCCATGGCATGTCTTTTAGGCTCAGAGAAACATCGAAGAGCCTGCTTGACTGGCTTGAATCCTTTTAGCATATTTAGGCTATGCTCAGCCAGCCTGCGTGGGATTCCAGGCAAAAATGTCCCAGTTTTCACCTAGGAACTCTCGCAGTGCGGCGTCGACATCAGGGTTTAATTGTGCCCCTATGGAAGCTGTTTTTGTAGGGTCCGTTGGGTGGACTTGGAATTTGACTATTTCGTCCGCCGGCTTAAAGGAAGTGGACTGGATCTTTTATCGAGTATCATATCGTCCCTGTTCACCGTGGAGCGCAGCGTAGTTAGTTCTTCGGCTGCTAGGGCTTCGGATAGTGCCTCAAGAGCCAGTGCAGCTGTCTTATTTTCAGCGCGGAGTGCTATGTCCGGATCACTAACAAGAGTGATGATTCCGTTGGGCCCGGGCATTTTGAGCTTCATGTACCCGTAATGGGGTATGACTTGGAATATTGTAAACGCCTCCCGCCCTAATAGAGCGGGGTATCCACTGCTGAACGGGGCCACTTGGAATGTAATTTCTTTTGACCTGTAATTATCCGGCATGCCGAATACCACGTCTAGTGTGATTTTTCCTGCACAGCGTGCTTCCCGACTGGGGATGATTCCTCTAAAGGTTGTGCTGCTTTGCTTAATGCGGCTCCAGTCTATTTCCATCTTTTGAAGAGTTTCCTCATAGATGAGGTTTAATCCGCTGTCGCCGTCCATGAGTACCTTGGTGAGTCGAAAGCCGTCTAGGATTGGACTGAGGACCACTGCGGCTAGTGCTCGGGCTGTTCGGAATTTAGGTTCGTCACTAGTGCAGAACCGGGCAATAGCACCGGTTCGTAAGGCCCTTTAGTTGCTGGTTTGGTAACCGGTGCTAAAGTGTAGGCACTAAAGGCCCCCCCTTTAGTACCGGTTCAGCACAAACCGGTGCTAAAGGGCAACCACGTGGCACGAGCCAGCTTCGGGGGCAGGGAGCCCTTTAGTACCGGTTGGTGTCACCAACCGGTATTAAAAGGTTGGGGGGTTTGGGTTTATGATTTATTTTTCATTTAATTTTGTGTTTTCCATTTAATTCTTTTTCATTTGCTGGTATTTTACGATACTACATATTGTACACGTTATGCATATATATAAATAGAATTTCTAGTAGAACCGATCATAATATATATACATATATATATATCATCGAACGTCTCACAACCACCATTAATTAATTCACACATATGTATATATATACAATTTCTCCTAATTGGTGCCTTCGGAGCCAGTGGCATTAGCCTAATTGGTGCCTTCGGAGCACGATAACAATTGGAAGTGGTTCATGGGGGCGGTAGCGGGTAATAGTATTCTTCTTTGCGATCTATGACCTGGTCGAGCAAAAATCCCGCTATTTCCTCTTGAATTGCTTTTATGCGGTCCTCTGTTAGGAGCTTCTCCTGCACCTCTTTGAACTATTAAGAAGGAGATCAATATGCATGTGTATTAGTTGTGTGACTAGATATCGATAATGGTGTAAAAATTGTGAATAGTGTTCTGACAAACGTATCCACTCCTGTCTTTGAGATCTGCTCCTTTCGGACGTCATCATGCGAATGTTCTCGCAAACGTAGTATGCACATAGCTTATTCCCTGGCGCCTGCTTCAGGGCCTTTACGAGAATGGAATTTGATCAGATAATAATTAATCAAGCATGATAATTAAAGAGATGGCAGCTAGCTAGTACTACTTAATTACTTACCTAGGGTCGATGCCATTTCAGATTTTGTTTCCATGGGCCTGGAGTGGCCTTGATGAACTTTTCCCAAGCCCTGCCCGACGAAAAAGAAAATGAATAAATGGCTTATTAAATAGTTGTTATCAGGAAATGATGAACTAATTAAATAGGCTGAGATATAGTTAATAATGATTGAAATTACTTGTTAACTATCCCCTTCACGATGGTGCAGTCACTTGCTTTCTTAAGTAGTGACTCTAGTACTTCAACTGTTCCTTCATCAACTTTAATGACTAACAAGATCCAGTGAAATCTGCATGCACACACGTTTGCATGTCTTAATTAAGCGGGCATATGTAAGCAAAAATATGTAGGTAGCTAGTAGGCAAAAACAGAATTTGTAGTACAAGACAGGGTGGCTCACTCGAAGTTGTAAGGAAGTAGTATATCTTTATTTTATTTGAGGCACTTGAAGAACTCTAGCATGCTTTCCTCTACACTTTTTCCATAATATGGATCTAATTTCCATGTGCATTCATTAATGGTATTTGGTTCAATGAACCCAATGCCATAGAGTCCACATTTTTTCAATTCATAAATCTCCATCCTTCATAATACCACAGAAAAGAATATAGTGAGGATAATTACAAGTAATGATTGATCAAAATGATCACTACAGCTAGCTTGAGACTTAAATTACAGAAAGAAATCACTTACAGATAATAGCAACTGACGATAGATTTGTCGAGTGCGTCTTGATTGTATAGCTGAAATAGTTCTGAATACTCAACGGTCACAGCTTTCTCATGGTAGTAATGATCCTTCTTGACATTCACCATGAGGGACTCTCGATTGGAAATCTTGGTAATGTCCATGTACCATTGATGCAATTCATACATTGTCATTGGGAGGTTCTTGACCTCGTCTGGCTCGACCAAAGGTTGTCCCCGGACATATTTCCGTTTTATTTCCTCCTCTCTAGTCGGAGACATGGGCTCGATATCGAGGATTTGTCCAACAGTGATCATGAGCATTTCAGCCTGCTCAATATGCTTCTCGGTTATTACCACATCGCCCAGCCCGGGAACGTTAATGGTTTTCCCACAATAATATTGGGCGCGCCTACTCTCATGTGTTGTTGGCACAACAAGCTGGGGGATTGATTATGCCGCCTCTTCTCCCAACTGGGGAACGGTTTTACTGCTCCTTTTGCCAGCTGATTTGCTTGAGCTCGAGCTCGTCTCTTTCTGTAGACGTGCCCGATTTAACTTCTGGATGTGGCGCTCATAGTTTGTGTCAATAGGCTTGGGAGCTGGTGCTCTAGCCATACGAATGAATTGGCCAATCTTTTCCACAGGCACTTTCTCCCTTGGCGGCGGTGGCGGTTTCGGTGCAAAATGGGCTTCCACCTCGGCCATCAATATGGCTAAGTTTTCCTCATCAGACTTGTCGTAAGGCCTCTGCGGAAGAGGCGCGAGGCTTGGACCATATTGAAATCACTTGCCTCCGCCTGTACCTCCAGTACTACCTCGACTTGTACCGCTACACACCATAGCTGAGGCGGCTCTCTTCCGTGATTGCTGAGGCGGCAAAGACGGCTGACGTGGCTGAGTTGGAGGAGGAGGAGTGGCCTGAAGCTATGCCAGACTTGGAGGAGGAGTGGCCTGAAGCTGTGCCGGACTTGGAGGAGGAGTGGCCTGACGCTTTGCCGGACTTGGAGGAGGAGGAGTGGCCTGAAGCTGTGTCGAACTTGGAGGAGGAGTGGCCTGACACGTTGGTGGACTTAGAGGAGCGGGAGTCTGGTGACTCGGTGGCGGACTTCGACGAGGAGTTGGATGACACGGTGTCGGTGGCCTTCGAAAGATGATGCAATCCTTTCTCCATAGGATGATACGATGGTTGGCCTCTCCCAGTGTGTGCTCATCGTCACCTCCAGGAATGTCAAGCTCTAGCCCCGAATATTGGTCCACCACCTCATCAACCAAGACACGAGCATAGCCTACTGGAATCGGGTTGCAATGGAAGGTTGCCTCGGGGGGATTTGTAAAAGCAAGGGCGTCCACCACCTTCATGGATATGTTCTTCATTTTGAAGTGTAGCTCGCAGTTAGTGTTCTCCATGATGTCATCCACTTGGTAGCTATCCAACAATGTGTCGCCTGGGGTGGAACCCACGCTGCTTCTCGGCATGGATGGGACGGTGCTATCCAATGATGGATCATCCGCTAGCTGCTGAGACCCCCTTTGCTAGCTAAGTGAGTCGATTTGCTCCTGCTGCCGCTGGAATTTGACTGCCAAGTCCGCGTGCGCTGATTCTAGGCCTTGAAGGCGTTCATAGTCTGGCTTCCTATGCTCCTCCTCCATCTTCCTCTTCTTCTCCTCCGCAATCGTCTTTCTCGCACGGGTTCTGTAGTCGGCGTTCCAGTCCGAAAACCCCTCATACCACGGAATAGCGCCCATGCCTCGTGTTCCTCCCGGGTGTTCAGGATTTCCCAGGGCACGCGTAAGCTCGTCGTTCTCTCTGTTGGGATCGAACACCCCCGATCGAGTCTCTTCTATTACAACAAGTAGCTTATCTTCGGCTCTGTGCACACATGCCTTCTTCGAAACTTTGCCTATCTTCGGGTCCAACTCCCCCCATGCGCATAGAACGAAGTCCTGCACCTGGGGGGCCAGCTCAATGTTTCTGGAGTGACACCTGCATCCTCCATCTCTTTCTCGAACTTATCCCACTCGGCATTTCCACCGCATAGCCACCTAGCCCCAGCTTATGGAACTTATCCTTTTTTGCGGCATTGGCCTTGTTTATTCTCGATCGTTCCTAAGATAATTCCGAATCCTTGAATTTCACGAAATCGTCACAATGAGCACTTTGCTTCTCTAGTGTTCCCTCGAATACTGGAGTCTTCCTTCCTCCCTTGACGTAATTGGCCGGTCTTTGTTGTTTCAAGATCAACATTTTCTTTGTCATGTTCATAGTTCATGACTTCATCAATTCGGTCGTCGCGATCGAATATCATATCACCCTCCCCAGTGTTGTTTAGATATTCGGAGCCGTCATAACCTTCTTCATTCTGATCATCATCTGGCCCGCAAGGATTGCGTATGATATTGAACAGGGCCTCTTCTCCCTCTCTGCCGGTATTGTCTGCCATAGGTTTTGTTTAACTAATCCAAAAGAAATATATTCAAATTACAATGCATGGATGCAATCAATTAATAAGGAAAAACTGAATCAATCATAGTACATAATAAGCATCATCGAATATAATCTCGAATATGTCGTCTCGAATAATAGACATAATCTCGAATACATTGTCTCGAATAATATATATAATCTCGAATAAATCATCTCAAATATTATATATCGAATACATCACTAGCTAGCTAGCTAGCTAATAAAGATCAAATACTAGAGAGTAATCTAGGCGATGGACAACCAAAGTGAATGAACCATGACTGGATCATAGCTCGGGTGATCTCCCCAAAGAACCTGCCAGGTATTGGAGAACCTGACATCCATAGCAGCCATGTAGCGATGGACGTGCTCGTCCTCCTCCCTGACACGGTGACGTACCACCTCCGGCGGGGCCGGCTCCCTCCGCACCAAAAGTGGCCCACGCGAACGCCACCAAAGGAGATGAGGGTCGACGACGGGACCCGGGGCCGGGTTCCTCACCAAGCGTCGTGCCCCTGAAGGTAGCACCTCCCAGTGCCAGCCCGACGGAGCCCAGTCCCGGACATGGGTCCTCTGAAGCAGGACGTCGTCGCGAACGGGTCGACGGCGAGGATGCGGGTCGGGCATCGTCGACAACAAATACTATATGCCGCAAAAGTAAAGTAACATTTTTTTAAATGATGTGTTGTGATTTCATATATGCAAATTCTAAATTTTATAACTAAAAATATAGGAAACGGAGAAAAAACATCGATCATCATCTAACAATTTGAAATTAATCTAATTCATCTAGCTAAAACTAACATTTCCAAAATTTCTAACATTTCTATATAACTAACATTTCTATAACATTTGTATAAAAAACAGAAAAAACCTTTGACATTATATATATTATAACTAACATTTCTATATACTATTTGACATTAATCTAATCTAATTAATTAATTCATCTAAAACTTTGTATGAAAAACAGAAAAACAGAAAAAACTAAAAACTAAAAACAAAAAAAATTGTGTGTGTGCGCGTGTAGTGTGTGTGTGTGTGTGTGTGCATGTAGTGTGTGTGTGTGTGTGCGCGCGTGTGTGTGCACTACGGCCGGTGTCGGCGTGTGGTGGCTTTGATCGATTGGAGGGAGGAGAGGGGCCAGGGGAGGGGCTCACAGCGCGCGCGGGCGAGGTCGAGGCGACGGC
>NC_041392.1:713212661-713273635 GCF_002162155.2 Triticum dicoccoides
GACGGCGGCAGCGAGGCGAGGTCGCGATCCAAGGCGACGGCGGCGAGGCGAGGGGGCGGCGACGGGCCGGTGCGGCGACCGGGACAGGCCGGCGACGGGGGCGCCGCAGAGTCGGCGGGGACGATGCGACGAGGACGGGGGCGTCACAGAGTCGACGAGGATGGCGCGACAGGGGCGGCGACGGCGCGGGATGGGGCGGCGGCAGAGAGAAAATGAGAAACTGAAATTTTTCGAAGTGTTTTCTTATATAGGGGACACCTAAAGTACCGGTTGGAGCCACCAACTGGTACTAAAGGTCTGTTTTGGCCAGGCGAAGCGGCGGGAAACGCACCCCCTTTAGTACTGGGTCGTGGCACCAACCGGTACTAAAGGCCCCCCTTTAGTACCGGTTGGAGCCACGACCCGGTACTAAAGGGTGTGCGCTGCCAGGCAAGGGGCGCAGAAGTTTGGTCCCACCTCGCTAGCCGAGGGGCACTCGCACCTGCTTATAAGCCTCGCTGTCGCTGCTGTCTCGAGCTCCTCTCTTAAGCAGGCCTTCTAGGCCTACCTCTGCTGCGATGCCCTGTTGGGCCTACTGGGCTAGCGGGCCTGCATCCTGGCCCAACTAGAATTTGGGTTTCTAGTCGTATGCAGGCCGCTGTGGCCTAGTAGGTGGGCTTTTTTTTCTTTTTTTGCTTTATTTATTTTTGTTTTATTTATTTTGAGTTTTTTTTGCTATATTTAGAGTTTCTTTGTGAATATTTTTGCTTTAGGTACAAAAAATTACAAACTTTCTGTTAGTACCGGTAGTTTACAAATTTGAATAGTTTAAATTTTGAATTATTTGAAATTTGTGTGAATCACTAGTTTGTGAATAACTTAACTTTGAAAATAGATTTTTCAGTTATTCTTTTTTCTTATGTTTAATATTAGTGTGTTTTATCATTATATTGAATTTGTTAATGCTTAGGTTATTTAAAAAATGAAATGCCTTTGTAACGGATGAGTTTTTGTCCGAAACCCTGATACTTCGAAAGAGATTGTCCATTTTGTAGACGAAGTGCATCCAGTTTTTGCGGTAACCCTCTCTACTTTTTTGCACATGCTATGTGGGTGAAATTATGATACAATGCCAACTTTCAACCTTTTCTGAGTTCATTTGAAATGCTTTTCAATTTTAGGGTCATTTAGCTGAAAAAAATCAGTAAATGCATGAAAGAATTTGCTTGCACATAAAATTTCTTCGCGTTTCAAATGCCAAAACACATAACTAGCTACCCTAACTATTACAAAGATTCCCTCTTGGGTATGAAACACAGAAGAAAGTGATGATAGTGAAGCCGATCACATCCCAGATCTTTGGGTGTGAAACTTTTTCTTCGCGTGTGTCCCTTTGCGCCGTAGCCATGGAAAATCTTCATCATTTAACTGGATGCTCGGGTCAATATTCACTGTGAATGGAGCAAGTTCATCAAACTTTTCATAATCTCCTGATATGTCTGTCTTGTCATCCACTC
This sequence comes from Triticum dicoccoides, assembly GCF_002162155.2. NCBI lineage: Eukaryota > Viridiplantae > Streptophyta > Magnoliopsida > Poales > Poaceae > Triticum > Triticum dicoccoides. The sequence goes on from NC_041392.1 coordinate 713,214,158, forward strand.
CCACGATGTTTCTCTTCCCAGAAAGAACTATGTGCCGCTTTGGCTCATCATACGATGCATTCGCTTCCTTATCTTTTCTTTTTCTTGGCTTGGTAGACATGTCCTTCACATAGAAAACTTGTGCCACATCATTGGCTAGGATGAATGGTTCGTCTGCATACACAAGATTGTTGAGATCCACTGTTGTCATTCCGTACTGTGGGTCTTCCGTTACCCCGCCTCGTGTCATATTAACCCATTTGCACCGAAACAAAGGGACCTTCAAACCACGTTGATAGTCAAGTTCCCATATGTCCTGTATATAACCATAATATGTTTCCTTTCCCGTCTTGGTTTCTGCATCAAAGCGGACACCACTGTTTTGGTTGGTGCTCTTCTTATCTTGGCGATCGTGTAAAATGTATCACCATTTATCTCGTACCCTTTGAATGTCATTATATTCGAAGATGGTAACTGGGACAGCAAGTACAGGTCATCTTCAATAGAGGCGTCATGCATGGTACGTGTCTGCAACCAGCTGGCGAAACTCCTGGTTTGTTCACGTGTAATCCAGTCATCGGACCGCTCCGGGTGTTTGGAGCGTAGCAAATTCTTGTGTTCAGCCATATACGGAGCCACTAAGGCGGAATTCTGTAGAACTGTGTAGTGTGCTTCAGTGAGAGAATGTCCATCCATACATATTATTTGTTCCCCTCCTGGCGTGCCTTTTCCATCCAGTCTGTTCCTTATGCCGCGATTCAGGAACACCAATCGACTTAAGGTCAGGAATAAAGTCAATACAAAACTCAATGACCTCCTCATTTTCATGGCCCTTGGAGATGCTTCCTTCTGGCCTACCACGGTTATGAAGATATTTCTTTAAGACTCCCATGAACCTCTCAAAGGGGAACATATTGTGTAGAAATACAGGACCCAAAACATTAATCTCTTCACATAGGTGAACTAGGAAGTGCGTCATGATGTTGAAGAAGGATGGTGGGAACACCAACTCGAAACTGACAAGACATTGCACCAAATCATTCTCTAACCTTGGTATGATTTCTCGATCGATTACCTTCTGAGAGATTGCATTGAGGAATACACATAGCTTCACAATGGCTAATCGAACATTTTCCGATAGAAGCCCCCTCAATGCAACCGGAAGCAGTTTCGTCATAATCACGTGGCAGTCATGAGACTTTAGGTTCTAGAACTTTTTCTCCGCCATGTTTATTATTCCCTTTATATTCGACGAGAAGCCAGACGGTACCTTAATACTGAGCAGGCATTCAAAGAAGATTTCCTTCTCTTCTCTGGTAAGAGTGTAGCTTGCATGACCCTGATGTATGCCGTCTTTTCCGTGCATACGTTGCTGGTCCTCCCGTGCCTCAGGTGTATCTTTTGTCTTCCCATACACGCCCAAGAAGCCAAGCAGGGTCACACAAAGATTCTTTGTCACGTGCATCACGTCAATTGCGGAGCGGACCTCTAGGTCTTTCCAATAGGGTAGGTCCCAAAATATAGATTTCTTCTTCCACATGGGTGGGCGTCCGTCAGCGTCATTCGGAACAGGTTGTCCACCAGGACCCTTTCCAAAGACCACCTTCAAATCCTTGACCATATCATGTACATCAGCACCAGTACGGTGGCGAGGCTTCGTCCGGTGATCCGCCTCACCTTTGAAATTCTTGCCTTTCTTTCCTACAGGATGCCTGCTCGGAAGAAATCGACGATGTCCCAAGTACACATTCTTCTTACAATTAGCAAAATATATACTGTCGGTATCGTCCAAACAGTGCGTGCATGCGCGGTATCCCTTGTTTGTCTGTCCTAAAAGGTTACTGAGAGCAGGTCAATCATTGATGGTCACGAACAGCAACGCCTTTAGGTCAAATTCTTCCCCCATGTGCTCAAGCCACGCATGTACACCTGTTCCATTACACAGTTGTAAGAGTTCTCCAACTAATGGCCTTAGGTACACATCAATGTCGTTGCCAGGTTGCTTAGGGCCTTGGATGAGCACTGGCATCATAATGAACTTCCGCTTCATGCACAACCAAGGAGGAAGGTTATACAAACATAGAGTCACAGGCCAGGTGCTATGGTTGCTGCTCTGCTCCCCAAAAGGATTAATGCCATCTGCGCTTAGACCAAACCATACGGTCCTTGCGTCATCTGCAAACTCCTTCCCGTACTTTCTTTCGATTTTTCTCCACTGCGACCCGTCAGCGGGTACTCTCAACTTTCCGTCTTTCTTACGGTCTTCTCTGTGCCATCGCATCGCCTTGGCATGCTCTTTGTTTTGGAACGAACATTTCAACCGTGGTATTATAGGAGCATACCACATCACGTTGGCAGGAATCTTCTTCCTGGGACGCTCGCCCTCGACATCACCAGGGTCATCGCGGCTGATCTTATAGCACAATGCACCGCATACTGGGCAAGCGTTCAAATCCTCATACTCACCGCGGTAGAGGATGCAATCATTAGGGCATGCATGTATCTTCTGCACCTCTAACCCTAGAGGGCAGACAACCTTCTTTGCTTCATACGTACTCTCGGGCAATTCGTTGTCCTTTGGAAGCATATTCTTTATCATTACCAACAACTTTCCAAATCCCTTGTTAGATACACCATTCTCTGCCTTCCATTGTAGCAATTCCAGTGTGGTGCCCAGCTTTTTCTTGTCACCTACGCAATTCGGGTACAACAATCTTTTGTGATCCTCTAACATGCGCTGCAAATTCTTCTTCTCCAAATCACTTGCATAGTTTCTCTTTGCATCGGCAATGGCCCGACCTAGATCATCAACGGGCTCATCCGATGCCTCTTCTTCAGCTACTTCCCGCATTGCCGGCTCAGCTTCTTCCTGCATTACCAGCTCAACTTCTTCCCTCATTGTTGTATCATCGTATTCAGGGAACCCATGGCCAGGATAGCTGTCGTCGTCCTCTTCTTATTCATTGTCTTCCATCATAACCCCTCTTTCTCCATGCTTGGTCCAAACATTATAGTGGGGCATGAAACCGGACTCAAACAGGTGGAAGTGAATGGTTCTTGACGTAGAGTAATTGTGACCATTCTTACAGCCAGCACATGGACAAGGCATAAAACCATCCGCCCGCTTGTTTGCCTGAGCCGCAAGCAGAAAAGTATGCATGCCATTAATGAACTCGGGAGAGCATCGGACATCGTACATCCATTGCCGGCTCATCTTCAATACACAGCACCGAAAACACCAAATTAATACAATACATAAAGTTCATACATAAAGATCATACAACACTTAAATGCAACAAACAAATAACTCTCTAGCTAAAGAATTTAAATGCAACAACAAATGCGATCAAGATCGCAACAAAGGTAACAATTGATCCAATAGCATAATGATACCAAGCCTCACTATGAATGGCATATTTTCTAATCTTTCTAATATTCAAGCGCATTTTCTCCATCTTAATCTTGTGATCATCGACGACAACGGAAACATGCAACTCCAATTCCATCTTCTCCCCCTCAATTCTTTTCAATTTTTCCTTCAAATCCTCGTTTTCTCTTTCAACTAAATTTAACCTCTCGACAATAGGGTCGGTTGGAATTTCCGGTTCAACTACCTCCTACACACAAATATCTATGTCAACTTGATGGGCATAATTTGTCATAAACACGAAATGCAATGAATAGCTTTAAAAGAGAATATACCACATCTGAATCATAACCCGCACGAGGGCTGACGGGGACGGATATCAAAACCATGGCCCTATGTATAACAAACAACGTATGGGTATGATAATTATACGAGTAACTATATATCCAAATCACACAAACATCAATTTTTTTATATAAAACTTCATGAACAAGAGGCTCACCACAAGGTGGTGCCGGCGACGGGACGTTGTGAGCGATCGATGGTGGTTACGGCAGAGATTTAGAAGGTACTAAGTAAACCACACCTACATATGCAAACTAAGTGTTATTTTTGACCTCAATTTGCATATAAATCAAATACTAGCACATATATATATATATATATATATATAATTCCCCCCACATTACTAAACTCAAAAATCAATATATATATAAAGCATTGCACGAGCTAATCTAGCAATGAGAGATGAAAGGACAAATTTTCTAACCTTTTTGATCATTTGAATGGATGGGGGCCTTCAAATCTTGACAAATTTTGGGCAAAATGTGTGATGAGCTTGAGAGGAAGAGGGAAAAGAACAGAGAGGAGAGGGGAAAGGGGAAGAACAGAGTGAGCTCGAGTGGACGAAGGGTCTATGTAGGACGACCTTTAGTACCGGTTCGTGATACGACCCGGTACTAAAGGTGCTGGAGGGGCCCCGGACTGACAACATCCAGCCTAAACTCACTTTAGTACCGGTTCGTGGCACGAACCGGTGCTAAAGGTTCACCACGAACCGGTACTAATGAGAGCGGCCGGCTAGCCGTTGGAACCGGCACTAATGCACATATTAGTGCCGGCTCAAATTCAAACCGGCACTAATGTGCTTCACATTTGACCCTTTTTCTACTAGTGGTAATAGCCGTGTCACTCCAAGGAATTATTTCTGCTATGTGGCAGATTTCGGCCATGCTGCGGAGTGCTCGCTTGCGTCTATTATTTGACGCGAAGGTCTCAAAGACCGTTAGCACCGTATTGTTGTCCACGCGATGGTGCTCTGTGGTTTTTGGGAGGAGTAGATCCTCACCACTTCTGGCCACCTGCCGGAGTATCCAGCATGCTCTAAGGCTGTATGTTGGTATTGCATCCGTTGTACTATGAATTTTGCAGGGTCCGTTGAGCCATCCCTCTAATACGGTTCCTTGCCCCGTAGAGGGCTTTTGCTTTTTGGTAGTTAACCCAGGTGTATTGTGATAATGCACCCTTTTATTTCGGACTGGGTTTGTATTCAGGGCCAGATTATCCCAAAATTTTATTTCAGTTTTCCAGGCGCTTTCCATCGCATAGTACTTTCGTACTATGGACACCAAGTCGGCAAAGCGTGTAATTTCGCGACGACTTATGGTGTTGAGGATTCCCTTGTCCATGCAATTATTGCAGAAGAATGAAATTGCGTCTTCCTTGCGGCAGTCCTTTATCATGTTCATGACGAGGAGGAATCTAGCCCAGTAATGATGTACTGTTTCTTAGGGCTCTTTCCTAATTTGGGATAGATCGCATATGTTTCGGTGGGTGGATGGAATTGAATCCGAATCCTCACCCAATCTGAGGCTCAGGGGCCAAGTAGTTTCCGAACTCGAAAGTTTGGATTCTTGGATGTTTTCTGATAAATCTAGCCCGCTGCCTGATTCTAGGTTTAGGCTTTGAGTGACGTCCTCCCCTCCACGGGTATCCGGCTTGGAGGGATCGGGAATCCGGACATAGCTAGTCCTTAAGATAGATGAAGGGTTGACGCATTGTTCTTCCACCACTACAACGTGATGGGTGACCTGGGAGAGTTAATTTGTCTCAGATCGGGTTTAGGCCCAATCTGATCGTAGTCTGTAGCGACTCCCAGGGCGGCGATGCGATCCAAGAGCTCCTTCAGGGAAGAGAGCTCCATTGGATCTAACTGCTCGGCGAGTTCCAAGTTGACATGAAGATTGCTTTCGATGACCCGAGAAGTCATCGTCGGCGCAGCGGCCGAACAGGTGGTCATAAGAAAACCACCTAGCCGGAGAGTTTGGCCGATAGCCAAAGCTCCCTCAGCGATAGTGCCGTTTTTAAAGATGGGATGAGACATCCTTCCTGGTGGCGACGGCACATCGGAACTCTCAATGAAAGCAACAATGTCGGTGTAAAAACCGGCGGATCTCGGGTAGGGGGTCCCAAACTGTGCGTCTAGGCCGGATGGTAACAGGAGGCAGGGGACACGATGTTTTACCCAGGTTCGGGCCCTCTTGATGGAGGTAAAACCCTACGTCCTGCTTGATTAATATTGATGATATGGGTGTTACAAGAGTAGATCTACCACGAGATCAGAGAGGCTAAACCCTAGAAGCTAGCCTATGGTATGATTGTATGTTGTCCTATGGACTAAAACCCTTCGGTTTATATAGACACCAGAGAGGGTTAGGGTTACACAAGGTCGGTTACAAAGGAGGAGATATACATATCCGTACTGCCTAGCTTGCCTTCCACGCCAAGTAGAGTCCCATACGGACATGAGACGAAGTCTTCACTCTTGTATCTTCATAGTCTAACAGTCCGGCCAACTGAGATAGTCCGGCTGTCCGGAGACCCCCTAATCCAGGACTCCCTCAACGAGAAAGAAGGTTTATGGAGAAACAGATAAATAGAAAGATAAAGATGCTAGCTAGTGTGGGTGTGAGAGAGATAGAGAGAGGGTGCGTGTGAGTCACATACAAACAGATATTAGGGAGAAATGATATCCAGAGAGATAGAGTTTTGTGTCTGCGAGAGAGAAAGATATTTCACAACGAGAGTGATAGCTAGAGTGACATACGAGGGAACGCAAGATATCTCTAGGGAGAGAGGGTGTGTGTGAGCGACATACAAGAGAACAATGGAGAAATATGAGACCCTGGGAGACAGAGTTTGTGTTTGTGTGTGAGAAAGAGATATTGATGAGGAAGAGTCGTAGGTTCTCATATCTAAGGAGCGAAAGACATCTCTGTATGAGGGGTGTGCGAGTGGCACAATGGGAATAGTAGAGAGAAATGAGACCTCGGGAGACAAAGTTTCGTGTTTGTGTGAGAGAAAGAGATTCCACATGGAGAATCATAGTTAGAGACACATAGCAGGGAGCGAGATATACTTAGAGAGAGATAGAGTGATGAAGGTCGAGGGAGAGAGTACCATCAGTGTGTTACGAAGATAAAAGATCATTGTCGACATACAGGTAGCACGAGAGATACCTGAGAGACGATGAACGCGTATAGGTCCAGAGAGATAGTCCTATATAAGCATGAGTGATAGCTATATGAGACGAATATCTGGATTAAAGGGGATTCAAATATTTAAACTGGAGATCACGACATCGATAATATCATAATGCAAATTGGTGTATCAAACATGCATATTCATTTGAATTTGGGCACACGTGTAATGTTATATAGTTTATCAATATTGGTGATCCATAGATTCTTCAGTTACAAACAATGCATGGTTTATATGCAATTAATGTCTAAACGGGATTACACTATATGTTGTCTGTGTGAAACACATTATACATGTTTGAGAAGTAAAAACCCCCGCATGAAACACACATTAATTGGAGACAGTTAGCAAGGAATGCATACATTGCATTTCAACATAAAGTGGTTTCAAATATTTGAAAATCCAAATTGATGGATACAACCTTATGAATCTGAGATCATGCCATTTGTAAACCATATTTATGTATAAATGTTGTTGTGCTTTTGAAAGTATATATAAAGAAATGATGTATATAGAATGTCATTCCAATTGAAAATGGATCCCGCCCGGAAAAAAATAGAATACAAACGGGATTCGAATTGAGTTGGCACGGTAAACGTGCACTCTGCAAAATTTGAACGAAGCGGGGAAAGTCGCAGTAATCGCTCGGAACCAAAATCTGCGAGATGGAAATCACTGTTGCCTATCCCTGCCACGCAAAGCCTATATGCTGGATTTCTATAGGTTTCAATAGGGGTAGGTTTGTAATTTCACCCAAACATGACGTAACTGCCTCTCACCGAGATTCATACACGGTGGGCGCCAAAACACAGTGTGTCCTCGGCCGAAATCGACTCCCTCCCCGATTCATATTCATACACGATGGGCGCCAAAAACAAACTCTCGTCGGCAAATATTCGGTGTGTGCAAGATTACCGTCCTATCCCCGACGGACTAGTGTTGCTGTGATGTAGTAGAAATTTGAAACGGGGGCTAAGTTTGTAAATTTCCTCGCATTTGGGACAAGCACGCCCTGAATACATGGTTCCCCCCTTCCTCTCTACCTCCCTTTTCCCCATTCGTACTCCGTGGGCGCCAAAACACCCTCTCGACCCCACCCTCCTCCGTCCGCCGCTGTCCGCCACCCCATCCACCGCCATCCTCCTCCACCATGTCGGAGCTGATACCCCGACGCTGCCGTCCATTACAACAGATCGACCTCTCTCATCCATGGCTTCGGACCGGGTTTCCTTGCATCCCGTCCTCTCGCTTCATCCCCACCGTCGTCCACCTTGCCGGCGCCGCTCCTACGACCATCTCGTCCATCGTGCCCCGCCGCCACTATCTACCCTCCTAGATCTGCTTCCACGCTGCCGACAGCCATCGCTACCGCAGCACCGTCAAATTCTCAGTAGATGCCTACACGGCGCCGCACCAGAGGCGGTACTCTTTCGTATCTGCTCAACTTATTTATCGCCGCAAGAAAATAGATCGCCACTGCTTTACTCTGATTTCTTGTCTTGGTTGCGAAGTTGCTGTTGTCCGGTTTGCACCTTCAGATCCGCCATGGCATGCTCAACACCATACTCGCAATGCTTATGGTTTTCCCCTTTTATATTCCACACTAGTTAAATCACAGTAGACTAAATTTCAAAATTGGGTCAGTCGATTTTTCAGAGCTCGCCGGAGTTCGCCGGTGTGATTGAAGGGGCTCAGGTGGTTGTGGGGCCTCGCCGAACAAAGAAAACTCAATGCGAGTGGGGGTTGGGGTGGGAGTGGGGGTGGGGGTGGCGGAGGAACACAGGCGATGGGGGCCGGTGGTCCGGCCGGTGGCCTGTGCGGTGTTCTGTATGGGAAGAATCAGAGACGAGGAAGAAGAAGGGTTAGGAGATGTAGGATCTTCATCCAACTGCCTGAAATGGTCGAGAGATAGCTAGGAGTTGTATTCTTAATGTGCTATGGTTCATCATGTGTGGGCACTACGCAACCAACATTTTATTATCCAAAATCTTCTTGCTCTTCTTTACCATGTTCCTCTTCCGTTCTTCTTTAATATGTACTCCCTCTGTTCCTAAATACAAGTCTTTGTATAGATTACACCATGGACTACATATGGAGCAAAATGAGTGAATCTACACTCTAAAATGTACCTGGGTACATCTGTATGTGATCCATAGTGGAAATCTCTACCAAGACTTATATTTTGGAACGGAGGGAGTAAATCCATAGTACAGTATGTTCCTTGTACTGAAGATGAGCAGGGACATTTGCAGTGTGGAGGTCTATACGGTCGGTTGTGTTGGACACTTTGAGCCTCTTTGATTCGTAGGATCTTGTAAACATAGGAATAGGATTTGGAGTGGCCTGCCCACTTGAATCCTATAAGAATAGCAAGGAAATGCGGGGAGTTGTGTTGCCTTTGAGAGTTACATTGATATTAACAGTACCGCACCTTCACTTGAAGAGAGCTGGTATCCGAAGCCTTTCTAGCCGTACCGGCAATACTAGTACATATATTCCAGCAAGTTCCACTTTGCTGATTTTACTCTGATGCTTAAGGTTTTCCTGTTATATCTACACTATGATCGGTGTAGCTGCTTTGTGTCGCACTAGCAGCAGTCCACTCTTGAAGCTAAACACTGCAATGCCTTACAAAATTGGCACCAAGGCATTGAGTGCCATTCTGGATGCAATGAAACTCATACGCTCCCCACCTGTTGATTCTTGTTCAGAATATCATCCCAATGACTATTCTAACCTCGAGGAGTCAAAGGCAGATGGCCTGTCCTGTTCACCCATCAAGGTGCATGTTTTAATTTGGCAATGTTTTATTGATTGCGGGTATCTTGCATATGTTGTCTTGCATTTCTTCTACTTTGTTGCACCGCCATATGCTTAGTTTACTCATCATATATGTCGAGATGGCATGCCCATCCATTATCAGTACATATTCCATCTGTCATGATACCATGTTTTTTCACTCAAATGTTGTTCTTATGCATCAGACATCAAAAAGGAAGATGGTGATTGCCGAACCTGAAGGAGCACCAGCAAAGTCCTTGAAAAACATGGTGGTGCCGGAGAAATCAGACAGCACCCCACTTATATTGGCTGTACAACCAGTGACACAAAACGTAGGACCGACTCCACCAGATTGTACCCATACTTCACTGGCCACACCACTAGCCCCACCACACAGGACCTGCACTCCAGCAAAAGGTATACCGATTTCATATGCCATAGCACCAGCTGTACCACAGAAAAATCCAACTCCAGCAAAAAGTACAGCAAGTCCACCGGCCGAAGACCTATCCCAACTGCAGAGACGGCCAATTCTTGCAGATTGGAGCCCCATTCCATTTATTCCCAGTTTAGAAGACAATTCTTTCAATGTTGTTAGGGACTACGTGCATATATTAACATCATGGGAAGATTATTGTGAAGACAAACACCATTTTCACATCTTCCTGTCCAACTTACGTGTAAGTGCTATTATTCATGGCTATTATTTTCCTGTTTTCTGCTGATTGAACACATCAATGATTTAAATTATATTGTTGTAACTAGGTGAGGGTCAATCTGGATAGTCATGACGAGCAAAGCTTGCTTGTGCTTTTCAAGGAAGCATTACAGCAGTATCAGTGTTACCTGAGGAAATCACACTTTGATGGCAAGTCTATAAACGAATTTCTGGTGAAGTCTCCTGTGCTAAATTTAGAAGACATTGAATGGAAAAACCTTGTTATGCACTGGTCTCGTTCCCAGGATGAGGTACTGTCTATGAAATCACATGACAATTTGAACTTCTACTTTTTCGCATGTGCCTTACGGATCTTTTTTGCAGGAAATCTGCTCGAAGAAGAATTCCGGTTTGACAAGAACGACAGGATATCGCAAATATGCTGCCCGCTGCTTTGCTCTTGTTAGTACCTATTGTCCTGTATCACTGTACTTGCATGCATACCTGGTTCATTATGTGACAGCAGTATGCATGATGGCTTGCTTGTCAATTGTTTGCTCCAAATTATCTGATCTGTATGAATGGTTACATTAGTGTAGAATATATCCAATGCCAATGTTTTTTTAGCTCTGCATTGTTCTTGTAAGTACATGCTGTCCTTTATTAGTGTACTAATAATGACAGGTAGTTGTTCATGTACCATCACTCTGCAGCTTATTTTCCTTTGCCCTCCATTTTCTACACATCAGATCTATATTTACTCTTACCATTAGGTTGGTACTGAAGAAGTTTAGCTGTGCATTGCTCTTGGCTGTACCTTTCGCATGTATCGCTACACTTACATTTATAGCTACTTGGTTATGTAGCATCACTCTTCATCTTATCTTAAATATTCTCCATTTTTTCGTATATTATCACATCTATATTTACTCTTAACAAAATGTAGAATAAAGGCAATACTTTTGAAGAAGATTCTGTGGTAAACTTCTTGAATTGCTCCCCCCATCAGCATGGACAAGGCCTTTATAGAGCCTGTCTTCACCAATAATGTAAGTTTGTCCATCTCAAGCCTTCAAACTTTGTTCTATATATTTTTTGTTAGGCATGACTGCAACAGCTGTTTATTTTTGGTGTTTGCATCAAATTGCTTGTTTAAAGTTTATTATATGTAGTACATAAACAAAAGTTCGTCCTTTCTGAATTTAAGTTTTCAGTTGTACAACCAAGTTCCTTCTTCATACCATGTAAATTAAACTATACAGAGCAAGTGATCTTCTTTTGCACTGCATGTATGCTTCTGCTCTTCATTTGAATTCCAGTGGTGTGGTGAACCTACCCACTACAGCATAATGTCATATTCTGCAATGTCTTTACTATGAAAATGTCATATCATTCTACTATTATTTAAACCGTCTCTTTATTTGCCAATCTGAAATGGTATAAATTGACATCACACAAACCATTGATACTTATGATTTCTTGATCTGTAATCCAGTGGTGTCGTGAAGCTGCCAACTCCTTCACAATGTCATTTCTTGCCATGTCTTGACCTGGACAATACCATATTGTGTTAATGCAAATTTAAACTGTGTCACTTTATTCGTCAGTAAGAAATGTGATGAATTGTCAGCACTTATACTTTTATGTGCAAAACCTGTCATATGTCTGCTTATTTATCTTTCAGAGTGAGGAAGATATAAGTGTTGAACAAGCGCAGTCTCATCATCTTGCTCAGCTGCAGCTCCCCAGCAGGGCTAACCTTTCTTGAACTCTATTGAAGTGTTGTCGGTTTTGTATATTATTTTGTCGGCGTGTTTATTTGCACTCTGGCGATCTTTGATGCCTAGTGTATGTAATCTGATGTCTGCTTGTGCTTTATTATCATAGTGGTGAACTTTGATGCCCAGTGGATGTAATATGCCGTAATTTCTTTATTGTATAGTATAGGTTTTTTCTTATTCACGATGCTGCAGTTATTTTACTGTATATATATCATGTCTTCGCGGTAAACCGGCCAAACCGTAAAATTATGGTACATAATCGGGCCGTCATGCAATCACGATGTAGGTTGGGCCTGAAACATGCCGATCAGCTCATGGGCTGGCAGCAACTCGAAATGAACCCCGGCCCATGATTGTGCGAATCAAATCACGGGCTTTTAACAGGCCGAAAAAGTGTCTTGGTCCTTGCTTGTCCCAATCAGATATCGGCTGCGAGCAGGCTGGATGCAAACCGGGCCGAAGTTAAGCCCAACTATATGACGGGCTTTTAACAGGCTGAAATTAATATAGGGCCAAAATGCTAAACAGGCCCTTAACAGGCCAAAACTAATATCAGGCCGAATTACTAAGTGGGCCTTTAGCAAGTGGGCCCAAAAGCATAGTGTCCAGTTGACGGGCCGGACCTGATCTGGGCCGAAACTTTGCCCAGAACGTGGTAGGCTTTTAACGGGCCGGATCTCATATGGGCCACAACTAGGCCCGAAGCATGGCCGGCCATTAATAGACCATATCAAATATGGGCCGACATTTGGCCCAAAACATGGCAGCCAGTTAACGGGCCGGCCTACTAAGGTACTCAAAATCTTGTGGGCCTACAGCTGGGCCGGCCCATTAATGTCGGTGAAATCTCATGGGCCTTTAGCTGGGCCGGCCCATTATGATCCGCAAGAATTTTGTGGGCCTTTACTTGGGCCGGCCTATTATGGCACACAAAAATCTTGTGGGCCTTTACCTGGGCCAGCCCATTATGGCCCACAAAATCTTGTGGGCCTTTAGCTGGGCCAGCCCATTATGGTCTACAAAATCTTGTGGGCCTTTAGCTGGGCCAGCCCATTATGGTCCGCAAAATCTTGTGGGCCTTTAGCTGGGCCAGCCCATTATGGTCTGCAATATCTTGTGGGCCTTTAGTTGGGCCAACCCATTTAAACTTGTTGGGTCATGCCATGTGTCGACGTATCATAGGCGCCTTCTATCCAGTGAGTGGATGACATATGTCCCGACGATGAGCCGACACGTGTTTCCTCTAGCCAATGATGACTTTACACGTGGAAAATCCCCATTGGTCGGGGCTGTTAACGGGTTATCGAATCCAAAACCCGACCCGATAGCTTAACGGCGTTCCGTTATGGTGGATGCCACGTGTCGGTCACCCTTGACGAAAGCACTTCTGTGACGCGTGATTTATCGTCATGGAAGTGGACACTTTCGTGATGATAATTTTGGTAATGTCATGGAACACTTCTACGACAACACAGGTATGACTACTTGATTCAGTCATAAATTTGTCATGGATGTACATGCATGACAAAAAAGCGACCTACTTTGACAAACACGTATGATCACGAAAGTGTATTTTTTTTGTAGTGTCTTGACCGTCACAATATCTGTAGTTGAGTATTCCTATTTGCACATCATGTTTGCACAGCAAACAAGGAGACAGGAGAGCATGATTTCTCTTTAATAGCGGCCTCCATGAACTCAACCTCCAGCTCTACTTGGATGAGGTCTGCCTGGAGTTCCATGATTCAATTCATGCGCCTTTTTCTGCAGTTCACCTGAAATGAAGCAAAGACTGGATCATTCAGCTAGCAAGAAGTACTTGCTCTTGTGAGCTGGCAGGTTCTTCTTTAGTACTCCCTCCGTTACATTTTAGTTTGCATATAAGATTTGACTGAAGTCAAGCCTCGTAAAGTTTGACCAACTTTATAGAAAAAAGTACCAACATTCACAATCTGAAATCAATATCAATAGATGTGTCATGACTTCAAGTTTCATATTGTATAACTTTAGCATGGCAGATGTTGATATTTTTTCATATAAATATGATCAAACTTTGTGAAGTTTGACTTCAGAGAATTCTAATATGCAGAGTAAAAAGGACCGGAGGGCGTAGTTGCACTAAAATTGAGGAACATTAAGGTTGGTTGTCCGGCTCATGTAAGGTGCAACTATAATTTTCTTATCCTTTTGTGCAGTTCCACTAAAATAAAGTGCCATTGTGGTGACAGTGACGGCTCCATCTTGCAAAGGCTAATAAATTGTTGCACGAGATTACCAGCAGAACTTGACGGAGATTTTGGAAACTCCAATCACCATTTTGTGCAGTTCCACCAAAATTGAGAGATGTTTCCCACGTGACATTTTAGTTAAACTGCACAAGACACTCATTCCAAAAAAAGTGTTTTCTGCAGTTCACCAAAAGGTCACAATAGCAACAAGGTGAAATGGATATCCCTATCTGCACAAAAAGATAGAAAGTAACAGTTGCTGGTCAATAAGAATATACGAAACATATACAAAATGAAAAGAAGCATCTTAATTATGTTCATGGCAATCACGCAAGGACAATAGAAATTTTAATACGTCAGCGATGCTTCATGTTACCAGAAGCATTACGATCAACAATGAGATTCCTCAAATATGGGATTACTTTAATGGTGGCATTGCTTGTTTACCAGACACAGTAAATCAACAGCAGCTAAAGAGTTGGTTTAAGGGCATGGGACCGTGGGGACACTAGGAAACTCAGCAGCGTAAAGGAGCAACTTACTTATCATACTGGGGAAAACAGCAGGAGTGCCATTGTACTATGTGAGGGTAGCAAATCTAATCCTCGATACCTTTTACTATGTGAGGGCAGCAAATCTAATCCTGGAGACCTTTTACTATGTGAGGGCAGCAAATCTAATCCTGAGACCTTTTACTATGTGAGGGCAGCAAATCTAATCCTGGAGACCTTTTACTATGTGATGGCAGCAAATCTAATCCTGGACATACTCTGTTGACTTGTCCACCAGCCGCCACTTTCTATTCTTTTTTCAACCAATAATAGCTTTGTTCCTTATTCAGTTTGTACTGCGTTTTTCCATTATTTCCCTTTTCAACCAAGAGACCGTTGGGTATCCGGTCTCTACTACTTTCACCATATTATTTCCTCTTTGAATCAAGTCCTAGATTCATGCTACAAGTTTCCCCCTTTCTTCGTTGTTTGAACAAAGCCCTAGATTCGAATGCATGAAGTAGCTTTACCTCTAATAATACTAAAAATTTAGGTGGCTTTGGAAGAGCTGATGGGAGTAGAAAAAGATGCACATGCAGACACGTGGGGAGCTGGGGCAGTAGAGCAAGGCCGCTTTTGAAGAACTTATACCTAAGGGTCGCCGGGATGTCGGCGGCGGCAGGTCAGATCTGCGGACAATACGGCAGGGAGGAAGAAGGGTCGGAGGACCTCCCGAGCTGGCCATCTGTCGGAGAGAACAGCATGGGCAGAGGATCGGGCCCCTCCGGCAGCTGTGGGTTTCCTCCCTTGGCGGTGATGACCGCGTGAACGATGCACCTTTTAGTCCTCTACACACACCGGCCGAAGGGATCCGACCGGATCTGTGACCAGCGGTGAGCAGAGAGAAAATGTCGCTACTGCTGTCTTGTTTATATCTGGAGAGGATGAGAGAATGAAGAGAGCAACCCTAGTAAAGCAAGCGCTCAGGCCCCTACGTCCATATATAGTGGAGTGATTATCTTTTTTCTCTCCACAACAAGCGTTTCAATTTGTGTACGTGGCATTAAAGAAAAGAAACTCTCTATTTAATGTGACTACTATACGACTCCTACTTACTACTAGTAGTACTACAGTATTGTTCACTTGTGCTCCCCGCCCCTCCATTCATTGAACAACCCCACGGGTGAATAAACATACAGTAAGTACTGTATTTATATAGAACAAACAAGCTCGAACTATTTTCGCGTAGTTAAAAGTTGAGGGCGGGGATTTTGTCGGGCAGTATGCGCAGCAGTTTTCGGGTAGGGCCAGAAGACTATTTTAATTTTTTTAAAAAACTTTGAGACGGCCACATAGCATGGAGCCGACCCCAACGATTTTAAGCTTACAGGCACGATACACGCTATCCTAGACTACTATACACATGAAACTGCCACACCAGCGTCCGGGCTGCTCTTGGCTCTTCGCCTCTTCGGGAAGTCAAACAATGATGGAATACAACTGCACTAGAGGAGTACTACAGTACGCTTCTGGCCATCTGACACCAGTTGAACTGCTGCATGTTGATGACCCACAAGTATAGGGGATGTATCATAGTCCTTTCGATAAGTAAGAGTGTCGAACCCAACGAGGAGCAGAAGGAAATGATAAGTGGTTTTCAGCAAGGTATTCTGTGCAAGTACTGAAATAAGTGGTAACAGATAGTTTTGTGATAGGATAAATTGTAAGGAGCAACAAGTAACAAAAGTAAATAAAGTGCAGCAAGGTGGCCCAATCCTTTTGTAGCAAAGGACAAGCCGGAACAAACTCTTATAATAGGAAAAGCGCTCCCGAGGACACATGGGAATATCGTCAAGCTAGTTTTCATCACATTCATATGATTCGCGTTCGATACTTTGATAATTTGATATGTGGGTGGACCGGTGCTTGGGTCCTGTTCTTACTTGAAGAAGCATCCCACTTATGATTAACCTCTATTGCAAGCATCCACAACTACAACAAAAGTATTAAGGTAAACCTAACCATAGCATAAAACATATGGATCCAAATCAGCCCCTTACGAAGCAACGCATAAACTAGGTTTTAAGCTTCTATCACTCTAGCGACCCATCATCTACTTATTACTTCCCAATGCCTTCCTCTAGGCCCAAATAATGGTGAAGTGTTATGTAGTCGACGTTCACATAACACCACTAGAGGCTAGACAACATACATCTTATCAAAATATCAAACGAATACAAAATTCACATGACTACTCATAGCAAGACTTCTCCCTTGTCCTCAGAAACGAACGTAATTACTCAGAAAGCATATTCATGTTCATAATCAGAGGGCTAATAATATGCATATAGGATCTGAACATATGATCTTCCACCAAATAAACCGATTAGCATCAACTACATTGAGTAATCAACACTACTAGCAACCTACTAGCACCAATCCCGAACTTTGAGACAAGAATTGGATACAAGAGATGAACTAGGGATTGGAGATGAGATGGTGCTGGTGAAGATGTGGATGGAGATTTCCCTCTCCCGATGAGAGGAGCGTTGGTGATGACGATGGTGATGATTTCCCCCTCCCGGAGGGAAGTATCCTCGGCAGAATAGCTCTGTCGGAGCTCTAGATTGCATCCGCCAAGGTTCCGCCTCGTGGCGGCAGAGTCTCATCCCGAAAAGTTCCTCTTTATTTTTTCTCATCGAAATACTTCACATAGGAGAAGATGGGCGTCGGAGTGCCACCAGGGGGCCCACGAGGTAGGGGGCGCGCCCTAGGGGTGGGGGCGCCCCCCACCCTCGTGAGAAGGGTGTGGGCTCCCTGGCCTTCATCTTTGGCAAGGATTTTTCTTTATTTATTTTAAGATGTTCCGTGAAGTTTTATGACTTTTGGAGTTGCGCAGAATAGGTCTCTAATATTTGCTCCTTTTCCAGCCCGGAATTCCAGCTGCTGGCATTCTCCCTCCTTATGTAAACCTTGTAAAATAAGAGAGAATAGCCATAAGTATCGTGACATAAAGTGAAATAACAGTCCATAATGCGATAAATATCGATATAAAAGCATGATGCAAAATGGACGTATCAACTCCCCCAAGCTTAGACCTCGCTTGTCCTCAAGTGAAAAGCCGATAACAATAAATATGTCCTCATGTTTAGAGGTAGAAGCGTCGATTAAAATAAAATACAGACATGAAGGCATCATGATTATTCTCATAACAGCAACATATATAGATTTTTTCATATGATTACTTATGTTCAAGTGATGATCTATTCACAATGCAAAAGTATAGATCATAAACCTTATTGAGCTCCGACAAACTATAATCTCAGTCATTGAAGCAAATTGCAATTTATCATAACATCGGAAAGAGTCTATGTCAGAGCTAAAAAGCAAGTCCACATACTCAACTATCAATTAGTCCTCCATAATTGCTAACACTCACGCGATACTTGTAGTTACAGAGTTTTAATCGGACACAGAGAAAGATAGGAGCTTATAGTTTTGCCCCACAACCTTTTACCTCAAGGGTAATGTCAACAATAATGGTTCATGCTCCCCTACATCCAATTAGATATATATATATATATATATATATATATATATATATATATATATATATATATATATATATATATATATCATGTTCTTTCCAACATGCTGAGCTTGCCAAAGGATAAATGAAAAAGCAAAGGTGAAGATCACCATGACTCTTGCATAAGGTAGAAGATAATAATAAAGGATAGGCCCTTCGCAGAGGGAAGCAGAGGTTTCCATGCGCTTTTATGGTTGGATATATAAAATCTCAATGCGAAAGAACGCCACTTTATATTGCCCCTTTTGATATGAACCTTTATTATGCAGTCCGCCGATTTTATTACTTTCACATCACAAGATCGTATAAAGCTTATTTCTCCCACACCAATCAATCATACATATTTAGAGCAATTTTTATTGCTTTGCACCGATGACAACTTACTTGAAGGATCTTACTCAATCCATAGGTAGATATGGTGGACTCTCATGGCAAAACTGGTTCAAGGGTATTTGGAAGCACAAGTAGTATTTCTACTTGGTGCTGAGAATTTGGCTAGCATGAGGGGGAAAGGCAAGCTCAACAAGTTAGAGGATCCATGACAACATACTTTATCTCAGATATAAGAAAGACATAACTCATTACGTTGTCTTCCTTGTCCAACATAAACTCTTTAGCATGTCATATTTTAATGAGTGCTCCCAATCATAAAAGATGTCAATGATAATATATCTATATGTGAAAACCTCTCTTTCCTTATTACTTCCAGTTAATTGCAACCATGACCAAAGCTATGCTTGTCAACTCCCAACAACTTTTAATCATCATACTCTTTCTATGTGAAGTCATTACTCTCAATAAGATCAACATGAACTTTTTGTTTCTTTTTATTCTTTTTCTCTTTTCTTTTATTCATCCAAGATCATGGAAAAATAATAAAGCCCTTGACTCAACACTAATCTTTATTATATATAGCTCACGGACTCGATTACAAATAGAGATCATAAAGCAAAACTCAAAACTAGATCATGCCATAAACTTTATTCTACTAGATCAAGATACTACTAATAGGATCGAACTAAGAAAAACGGTAAAGATAGGAGTTGTGATTGTGTTACGATACCGGGGCACCTCCCCCAAGCTTGGCAGTTGCCAAGGGGAGTGCCCATACCCATGTGATTATGTCTCCTTTGTTGGTGAAGAAGGTGGTGGTGATGGATAATCACATATCGAGCGTAAGAGGTCCTCCAGCTTGCGAATAATGCTCTTGAGTGCAACAATATGCTCCTTCAACAAAAAAAATTCTTGTGTGAGATACTTGTTTTGTATACGAGCTAACTCAATCATCTTGAAGCTTCGATCTCAGTTGGGGTAAGAAGGTTATGATCAAGTTGGAGGGTGTCCTTTGTTGCTGGAGCTTGATCCTTCATGGCCTTCTTGATCCTTCAATCCTTATTGACCCTCGTGGGTTCTTCCCTCTTCAGATCTATCTTCATTAGCCAAGCATCGTTGTCACCATTGTTGGAGGAGGGAGACGACATGATGCCTAGCCTAGAAAACCCTGACAGAAAACAGCTCGAAACGAAAACAGAGGATATTTGTGTGATACGGGAGTCAAAACCTTCGGGAGAATATATAATGAATTTTGACCGACCAAAATACGTAACGTGCAAGAAAACAGAGTCCGGAAGGCACACGAGGTGCTCACGAGGTAGGGGGCACGCCTAGGGGGTAGGGCACGCCCACCACCCTCATGGGGCCCTCGTGTCCTTCCCGGACTCCTACTTATTTTTCTATTTTTCTAAATATTCCAAAACGGAGAAATATTGCCTTAAAAGTTGTTTTGGAGTCGGTTTACTTACCGTACCACATACCTATTCCTTTTCGGAGTCTGAAACGTTCCGGAAAGTGTCTCTTATGTATTCCTCCGGGGTTACGGTTTCAATAATATTGGTTTCAACATTTTATGGGATTACTTGAGATATAATGTTTGATTCTTTGACCATTTACCACCTTCGGATTTGTGCCCTCGAAGTTGTTGATTTTTATGGCACCGGAACGATAGACCTCTTCGATAACATAGTGGCCTTCCCATTTAGAGAGAAGTTTTCCTGCAAAAAATCTTAAACGAGAGTTGTATAGCAATACATAATCACCTACATTAAACTCACGCTTTTGTATCCTTTTGTCATGCCATGTTTTAACATTTTCTTTAAACAACTTGGCATTTTCATAAGCTTGGCTTCTCCATTCATCAAATGAGCTACTATCAAATAACCTATTCTCCATGGCAAGTTTAAAATCGTAGTTAAGCTCTTTAATAGCCCAATATGCCTTATGTTCTAGTTCGAGAGGTAAGTGACATGCTTTTCCATAAACCATTTTATACTGAGACATACCCATAGGATTTTTATATGCAGTTCTATAAGCCCACAATGCATCATCAAGTTTCTTGGACCAATTCTTTCTAGACCTATTAACAGTCTTTTGCAAAATTAATTTGAGCTCTCTATTGCTCAACTCTACTTGACCACTAGACTGTGGGTGATAAGGAGATGCAATTCTATGATTAACATCATATTTAGCAAGCATTTTATGGAAAGCACCATGAATAAAGTGTGAACCACCATCAGTCATTAAATATCCAGGGACTCCAAACCTCAGAAAAATAACTTCCTTAAGCATTTTAATAGAAGTGTTATGATCAGCACTACTAGTTGTAATAGCTTCTATCCACTTAGTAACGTAATCAACAGCAACTAAAATATGTGTGTATCCATTAGAGACAGGAAAAGGTCCCATATAATCAAAGCCCCAAACATCAAACGGTTCAATAACAAGTGAATAATTCATAGGCATTTCTTGACGTCTACTAATATTACCAATTCTTTGACATTGATCACAAGACAAGACAAAATTACGGGCATCCTTGAAGAGAGTAGGCCAATAAAAACCAGATTGCAATACCTTATGTGCAGTTCTATCTCCAGTGTGGTGTCCTCCATAAGACTCGGAGTGACACTTGCGTAGGATCTGTTCCTATTCATGCTCAGGTACACAACATCTAATAACACCATCTACTCCTTCTTTATAAAGATGTGGGTCATCCCAAAAGTAATGTCTTAAATCATAGAAAAACTTTTTCTTTTGCTGGTATGTGAAGCTAGGTGGTATAAACTTAGCAACATTATAATTAGCAAAATCAGCATAACATGGAGTACTACGAGAAGTACTTATAACATTTAATTGTTCATCAGGAAAGCTATCATTAATAGGTAGTGGGTCATCAAGAATATTTTCTAACCTAGACAAGTTGTCTGCAACGGGGTTCTCAGCTCCCTTTCTATCAACAATATGCAAATCAAATTCTTTAGCAAGAGAACCCATCTAATAAGTCTAGGTTTAGCATCTTTCTTTTCCATAAGATATTTAATAGCAGCATGATCAGTTTGAATAGTTACTTTAGAATCAACAATATAAGATTTGAACTTATCACAAGCAAATACAACTGCTAAAAGCTCTTTTTCAGTAGTAGCATAATTTCTTTGAGCATTGTCTAGAGTGTTACTGCATAATGAATAACATTTAATTTCTTCTCAACTCTTTGCCCTAGAATAGCACCTACAACATAATCACTAGCATCACACATATTTCAAAGGGTAAATTCCAATCAGGTAGCTGAACAACAGGTGCAGTGACTAATGCTTTCTTAATTATTTCAAATGCTTCTACACAATCATCATCAAAGACAAATGGTATATCTTTTTGCAATAAATTATTCAGAGGCCGAGAAATTTTTGAGAAGTCCTTAATGAACCTCCTGTAATGTAGCGACCCGGCCCGAATGGATCAAGTCTACTGTGCTCTGGTGTCATCCCTGGATCAGTAATGCTGACACCACACAATACATCGAAGGATTTATAGCAGAGTGGCAATCACACACTTATTACATCGTTGTCTCAAAAAGAACTTATTACAATAAATATGGCTTAATGCCATCTAATAATGATAACAGCGGAAGACTCGGAAGATAAATGGGTCCGTCAACTCCAACGGCATCATTGAGTATAGAACCACGACCTAAAAGCACCTTACTCGTCATCTGAAAAGTTTGCAACATGAAAGTTGCAGCCCGAAAACGGGTCAGCACATGGAATATGCTGGCAATGTAACACATAGAGAGTAATGGAATGAAACAGCTATACTATATGCATATATGGCTGGTGGAAGGCTCTATGGTTACAGTTTTGCGTAAAGCCAGTTTTTCCCTACTGCAAAGGAATAAATTTATTTAACTATCATGGTAGTTGTTAAGCATCGAGAATGGTTGACAGCATTCCGATCCCAATTAAGTAATTAAAACCCAGCAACATTAATTAGAAGTAACGTGATGAGATTCACATGATATTCAAGTACTAGATACTCAAGTTGTCCATAACCGGGGACACGGCTAATCATGATTAGTTTGTACACTCTGCAGAGGTTTGCGCACTTTTCCCCACAAGACTCGATCGCCTCTGTTTGGTTTCTCGCACTACATGGTGTTTGAGAAGACGGATGACCGAGACACAGTCTTTCAGAAGCGCTATCACCTTACATGTGGGTAGACCGGTACACCTACTTTCCCCTACATCTGCTAGTCTACCCGTAAGAGTTCTCACAACTTAGTCAACTATGCCAGAGCCCATAATGGCTTGTGGCTGCACACGGAAGTTACTATCATGAATGATCTTATGATCCCTTTGAGCCTGGGTGGCGGTCCGAAATAAAAACAGGCAAGTCCCGATAGACATCAGGTGCCTCAATGCACCCAGATGTGTGTTTAAGTTGCCACCTTAAGTAAACCATTTAAAATTAACAAACTCACATCTGTCATGGATATCACTCACCCAATCCACGTCTACTAGCATAGCATGGCATAATAAGCAAACGTAGAAGTAACTCCCAAAGGTTTTCATAATAATACAGGTGATAGGTACTACCTTATCTACTTCCCATCCCACAATTTAATTAGATCCTAATCATGCAATGTGAGAGGATTGATCTAATGCAATAAAACATGGGTTGTAGAAAAGGTATGATCAAAGTGTTACTTGCCTTGCTGATGATCCGCGAGTCCTAGGGTTTCGAAGTAACAAGCGGCGCAATCCGGGTGATCTATCACAGACAAACAATAAGCACACAATAAGTACTCATCTAATGCACAGGTAAAACTCGAACAAGAGAACAAACCAGAAAGTTCAACTTAAGAACTCCGGTTGCAAAGGAAGAGCCGAACAGACGACGGAAAAACAAACGGCGGAAGAAAACAACTCGGTTCTAGCAGGTTGAAACTAGGTCAAATTTTATTGTGGCAAAAACTTGTTCAAGTTAATTAGTCAGAACGGTGGTTTCGAAACGAAACTCCAGGCGCCTAATCACCTGATTCCGATAAACGAGTGGGAAGAAAGACTAGAACGAAGATCGGATCTGAGATCGCGATCGCGGAATAAATCCGACGAAAAGAAAGAGACGAATGGTTAAACGAACGGGCGTCGTTAACCGGGAAAAATCGGGGATCACGTTCGTTGAGACGAACGGTCCGAAAGAAGAATGAAAACCGACCTAGGGTTTTCGGAAAAGAAACCGAAGAGAAAATCTGGAAAGAAAACGAAAAAGAAACAGAACGGTTCTTTTAAGAAAAACCGAACCAAGGAAAAGAAAAGGCGGTGCAGCTACCTCGGGTGGCGGGCTCTGGGCGGCGGCTTAGGGCGGCGGTGGCGGCTTAAAGCGGTGGCGGCGGCTTAAGGCGGCAGCGGCTTGGGCTTGGGGTGGTGTCGGGAGAGGGGGGGGTGTTGGTATTTATATAGGATGGGGGGTCTCTTGCTTGGGGAAGGGGCAAGGGGAGGCGGCGGCGGCTTGGAGTTCCGCTGGGACTCGACCTGACGGCGGGGCTGGCGGCTGCGCCTGGCGCACGGGGCGGCTGGGCCGGCCGGCTGGGCCCTTGGCCCAGGCGGGCGCTGCGGTCTCCCTTTTAAAAAAAAATCGGTTACGCGCGCAGAAAAACAAAAGAAAAACTATCTAAACAAACTCCAAAAAATCTACAGTAAATTTTCCTCGACTCCTAAAAATGAGTCAAACAAAATGAACTTTTCTCCGGGCCTAAAATGCTAATTTTGAAAACGCGCATTTTTCCCTATCCAAAATAAAAGCAAACAAAACTCCGGCAAAACCAAAATTTGATTTATTCATTAGATCTTCATTTTTCCTAACTTTGCAAAAGTCATATTATTCCCTCTCTCATTTTTTTTGATATTGGAAAAATAATTGAAGATGAAATAAATAAATCAAATGATCCTCTTTTCCAAAATTTGAGAGAACTCAAATATGAAAATAACGAAATCTCCAACTCTCTCCGTGGGTCCTTGAGTTGCGTGAAATTTCTAGGATCAACCAAAATGCATGAAAATATGATATGCATGATGATCTAGTGTATAACATTCCAAATTGCAAATTTGGGATGTTACATGTAAAATCTGGCATGACCAAGGAAACTTCTTATACCTTTGATGTCCTTGGGACATGGCATCTTTCCAATAGCATCAACCTTGGCTTTATCAAAATCAATACCTCTTTCAAAAACTTTGTGCCCCAACACAATACCTTCATTAACCATAAAGTGGCACTTTTCCCAATTCAAGAAAAGATTAGTTTCTTCACATCTCTGCAAAACTCGATCAAGATTGCTCAAGCAATCATCAAAAGAGGAACCATAGACTGAAAAGTCGTCCATGAAAACCTCACAAATCTTTTCACAAAAGTCAGAGAATATAGCCATCATGCATCTTTGAAAGGTAGCAGGTGCATTACATAAACCAAAAGGCATACGTCTATAAGAAAAAGTACCAAAAGGGCATGTAAAAGTAGTCTTTTATTGATCTCTAGCCGACACAGGTATTTGAGAGAAACCAGAATAACAGTCTAGAAAGCAATAGTGTGTTTGTTTGCATAATCTTTCTAGCATTTGATCAATAAAAGGTAAGGGGTAATGATCTTTGTTAGTAGCTTTATTTAATTTGCGGAAATCAATTACCATCCTATAACCTATGATAATTCTTTGTGGAATCAATTCATCTTTATCATTAGGAACAACAGGAATACGTCCCTTCTTAGGGACACAATGGATAGGACTTACCCACTCACTATCAGCAACGGGATAGATTATACCTGCCTCCAGAAGCTTTAGTATTTCTTTTCTTACACTTATTTCATTTTAGGATTCAGACGTCATTGAGGATCACGAACTGGTTTGGCATCTGCTTCCAAATTTATTTTATGTTGACAAAGAGTGGGACTAATGCCCTTAACATCATCAACAGTATATCCAATAGCAGCACGATGCTTCTTCAGAGTTTTCAATAATCTTTCTTCTTCATGCTCTGAAAGGTTAGCACTAATAATAACATGATATATCTTCTTTTCATCAAGATAAGCATATTTAAGATTATCAGGCAAAGGTTTAAGCTCAAACACGGGATCACCCTTGGGTGGAGGAGGATCCCCTAAGATTTCAATAGGCAAGTTGTGTTGCAGAATAGGTTCCTGTTTAAAGAATACTTCATCTATTTCCCTTCTTTCATTCATGAACATATCATTTTCATGGTCTAGCAAATAGTGTTCTAAAGGATCACTCGGAGGTACGACAATAGAAGCAAGACCAATAATTTCATCCTTACTAGGTAATTCTTCCTCACGATGTTGTTTACTAAATTTAGAGAAATTAAACTCATGAACCATATCATCCAAGCCAATAGTAACAACATTCTTTTTGCAATCTATGGTAGCATTGACAGTATTTAAGAAGGGTCTACCAAATATAATGGGACAAAAACTATCTTGTGGGGAACCAAGAACAAGAAAATCAGCAGGATATTTAGTTTTCCGACACAATACTTCAACATCTCTAACAATTCCCATTGGTGCAATAGTATCTCTATTAGCATGTTTAATAGTAACATCAATATCTTCTAACTCAACAGGTGTAATTTCATTCTTAATTTCTTCGGATAAGTCAATAGGTATTACATTAGCACTAGCACCCATATCACATAAGACATGATAACAATGATCTCCTGTTTTAACAGAAATAACAGGCACGCCTATCACAGGTCTATGTTTATCTTTATCACAAGGTTTAGCAATTCTAGCAGTTTCACCTTCGAACTGAATAACATGCCCATCAATATTATCAGACAAGAGATCTTTAACAATACCAATATTAGGTTCTAATAGGAGGTGTATAAGTTCTAATATTGCTTTTACGAACAATAGTTGAAGCTTTAGCATGATCCTTTATTCTAACAGGGAAAGGTGGTTTCTCAACATAAGAAGTAGGAACAATAGGATCATTATAAGTGACAGTCTTTTCTTCAACTTTAATAGGTGCAGCTACTTTTACTTCTATGGGAGGATGGTATTTAAACCACTTCTCCTTAGGGAGATCAACATAAGTAGCAAAAGATTCACAGAAAGAAGCTACTATCTCAGAGTCAAGTCCATATTTAGTGCTAAACTTACGGAAAATATCGGTATCCATAAAAGATTTAACACAATCAAACTTAGGTGTCATACCTGACTCCTTACCTTTGTCGAGGTCCCAATCTTCAGAGTTGCGTCTAATTCTATCCAATAAATTCCATGTGAATTCAATAGTCTTCATCATAAAAGAGCCAGCACAAGAAGTATCGAGCATGTTCCGATTGTTTTCAGAAAGTCGAGCATATAAACTTTGCATAATTATTTCTCTCGGGAGCTCATGATTGGGGCATGAATATAACATTGATTTAAGCCTCCCCCAAGCTTGAGCGATGCTTTCTCCTTCGCGAGGCCCAAAATTATATATATAATTGTGATCACGATGAACAAGATGCATAGGGTAATACTTTTGATAAAATTCCAACTTCAGTCTTCTATAGTCCCATGATCTCATATCATCACATAGCCTATACCATATCAATGTGTCTCCCTTCAAAGATAAAGGGAAGATTTTCTTCTTAGCAACATCGTCGGGTATACCTGCAAGCTTAAATAATCCACAAACTTCATCCACATATATTAAGTGCTCATCAGGATGGTTTGTTCCATCTCCTGTAAAAGGATTAGCTAGTAGTTTTTCCATCATACCCGAAGGAAATTCAAAAGGAGTTTCGTTTTCAATAGGTTCAGTAGTTTGAGGAGCAACTCTTTGCTCTACTGGACAGGGTGAAGATACCCCGAACAAGCCCCTCAGAGAATTACTTTCCATAGTAACAAGTGACAGTAAATTTCAGCACACTATATAAATTTTTCCTTACCAAATTCCACCTACCAAAGGCACTACACTTCCCGGCAACGGCGCCAGAAAAGAGTCTTGATGACCCACAAGTATAGGGGATATATCATAGTCCTTTCGATAAGTAAGAGTGTCGAACCCAACGAGGAGCAGAAGGAAATGATAAGCGGTTTCCAGCAAGGTATTCTCTGCAAGTACTGAAATAAGTGGTAAAAGATAGTTTTGTGATAGGATAAATTGTAACGAGCAACAAGTAACAAAAGTAAATAAAGTGCAGCAAGGTGGCCCAATCCTTTTGTAGCAAAGGACAAGCCGGAACAAACTCTTATAACAGGAAAAGCGCTCCCGAGGACACATGGGAATATCGTCAAGCTAGTTTTCATCACGTTCATATGATTCGCGTTCGATATTTTGATAATTTGATATGTGGGTGGACCGGTGCTTGGGTGTTGTTCTTACTTGAACAAGCATCCCACATATGATTAACCTCTATTGCAAGCATCCGCAACTACAACAAAAGTATTAAGGTAAACCTAACCATAGCATGAAACATATGGATCCAAATCAGCCCCTTATGAAGCAACGCATAAACTATGGTTTAAGCTTCTGTCACTCTAGCGACCCATCATCTAATTATTACTTCCCAATGCCTTCCTCTAGGCCCAAATAATGGTGAAGTGTTATGTAGTCAACGCTCACATAACACCACTAGAGGCTAGACAACATACATCTTATCAAAATATCAAACGAATACCAAATTCACATGACTACTCATAGCAAGACTTCTACCTTGTCCTCACGAACGAACGTAATTACTCACAAAGCATATTCATGTTCATAATCAGAGGGGTAATAATATGCATATAGGATCTGAACATATGATCTTCCACCAAATAAATCGATTAGCATCAACTACAAGGAGTAATCAACACTACTAGCAACCTACTAGCACCAATTCCGGACTTTGAGACAAGAATTGGATACAAGAGATGAACTAGGGTTTGGAGATGAGATGGTACTGGTGAAGATGTTGATGGAGACTGCCC
The DNA here is from genome assembly GCF_002162155.2 of Triticum dicoccoides. Lineage (NCBI taxonomy): Eukaryota > Viridiplantae > Streptophyta > Magnoliopsida > Poales > Poaceae > Triticum > Triticum dicoccoides. The sequence continues at coordinate 713,242,868 of NC_041392.1, forward strand.
TCTTCCGATGAGAGGAGCGTTGGTGATGACGATGGTGATGATTTCCCCCTCCCGGAGGGAAGTATCCCCGGTAGAACAGCTCTGTCGGAGCTCTAGATTGGATCCGCCAAGGTTCCGCCTCGTGGCAGCGGAGTCTCGTCCCGCAAAGTTCCTCTCTATTTTTTTCTCATCGAAAGACTTCATATAGGAGAAGATGGGCGTCGGAGAGCCACCAAGGGGCCCACGAGGTAGGGGGGGCGCCCCCCACCCTCGTGAGAACGGTGTGGGCCCCCTGGCCTTCATCTTTGGCAAGGATTTTTTTATTTATTTTAAGATGTTCCGTGAAGTTTCAAGACTTTTGGAGTTGCGCAGAATAGGTCTCTAATATTTGCTCCTTTTCCAGCCCAGAATTCTAGCTGCCGGCATTCTCCCTCCTTATGTAAACCTTGTAAAATAAGATAGAATAGCCATAACTATCGTGACATAAAGTGAAATAACAGTCCATAATGCGATAAATATCGATATAAAAGCATGATGCAAAATGGACGTATCACATGTCCACCGCGTTCGGGAGGGAGAGCGTGTAGCGAAAGCTTCTCCTAGTCTTGCCAGCCACCACGCTCATGGGCGAGGGAGGGACGCTCCTGCCTTTGCGTGTATGACAGGTGGGCCCTACAGGTGTGTGGCCAACCTGTCATACAGCCAAAGGCATGTGCAGTTAAATCTGCGAGGGAGAGGATAATCAAACTTCTCGCTGATGTACGAGTTGACGCGACACATCAAAGCACTACACTCGATATATTTCAATAATTTGCGTGTGACACTCCCAGATGTAGAGGCCGGTGGTCATCATCCTCCTTTTCGAGAAAAAATAGACGCGTGTGTGACAGGACGAGTGCGTGCGTGCACCTCTTCTCTTCCTGTATAACGTACTACTAAACTCAGAGTACAAGTTTTTGTGGGTGGCACGATGGTGTGTGCGAGAAGTCCCGAGAGATAGGTTTAATGCATTAATTGCAATGCATGCATGCATAAAGTACATGCATTGGTCAATTTTCTCTTAATACTTGCATGCAATGATTTAATGCACCTTGGAATCTGAACATGTGTTGGGGACAACCAAATTGAGCCTTATAAAATGGAAAAACTAAAATTTTGAGATAAGCCCTAGAAAATCGGAAAGGAGGGAGTAGAAAAAGAAGTACTCTATCCAGGAATAGTGCCGCACTTCGAAACTAGAACCATCAATAAATTTTGAGCTTGCGTCTCGTCACATTCCAAATTACTCCACGCTATATTGAATTGCAAACCTGTTCACACCGATCACAACCTAAACGGTTTCCCACTTGGGAGCGTATTAGTACTCGGTTATAAATACTAGTATGCCAAGATAACTGCACATTCCTCCTCAACTCCTCATCCACAAAAACAAACAAGTCATTCAGCATCCTTCCGTTGCGTCTTCCATGGCCAGCGTGAGTTCTGGGTCGAGAGATTGCCACCAGGGAGAGGCGAGCATGGAAGCGGAAGCACGAGAGATGTCCCGCCTCACTGCGAGAGCAGTCGACATGTCCCGCCGCACGGAAGTAGCAGCACAGAGGTCCCGCCGTGCAGCCAAAGCATCACGAAGGTCCCGCCGCGCTGTCGATGCAGCAGACTAGTCCGGCCGCGCCGCGGAAGCAGCAGAGATGTCCCGCCGCGCCATGAATGCAGGAGAGATGTCGTGCCGCACCGCGGCAGCCTGGGAAAATTTCTCGCGGGCACGCGACGACTGTTATAGGCGCATGCATGCGATCGTCCATAGCCAGATGGATCAGATCTCCGACTCGGCGAGGTTGCAGGACAACATGATAGCCTCATTTGAACAGGCTACCGGCATCATCCGGCAACTAAGGGAGGGCAATGAGAGGCTCCAGGACGAGTGTGACCTACTGAGGGGGAAGATCGTCCGAAGTGTAGACCTGTAGGAGGAGACTAGTGCCTTGTTGAAGAAACTTATGGACGAGAATGACATGCTCCGCAACGAGCACCGAAGGCTGGTGGAGGAATACGTGGATGTTCTCAAGCAGCCTCTTGAGGACACAAAAGAGCTCATTGCCGCTCGCCGCGGAGACTAGTTTCCTGGTTTCTTTTGATGTAATAATTAGTTTAGGATGTGGATTGTGTCGTCGGTTGTGAAATGTTGGGTTCTAGTGCGGATGTTTGGCCTTTGTTGGCCTCTTAGGATGTTGTGATTTCAATCTGGTAGCTTTTAGTCCTTCGTGTTAGGCTGGAGTTGTGCTGAACTTCTTGTGAATTGTGGTGGTTTTCAGTAATGAAAATCGGAAGGGGCAAGCCCTTCTTTGATCAAAAAAAATTTAATTGTCCTTATATATTCATTAGTCTTGCTATAAGTTGGAGTAGATGCTATATAGGTCCGTCGGACCTTACATCAAGATCCGTGCTTTCAGATTTTCTTTTTTCTCTCTTAAATCTCAGTCGAGTGAGACATAGCCACACCATTAAACAGAGGCTCGGGCGCCATTAATGGAGACCTTGGGAGAGAGGTGGACAGCAGATGGAGGTCAAAGGCTCTCCTCCCGATAAGCACGCGCAGGGGTCTGATCGCACGCCTCTCGTACTCAAATAGCTAGCCTGCACATCGCCTCCTAGCTAATAAAAAAGGGGACGCGTGGCGGCACGTAAATGGTACTAGTAAGTAGAACACCCACGGTTTCAATAATACTTGTGTTTCTGATTGTAACGTGGCAGCACTTCTTCCAAAATGACTTTGTTGATTGTTAATGTGTGCGCCTTCGCAAATCGGACTGCAAATTTACCACAGCATGTTGATGCCATGTCATGGCACCAAGCCAAGTTTCATTATTTTCATGCGCGTTTTGGATTTACAGGAATTAAAAAACTAAGTTTCTCAATGTTTCCAACCCAGCCACGACGCCCAGAATTTTGAATTTCATTCCCATTTCTTGCATGGAACCTAGAAATTTACCCGAGGACACACATGTGATTTTTCAACCAACTTTGGTGCACTGGAACATGTGCTTGTATTTCAAATTTGAATTATGCACACAAAGGTGACACGTTCCCTCCCAGAACCACGAGCCTTCTTGAGAGAAGCTCCGATTTGCAAGAAGCTTATACCAAAATTTGTTCCTATTCGGCCAATTTTTTTACCACGGCATGGTACTACCATGACATGACACCATGCCAAGTTTCATGATTTTAAAACCAAGTTTCTAAATGTTATCGACCGAGCCACGATGCCCAGATGTTTGAATTTTATTCTCATTTTTTGCATGGGACCTACTCCCTCCTTCCATCTATATAGGGCCTAATGTGTTTTTCAAGACAGCCTTTGACTATTAACAAGATTAATAGCACATGAGATGTATACTATGCAAATTATATTATTGAAGCTCCTTTGACATACAAAATTTAAGGTATGCTTTCTGTAAGTTGCATGTCATATATTATTGCTCTAACGTTTGGTCAAAGTTAGCCTCGAAAAATGCATTAGGACCTATATGCATGAGAGGAGTCGACTTCGAGAGAATGTGTTTGTTCGAGAGACACCGAGGAAGACTACTATGTATCGATGGTGCATGTAGGCGGGAATTACACTAAGGGATGGTCTTATTGGTTTCGGGGATATAGGGGAAGAGTGAGAGACGGGGGGTAGCTAGAAGGAGATTGTTAAGTGTGAGTGTGTGTTTTACCCATCCAGACGGAAGTTATGTGCACAAAAGAGGAGAATGATTCGATGTGGCGTTAGGATTGAGGGTAATTAACTACGTATGGAGACATAGAGACCTTGAACGTGCATGTGTGAGAGGTATACATGTATACGTGGGATGTGTGTGTGTGTGCGTGCGTGCATGATCGAGATAAAAGAAAGAAGACATAAGTCATAAGATCAACGAGATGGGAGAGATGGATCGGTATGAAAATATGCATGCATGCGAGAATGCATGGAAGAAGTCTCGACAATTGAGCATGTGTTTTTGTCTTTAAGAGAGAGTGGCGTGGGATGGAGCATGCATCTATGGCAAGCAGAGGGAGTGAGGCGCAACAATTGTGCAAAAGAGACCAACCTATAAATGCATATGTATGGAGAGACATATATAGTGTGAGTGATAGGAAGCAACACTCCGTGCGAGAAACTACAGATAGATACAGAGATGGAGATGCTAGCTCGAGGGACATCCGCTAGTTTGGGTGTTCGAGATGACCGTCGGGTGGTTCAAAGGGTGAAGTTATATATGTGTGTGAGAGGGCACTTTCCTGCATGTAGAGAGAAACATATGTAGTGTGTGTGATAGGAATCAAGAGTGAGGGTGAGAAAGAAGCTTGATGGAGAAACAGATAAATAGAAAGATAAAGATGCTATCTAGTGTGCGTTAGAGATAGGAGTCGAGTGGATCAGAAGGCTGGGTTATGTGTGTGGGTGTGAGAGAGATAGAGAAAGGGTGCATGTGAGTCACATAGAAACAGATATCAGAGAGAAATGATATCCAGAGAGATGTAGTTTTGTGTCTGCGAGAGAGAAAGATATTTCACAACGAGAGTGATAGCTAGAGAGACATACGAGGGAACGCAAGATATCTCTAGGGAGAGAGGGTGTGTGTGAGCGACATACAAGAGAACAATGGAGAAATATGAGACCCTGGGAGACAGAGTTTGTGTTTGTGTGTGAGAAAGAGATATTGAAGAGGAAGAGTCGTAGGTTCTCATATCTAAGGAGCGAAAGACATCTCTGTATGAGGGGTGTGCAAGTGGCACACATGGGAATAGTAGAGAGAAATGAGACCCCGGGAGACAAAGTTTTGTGTTTGTGTGAGAGAAAGAGATTCCACATGGAGAATCATAGTTAGAGACAGATAGCATGGAGCGAGATATACTTAGAGAGAGATAGAGTGATGAAGATCGAGGGAGAGAGTACCGTCAGTGTGTTACGAAGATAAAAGATCATTGTCGACATACAGGTAGCACGAGAGATACCTAAGAGACGATGAACGCGTATAGGTCCAGAGAGATAGTCCTATATAAGCATGAGTGATAGCCATATGAGACGAATATGTGGATTAAAGGGGATTCAAATATTTAAACTGGAGATCACGACATCGATAATATCATAACGCAAATTGGTGTATCAAACATGCATATTCATTTGAATTTCGGCACACGTATAATGTTATATAGTTTATCAATATTGGTGATCCATAGATTCTTCAATTACAAACAATGCTTTGTTTATATTCAATTAATGTCTAAACGGGATTACACTATATGTTGCGTGTGTGAAACACATTATACATGTTTGAGAAGTAAAAAAACCCGAATGAAACACACATTAATTGGAGACAGTTAGCGAGGAATGCATACATTGGATTTCAACATAAAGTGGTTTCAAATATTTGAAAATCCAAATTGATGGATACAACCTTATGAATCTGAGATCATGCCATCTGTAAACCATATTTATGTATAAATGGTGTTGTGCTTTTGAAAGTATATATAAAAAATGATGTATATAGAATGTAATTCCAATTGAAAATGGATCCTGCCCGAAAAAAATAGAATGCAAACGGGATTTGAATTGAGTTGGCATGGTGAATGTGCACTTTGCAAAATTTGAACGAAGCGGGGAAAGTCGCAGTAACCGCCCGAAACCAAAATCTGCGAGATGGAAATCACTACTGCCTATCCCTGCCACGCAAAGCCTATATGCTGGATTTCTATAGGTTTCGATAGGGGTAGGTATGTAATTTCACCCAAACGTGATGTAACCGCCTCTCACCCGGATTCATACACGGTGGGCGCCAAAACATAGTGTGTCCTCGGCCGAAATCGACTCCCACCCCGATTCATATTCATACACGGTGGGCGCCAAAAACAAACTCTCGTAGGCAAATATTCGGTGTATGCGAGATTACCATCCTATCCCCAACTGACTAGTGTTGCTGTGATGTAGTAGAAATTTGAAACGGGGGCTAAGTTTGTAAATTTCCTCGCATTTGAGACAAGCGCACTCTGAATACATGGTTCCCCCTTCCTCTCTACCTCCCGTTTCCCCATTCGTACTCCGTGGGCGCCAAAACACCCTCTCCACCCCACCCTCCTCCGTCCGCCGCCGTCCGACACCCCATCCACCGCCGTCCTCCTCCACCATGCCGGAGCTGATACCCCGACGCCGCCGTCCATTACAAGAGATCGACCTCTCTCATCCACGGCTTTGGACTGGGATCCTTGCATCCCGTCCTCTCGCTTCATCCCCGTCGTCGTCCACCTTGCCGGCGCCGCTCCTACGACCGTCTCGTCCACCGCGCCCTACCACCACCGTCTACCCTCCTAGATCTGCTTTCACGCCGCCGACAGCCATCGCTACCGCAGCACCATCAAATTCTTAGCAGATGCATACACGGCGCCGCACCAGAGGCGGTACTCTTTCGTATCTGCTCAACTTATTTATCGTAGCAAGAAAATAGATCGCCACTGCTTTACTCTGATTTCTTGTCTTGGTTGCAAAGTTGCCTTTGTCCGTTTTGAACCTTCAGATCCGCCATGGCACGCTCAACACCATACTCGCAATGCTTATGGCTTTCCCCTTTTATATTCCACACTAGTTAAATCACAGTAGACTAAATTTCAAAATTGGGTCAGTCGATTTTTCAGAGCTCGCCGGAGTTTGCCGGTGTGATCGAAGGGGCTCGGGTAGTTGTGGGGCCTCGGCAAACAAAGAAAACTCGACGCGGGTGGGGGTTGGGGTGGGGGTGGCGGAGGAACAGAGGCGGTGGGGGCCGGTGGTCCGGCCGGCGGCCCGTGCGGTGTTCTGTATGGGAAGAATCAGAGATGAGGAAGAAGAAGGGTTAGGAGACGTAGGATCTTCATCCAACCGCCTGAAATGGTCGAGAGACAGCTAGGAGTTGCATTCTTAATGCGCTCTGGTTCATCATGTGTGGGCACTACGCAACCAACATTTTATTATCCAAAATCTGCTTGCTCTTCTTTACCATGTACCTCTTCCGTTCTTCTTTAATATGCACTCTCTCCGTTCCTAAATACAAGTCTTTGTATAGATTCCACCCTGGACTACATAAGGAGAAAAATGAGTGAATCTACACTCTAAAATGTACCTGGATACATCTGTATGTGATCCATAGTGGAAATCTCTACCAAGACTTATATTTTGGAATGGAGGGAGTATGATAGTAGTACAGTATGTTCCTTGTACTGAAGATGAGTAGGGACATTTGCAGTGTAGATATCTATATGGTCGGTTGTGATGGACACTTTGAGCCTCTTTGATTCATAGGATCTTGTAAACATAGGAATAGGATTTGTAGTGGCCTGCCCACTTGAATCCTATAAGAATAGCAAGGAAATGCGGGGAGTTGTGTCGCCTTTGAGAGTTACATTGATATTAAGAGTACCACACCTTCACTTGAAGAGAGCTGGTATCAGAAGCCTTTCTTGCCGTACCGGCAATACTAGCACATATATTCCAGCAAGTTCCACTTTGCTGATTTTACTCTGATGCTTAAGGTTTTCCTGTTATATCTACACTATGATCTGTGTAGATGCTTTGTGTCGCACTAGCAGCTGTCCACTCTTGAAGCTAAACACTGTAATGACTTACAAAATTGGCACCAAGGCATTGATATTATATCTACACTATGATCTGTTCGAGCCGGGCTTGCCACCTATAATGGCGGAGAACAAGCGGAGAGCCTTCCCAATCCCTCCAAGGGGGAGCGGGTATGCCTTGTCCCTTACTTGGTAAGAGGGCTCGGATTCCCAATTCATCCGTTTCTCCGGGGGCTCCTGGAGTTTTACGGCCTCCAGTTGCACAACCTTACGCCTGCCTCCGTACTGCATATCGCGGGATTCATAGCCCTTTGCGAGTTGTTTTTGGGCTGTGAAGCTCATTTTGCTCTATGGAAGAAGTTGTTCTGCCTTGTGCCCCGTTCTCAGAAGGGATCAATATATCATGTGGGCGGAGCCGAAGTGTGGCGTATTGCCAGGACCGGATACCTGTCCGGGACCCCAAACAAGACGTCCGAAGACTGGCCTTCAGAATGGTTTTATATAGAAGACGTCCCCCTCCCGGATCATATTCGGATCGGCCTTCCTGAGTTCGACAACGCCCCTTAGAAGATGCACCGGAACTGGCGTCCACGGAGCTCCCTGGAGGAAGATGACAGGGACATTCTTTACCTGATGAGGTCATGGCCACATGTATCATGCGGGGGGTGCAGCCACTTCAGTATAGAGGCCACCCCATGTGGGATGTCAACGGGGAGGATGACGCCACTCGCCATGGCCGCAGAGGGCCGGGTGTTGGAAATATGCCCTAGAGGCAATAATAAAATGGTTATTATTATATTTCTTTGTTCATGATAATTTTCTATTGTTCATGCTATAATTGTGTTATCCAGAAATCGTAATACATGTGTGAATACATAGACCACAACACGTCCCTAGTGAGCCTCTAGTTGACTAGCTCGTTGATCAAAGGATAGTCATGGTTTCCTGACTATGGACATTAGATGTCATTGATAATGGGATCACATCATTAGGAGAATGATCTGATGGACAAGACCCAATCCTAAGCTTAGCTCAAAGATCGTGTAGTTCGTTTGCTGTAGCTTTTCTGAATGTCAAGTATCATTTCCTTAGACCATGAGATTGTGCAACTCCCAGATACCGTAGGAGTGCCTTGGGTGTGCCAAATGTCACAACATAACTGGGTGACTATAAAGGTACATTACAGGTATCTCCAAAAGTGTCTGTTGGGTTGGCACGAATCGAGACTGGGATTTGTCACTGCGTATGACGGAGAGGTATCTCTGGGCCCACTCGGTAATGCATCATCATAATGAGCTCAATGTGATCAAGTGGTTGATCATGGGATCATGCATTACGGTATGAGTAAAGTGACTTTCTAGTAACGAGACTGAACAAGGTATTGGGATACCGACGATCGAGTCTCGGGCAAGTAACGTACCGATTGACAAAGGGAATTGTATACGGATTGATTGAATCCTCGACATCGTGGTTCATCCAATGAGATCATCGTGGAGCATGTGGGAGCCAACATGGGTATCCAGATCCCGCTGTTGGTTATTGACCGGAGAGGCTTCCCGGTCGTGTCTGCATGTCTCCCGAACCCGTAGGGTCTACACACTTAAGGTTCGGTGACGCTAGGGTTGTAGAGATATTAGCACACGGTAACCCGAAAGTTGTTCGGAGTCCCGGATGAGATCCCGGACGCCATCAGGAGTTCCGGAATGGTCCGGAGGTAAAGATTCATATATAGGAAGTCCAGTTTCGGCCATCGGGAAGGTTTCGGGGGTCACCGGTATTGTACCGGGACCACCGGAAGGGTCCCGGGGGTCCACCGGGTGGGGCCACCTATCCCGGAGGGCCCCATGGGCTGAAGTGGTTGGGGAACCAGCCCCTAGTGGGCTGGTGCGCCCCCCCTTGGGCCTCCCCCTGCGCCTAGGGTTAGAAATCCTAGGGGTGGGGGCGCCACCCTTGCCTTGGGGGGCAAGGCACCCCCTTTGGCCGCCGCCCCCCTAGGAGATTGGATCTCCTAGGGCCGGCGCCCCACCTAGGCACCCTATATATAGTGGGGGGAGGGAGGGCTGTGCACCCAAGCCCCTGGCCTCTCCCTCTCCCTCCCGTGACACTCCTCCGTCTCCCAGCGCTTGGCGAAGCCCTGCCGAGATCACCGTTGCTTCCACCACCACGCCGTCGTGCTACTGGATCTTCATCAACCTCTCCTTCCCCCTTGCTGGATCAAGAAGGAGGAGACGTCTCCCTACCGTACGTGTGTTGAACGCGGAGGTGCCGTCCGTTCGGCACTAGGTCATTGGTGATTTGAATCACGTCGAGTACGACTCCATCAACCCCGTTCTGTTGAATGCTTCCGCTCGTGATCTACAAGGGTGTGTAGATGCACTCCTCTCTGCCTCGTTGCTAGATGACTCCATAGATTGATCTTGGTGATGCATAGAAAATTTTAAAATTCTGCAATGTTCCCCAACAGTGGCATCATGAGCTAGGTCTATGCGTAGTTACTATGCACGAGTAGAACACAAAGTAGTTGTGGGCGTCGATATTGTCAATTTGCTTGCCGTTACTAGTCTTATCTTGATTCGGCGGCATCGTGGGATGAAGCGGCCCGGACCAACCTTACACGTACGCTTACGTGAGACCGGTTCCACCGACTGACATGCACTAGTTGCATAAGGTGGCTGGCGGGTGTCTGTCTCTACCACTTTAGTCGGATCGGATTCGATGAACAGGGTCCTTATGAAGGGTAAATAGAAATTGGCAATTCACATTGTGTTTTTGGCGTAGGTAAGAAATGTTCTTGCTAGAAACCTATAGCAGCCACGTAAAAACTTGCAACAACATCTAGAGGACGTCTAACTTGTTTTTGCAGCAAGTGTTTTGTGATGTGATATGGCCAAAGGTTGTGATGAATGATGAATGATATATGTGATGTATGAGATTGATCATGTTCTTGTAATAGGAATCACGACTTGCATGTAGATGAGTATGAAATCCGGCAGGAGCCATAGCAGTTGTCTTTATTTATTTATGACCTGCATGTCAACATAAACGTCATGTAATTACTTTACTTTATTGCTAAAGTGTTAGCCATAGTAGTATAATTAATAGATGACGAGACAACTTCAAGAAGACACGATGATGGAGATCATGATGATGGAGATCATCGTGTCATGCCGGTGACAACGATGATCATGGAGCCCCGAAGATGGAGATCAAAGGAGCAAATGATATTAGCCATATCATGTCACTATTTGATTGCATGTGATGTTTATCATGATTTACATCTATTTGCTTAGAACGACGGTAGCTTAAATAAGATGATCCCTCGTAATAATTTCAAGAAAGTGTTCCCCCTAACTGTGCACCGTTGCGAAGGTTCGTTGTTTCGAAGCACCACATGATGATCGGGTGTGATAGATTCTAAGTTCGAATACAACGGGTGTAAGACAGATTTACACACGCAATACACTTAGGTTGACTTGACGAGCCTAGCATGTACAGACATGGCCTCGGAACACAGAAGACCGAAAGGTCGAGCATGAGTCGTATAGAAGATACAATCAACATGAAGATGTTCACCGATGTTGACTAGTCCGTCTCACGTCATGATCGGACACGGCCTAGTTAACTCGGATCATGTTATACTTAGATGACTGGAGGGATGTCTATCTGAGTGGGAGTTCATTTAATAATTTGATTAGATGAACTTAATTATGATGAACTTAGTATAAAATCTTTACAATATGTCTTGTAGATCAAATGGCCCACATTGTCCTCAACTTCAACGCGTTCCTATAGAAAACCAAGCTGAAAGACGATGGAAGCAACTATACGGACTGTGTCCGGAACCTGAGGATCATCCTCATAGCTGCCAAGAAAGATTATGTCCTAGAAGCACCGCTAGGTGACGCACTCGTCCCACAGAACCAAGACGTTATGAACGCTTGGTAGACATGTGCTGATGATTACTCCCTCTTTCAGTGCGGCATGCTTTACAGCTTAGAACCGGGGCTCCAAAAGCGTTTTGAGAGACACGGAGCATATGAGATGTTCGAAGAGCTGAAAATGGTTTTTCAAGCTCATACCCAGGTCGAGAGATATGAAGTCTCCGACAAGTTCTTCAGCTGTAAGATGGAGGAAAATAGTTCTGTCAGTGAGCACATACTCAAAATGTCTGGGTTGCATAACCGCTTGACTCAGCCGAGAGTTAATCTCCCGGATGACGCGGTCATTGACAGAATCCTTCCGTCGCTTCCACCGAGCTATAAGAGCTTTGTGATGAACTTCAATATGCAGGGGATGGAAAAGACCATTCCTGAAGTATTTGCAATGCTGAAATCAGCAGAGGTAGAAGTCAAAAAGGAACATCAAGTGTTGATGGTGAATAAAACCACTAAGTTCAAGAAAGGCAAGGGTAAGAAGAACTTCAAGAAGGACGGCAAGGGAGTTGCCACGCCCGGTAAGCAAGCTGCTGGGAATAAGCCAAAGAATGGACCCAAGCCCGAGACTGAGTGTTTTTATTGCAAGGGAAGTGGTCACTGGAAGCGGAATTGCCCCAAATACTTAGCGGACAAGAAGGCTGGCATCACGAAAGGTATATGTGATATACATGTAATTGATGTGTACCTTACCAGTACTTGTAGTATCTCCTAGGTATTTGATACCGGTGCGGTTTCTCACATTTGTAACTCAAAGCAGGAGCTGTGGAATAAACGGAGACTGGCGAAGGACGAGGTGATGCGCGCCGGGAATGGTTCCAAGGTCGATGTGATCGCCGTCGGCACGCTAGCTCTACATTTACCTACGGGATTAGTTTTAAACCTCAATAATTGTTATTTAGTGCCAGCTTTGAGCATGGACATTGTATCAGGATCTCGTTTAATACGAGATGACTACTCATTTAAATCTGAGAATAATAGTTATTCTATTTATATGAGAGATATGTTTTATGGTCATGCTCCGATGGTGCATGGTTTATTCCTAATGAATCTCGAGCGAAATGCTACACATATTCATAGTGTGAATACCAAAAGATGTAAGGTTGATAATGATAGTCCCACATACTTGTGGCACTGCCGCCTTGGTCACATAGGTGTCAAACGCATGAAGAAGCTCCATGCAGATGTACTTTTAGAGTCTCTTGATTATGAATCATTTGACATGTGCGAACCATGCCTCATGGGTAAAATGACCAAGACTCCGTTCTCAGGAACAATGGAGCGAGCAACCAACTTATTTGAAATCATACATACTGATGTATGCGGTCCAATGATTGTTGAGGCTCGCGGTGGCTATCGTTATGTTCTCACCCTCACTGATGACTTGAGTAGATATCGGTATGTCTACTTAATGAAACACAAGTCTGAGTGAGGTTGAGAATCAACGTGACAGGAAAATCAAGCTCTTCCGATCAAATCGTGGGGGAGAATACTTGAGTCACGAATTTGGCACACACTTAAGAAAATGTGGAATAGTTTCACAACTAACGCCGCCTAGAACACCTCAGCATAATGGTGTGTCCGAACGTCGTAATCGCACTCTATTAGATATGGTGCGATCTATGATGTCTCTTACCGATTTACCGCTATCATTTTGGGGCTATGCTTTAGAGACTGCCGCATTCACTTTAAATAGGGCTCCATCGAAATCCGTTGAGACGACACCGTATGAATTATGGTTTGGGAAGAAACCTAAGCTGTTGTTACTAAAAGTTTGGGGATGTGATGCTTATGTCAAGAAACTTCAGCCTGAAAAGCTCGAACCCAAGTCGGAAAAATGCATCTTCATAGGATACCCTAAAGAAATTGTCGGGTATACCTTCTACCTCAGATCCGAAGGCAAGATCTTTGTTGCCAGGAATGGGTCCTTTCTAGAGAAAGAGTTTCTGTCAAAAGAAATAAGTGGCAGGAAAGTAGAACTTGATGAAGTATTACCTCTTGAACCGGTAAGTGGCGCAGCTCAAGAAAATGTTCCTGAGGTGCCTGCACCAACTAGAGAGGAAGTTGATGAAGATCATGAAACTTCAGATCAAGTTGCTACTAAACTTCGTAGGTCCACAAGGACACGTTCCGCACCAGAGTGGTAGGGCAACCCTGTCTTGGAAATCATGTTGTTAGACAACGGTGAACCTTCGAACTATGAAGAAGCGATGGCGGGCCCGGATTCCGACAAATGGCTGGAAGCCATGAAATCTGAGATAGGATCCATGTATGAAAACGAAGTATGGACTTTGACTGACTTGCCCATTGATCAGCGAGCCACAGAAAATAAATGGATCTTTAAGAAGAAGACAGACGCGGATGGTAATGTGACCATCTATAAAGCTCGGCTTGTTGCTAAGGGTTATCAACAAGTTCAAGGGGTTGACTACGATGAGACTTTCTCACCCGTAGCGAAGCTGAAGTCCGTCCAAATCATGTTAGTAATTGCCGCATTCTATGGTTATGAGATATGGCAAATGGACGTCAAAACGGCATTCCTTAATGGTTTCCTTAAGGAAGAATTGTATATGATGCAGCCGGAAGGTTTTGTCGATCCTAAGAATGTTGACAAGGTGTGCAAGCTCCAACGCTCCATTTATGGGCTGGTGCAAGCATCTCAGAGTTGGAACATTCGCTTTGATGAGATGATCAAAGCGTTTGGTTTTATGCAGACTTATGGAGAAGCCTGCATTTACAAGAAAGTGAGTGGGAGCTCTGTAGCATTTCTCATATTGTATGTGGATGACATACTATTGATGGGAAATGATATAGAATTCTTGGAAAGCATAAAGGCCTACTTGAAGAAGTGTTTTTCAATGAAGGACCCTGGAGAAGCTGCTTATATATTAGGCATCAAGATATATAGAGATAGATCGAGACGCCTCATTGGTCTTTCACAGAGTACGTACGTTGACAAGATATTGAAGAAGTTCAAAATGGATCAGTCAAAGAAGGGGTTCTTGCCTGTATTGCAAGGTACGAGATTGAGCACGGCTCAATGCCCGACCACGGCAGAAGATGGAGAAAAGATGAGTGTCGTCCCCTATGCCTCAGCCATGGAGTCTATCATGTATGCTATGCTGTGTACCAGACCTGATGTAAACCTTGCCGTAAGTTTGGTAGGAAGGTACCAAAGTAATCCCGGCATGGAACACTGGACATTGGTCAAGAATATCCTGAAGTACCTAAAAAGGACTAAGGAAATGTTTCTCGTTTATGGAGATGACGAAGAGCTCGTCGTAAAGGGTTACGTCGATGCTAGCTTCGACACAGATCTGGATGACTCTAAGTCACAAACCGGATACGTGTATATTTTGAATGGTGGGGCAGTAAGCTGGTGCAGTTGCAAGCAAAGCGTTGTGGCGGGATCTACATGTGAAGCGGAGTACATGGCAGCCTCGGAGGCAGCACAAGAAGCAGTCTGGGTGAAGGAGTTCATTACCGACCTAGGAGTCATACCCAATGCGTTGGGCCCCATGACTCTCTTCTGTGACAACACTGGAGCTATTGCCCTTGCCAAGGAGCCCAGGTTTCACAGGAAGACCAGGCATATCAAGCGTCGCTTCAACTCCATTCGTGAAAGTGTTCAAAATAGAAACATAGAGATTTGTAAAGTACATACGGACCTGAATGTAGCAGATCCGCTGACTAAACCTCTCCCTAGAGCAAAACATGATCAACACTAGAACTGCATGGGTGTTCGATTCATCACAATGTAACTAGAATATTGACTCTAGTGCAAGTGGGAGACTATTGGAAATATGCCCTAGAGGCAATAATAAAATGGTTATTATTATATTTCTTTGTTCATGATAATTGTCTATTGTTCATGCTATAATTGTGTTATCCGGAAATCGTAATACATGTGTGAATAGATAGACCACAACACGTCCCTAGTGAGACTCTAGTTGACTAGCTCGTTGATCAAAGGATAGTCATGGTTTCCTGACTATGGACATTAGATGGCATTGATAACGGCATCACATCATTAGGAGAATGATGTGATGGACAAGACCCAATCCTAAGCTTAGCTCAAAGATCGTGTAGTTCGTTTTCTGTAGCTTTTCTGAATGTCAAGTATCATTTCCTTAGACCATGAGATTGTGCAACTGGCGGATACCGTAGGAGTGCCTTGGGTGTGCCAAATGTCACAACGTAACAGGGTGACTATAAAGGTACATTACAGGTATCTCCGAAAGTGTCTGTTGGGTTGGCACGAATCGAGACTGGGATTTGTCACTCCGTATGACGGAGAGGTATCTCTGGGCCCACTCGATAATGCATCATCATAATGAGCTCAGTGTGATCAAGTGGTTGATCACGCGATCATGCATTATGGTATGAGTAAAGTGACTTGCCGGTAACGAGACTGAACAAGGTATTGGGATACCGACGATTGAGTCTCGGGCAAGTAACGTACCGATTGACAAAGGGAATTGTATACAGATTGATTAAATCCTAGACATCATGGTTCATCTGATGAGATCATCATGGAGCATGTGGGAGCCAACATGGATATCCAGATCCCGCTATTGGTTATTGACCGGAGAGGCTTCTCGGTCATGTCTGCATGTCTCCCGAACCCGTAGGGTCTACACACTTAAGGTTCGGTGATGCTAGGGTTTTAGAGATATTAGCACACGGTAACCCGAAAGTTGTTCAGAGTCCCGGATGAGATCCCGGACGCCATGAGGAGTTCCGGAATGGTCCGGAGGTAAAGATTCATATATAGGAAGTCCAGTTTCGGCCATCGGGAAGGTTTTAGGGGTCACCGGTATTGTACCGGGACCACCGAAAGGGTCCCGGGGGTCCACCGGGTGGGGCCACCTATCCAGGAGGGCCCCATGGGCTGAAGTGTGGGGGGGGGGGGGAACGAGCCCCTAGTGGGCTGGTGCACCCCCCCTTGGGCCTCCCCCTGCGCCTAGGGTTAGAAACCCTAGGGGTGGGGGCGCCACCCTTGCCTTGGGGGACAAGGCACCCCCTTTGGCTGCCGCCCCCCTAGGAGATTGGATCTCCTAGGGCCGGCGCCCCCATAGGAACCCTATATATAGTGGGGGGGAGGGAGGGCTGCGCACCCAATCCCCTGGCCTCTCCCTCTCCCTCCCGTGACACTCCTCCGTCTCCCGGCGCTTGGCGAAGCCCTACCGAGATCACCGTTGCTTCCACCACCACGCCGTCGTGCTGCTAGATCTTCATCAACCTCTCCTTCCCCCTTGCTGGATCAAGAAGGAGGAGACGTCTCCCAACCGTACGTGTGTTGAACGTGGAGGTGTCGTCCGTTCGGCACTAGGTCATCGGTGATTTGAATCACGTCGAGTACGACTCCATCAACCTCATTCTCTTGAACGCTTCCTCTCGTGATCTACAAGGGTATGTAGATGCACTCCTCTCTCCCTCGTTGCTAGATGACTCCATAGATTGATCTTGGTGATGCGTAGAAAATTTTAAAATTCTGCTACGTTCCCCAACACTGGGATCAGCTGCCGATCTAATAAAGATCTTATCCACTTTGTGCAAGGGAGAAGAGGAGGAATACCTTCGTGTCAACCCGCAGGGCAGATTTTCTATGTACAATCCCCCGTGCTGGGTAAGCGGAGACTTCTTATCGCCCATCTATTTCGTATTCCCGTAGTTTAAGTATTCATTCTAGCGATTTCATCGCAGGAGCTACGCCAGGCAGTAAAGGAGATAAACAACCCTCCCCCACAACCCGAGGACCCTGGACGGTCCCTTGACCCGGCCTCCCAGGAGGATCCGGACATATTTGTGGAGCTGATCGATGGGGTATTTTACCAATGGAGTAATGACAACGCCTTGGTGGCCATTACGGCTGATTACCCTAGGCTAGTTCCAGCCTCACAGGTGACTGAGACCAAAGTCCCATCACTTAAAAAGGGATCTGTCCTTGCGCTTTTTTGATTGTTGTATAACAGCTGTGTTTTGCAGGGGAGGTCCTCGGGGCAGAAGGCCGAGCCCATGGCAACTAGCCAACAAGGGGCCGCGAGGCCAGGCAGGCTGAAAAGATCCGCTATCCGGATTGTGACACCGGCGCAGCGGTACGACGCGCCGTCTTTGTTGCAAGACATTATTCTCAGAGGCATATTAACGCCCATGCCTTCTTTTCAGGAAAAAGAGCGCTCGCCGGACTATACCCAGAGAGGCTACCAATCACGCCTCCAAAAGCCAGGATCCAAGGCCGGATTCGAAGGTGGGGACGAATACAAGGCATGTGCCGGGTGCTCCTCGGACAGAGGATGCGGATAAACTATCCGCCACCCATTCCGAGGTGGAAAGTGCCATGAACCACAGGCGTCGCCAGACTGTTCTTCACGATGCTTGTTTCTCCCAAGAGGCATTGGATGCCTTCAACTCGGGAGACGCGCACCTCCATGCCCCTCAAAATGGTCTAGCCAGAGCCACAGAGCAGTATGTAAAAGACATACAGGTGAGAAAATTTGATGATTACATATATTAGTAGCCCCTGAGACTTGAAATAGTTAGGATAACTGATTTAAGGATCATTTGTTATGCAGGTTCTTACAGAAAAGAATACTCAACTGTCCCAGGAGATGGAAGAGTGCAAAGCCCAACTTCAGGCCGCACTGGCTGCAGCAGGGGAGCCCAAAGAGACCCCCTCTGGTAACATATCCTTCGAATGATAAGTATCATATTAGAATGCGGCGTATATGCAGATCTGACGATAAAATTGCAGATGACGCTAGAGTGGATCCGGATAAGCAACAGCTCATACGCCAGTTGAAGGCCGGTGAGAGCGTGCTTACGAGGGTGAGGCAGGAGAAGAATGATCTCCTAGATGCCAACACCAAGCTGGGCATGGAACTAAAAGATGTTCGGGCCCAACTGTCAGACTCGGTTAAGGAGAATCGGCAGCTTCGACGCGGCATATTTAGTAAGTGCTTGAACAAACTTTGAAAAAGAGTTCGGCGAGGAAGCTGGTTGGCAGAGTTATGTCTGTAGGTATGCTAACAGGTCGTCCTGCCGAGGAGATGCCCGGTTCAATGGGTGATCTTCTTCCCGAGCTCACATAGCTGCACGAACGAGTTCGGCAGGTGATGCAAGGCGTCACCCAGGCCTTGTGGCCATCTGTCTCCATACCCGAAGGCCTTGGAGAGCTTGCAGAAAAGCTGAAGGGAGCACCGCGGCGCTTTCGATTATGGAAGATATCGGCTTGCCGTCAGGGCGCCAGGGAAGCCTGGGCAATGGTGAAGACACGATACACGATGTCTGACCCGAACCACATGGCCGAAGTCGGACCAGTGGGGCCTGATGGGAAGGAGATCCCTGTGAGCTTAGTGTACGGCCAAGTAGAATTGGCCGCAAAGTATTCCCAATAGGACTGTAGACTAGACAGCCTATTAGATGGTATTGAAGAGGAATTCAACTAGTCAAATTGACTATGTAATTTTAAAATGACATGTATGATGCCTTCTAGCCGGATTATAGATCGTTTGTCATGGCGGACCTTTTCGCTTGAACCTTGGGACCCAACAGTCTGGAGTGTATCCGAATACCCTCTCGGTTATGTAAGAACTGGGGCATGCGTGGAGACCAGGCGTAGGGGTCATTAGTGCTTTATCAGACAAGTTCCCAACTAGTTATGTTATATTACATGGGTAGTAAGAAACATCTTCCAGAGAGAATAGTTCCGTTAAGGGTTCCTTTCCCTGTGTATGCATGCCCTAAAGTGCATGTCCGAACTGCGACAAGAAGCGCAGAAAAAACATCTGGGGGCAGATATGGATAATAAATAAAAGTTATCTTTTGCTCACCGACCGAATATTCTCTTAAGAACGCTAGCTTTCGGCTTCACCCAGTCTGAGGTACACGTCCGGCTGACCCGGCAGTAACAATCGCATAGGTGCTCCCCTTATGCCCTAGCCAAATTAACGGGAACGTAGGGCATAAATACAGGAGCCAGGCAACCCAACATGGCCAAAACTTAAGTCATATTGATGCATATAATGGTGAAAAAAGGTACATGCGGAAGTATAACGCATGTGTTGGGTGTGATGCCCAGGTAAATAATTTAAGCTTCTGTGAAAGAAGCCCCTAGGTGTAGAGAGTGCGGCTAGCACATCTGTAATGTACAAGTGAAGAACAAGGTGACCCTTGAAGGCCTAGAGAAATAAAAGAAAGAAAGGGAAACAAGACAGATGATGCATATGGAGAAAATGGACAAAGGGAGGGGACTAACACAAAGTCCGGTGCTAGGCGTAGAATCTTCGGAGCCTGGCTGCGTTCCATGGGTTCGGCTCGAGTCGATTAGTCAATGCATCCCGCAGTCGGTACGCTCCGCCGGTCAGAACTTGGTCGATGATGAAGGGAACTTCCCATTTGGTCTCTAGCTTGTTCTTTTTCTTATCCGGCAGCCGTAGAACTAGTTCGCCAACGTTATAAGTTTTGGCCCGTTCTTCTTTGCTTTGGTATCTACGAGCCTGTTGCTGGTAAAATGCGGAACGGGCTTTGGCTACGTCGCTCTCTTCCTCCAAGGTGTCCAGACTGTCCTGCCGATCGAGCTCGGCTTCTCTTTCTTCGTACATACGCACTCAAGGTGAGTCATGAATTATGTCACAAGGCAGGACTGCCTCTGCGCCGTACACCATAAAAAATGGTGTATATCCGGTACTACAATTCGGCGTGGTCCGCAGCCCCTAGAGTACGGAGTCGATCTCCTCTACCCAGTGTGTGTCAGACTCCGTTAAGGGGCGCACTAATCTGGGTTTAATGCCACTCATTATAAAACCATTTGCTCGTTGACTTGACCGTTGGTTTGTGGGTGATAGACTGAAGCATAATAGAGCTTGATGCCCATTTTTCTGCACTAGAGTTTTACCTCGTCGGCCGTGAAGTTCGTACCGTTATCAGTGATGATGCTCTGTGGGACGCCGTAATGGTGTGCAACCCCGGATATGAAATCTATCACCAGTCCGGATTCGGCTGTTTTAACCGGTTTGGCCTCTATCCATTTGGTGAATTTATCCACCATGACCAATAAGTATATTTTTCTTGTGGGTTCCCCCTTTAAGGGGTCCAACCATGTCAAGCCCCCAGACCGCAAAGGGCCAGGTAATGGGATTGTCCGGAGGGCGGTGGGTGGCATGTGGCTTTGATTCGCAAACAGCTGGCAACCGACGCAACGTTGGACCAAGTCCTGTGCATCTGCCCGGGCCGTTGGCCAATAGAATGCTGTACGGAAGGCCTTGCTTACAAGAGCCCAGGCTGCGGCGTGATGACCGCCGAGTCCGGCGTGAATTTCTGCCAAAAGGTTCCGCCCTTCCCCTTCGGAGATGCACCTTTGAAGGACTCCGGTAGCACTTTTTTCTACAATTCTCCCTCATGGACCCTGTAGGCCTTGGATCGCCGCACTATGCAGCGTGCCTCATTTTGGTCCTCTGGAAGTTCCTATCTAATCAGGTAGGCCAGGAATGGTTCTATCCACGGGGCAATAATGGCCATTATTTCGTGGGCTGATTGTGTTATTTCGGTGGCGGAGCCTCCGGTTGTGTCAGAGAGTTCGGTATCAGGTATTTTGGTCGGGTCCGGACTGTTGTTACTGGTGTCCCCTTCCCATGCTACGGATGGCTTGAAAAGCCTTTCCAGAAATATGTTGGGAGGGACCGCGTCGCGTTTTGCGGCAATGCGGGCGAGGATATCCGCCGCCTGATTGTTTTCCCGAGCCACATGGTGAAATTCGAGCCCCTCGAACCAAGCTGACATTTTGAGGACGGCATTGCGATAAGCTGCCATTTTTGGATCCTTGGCATCAAAGTCTCCATTTATTTGGGATATTGCGAGGTTCGAATCCCCGCGCACCTCTAGGCGTTGAATGCCCATGGATACTTCCATCCGGAGACCATGTAGAAGGGCCTCATATTCAGCTGCATTGTTGGAGTCGTTTACATTATCTGTAGTACGTATTGAACAGTGTCTCCTGTTGGTGACGTCAAAACGATGCCAGCCCCCAGACCAGCCAACATTTTGGAGCCGTCGAAGTGCACGATCCAGTCTGAATATGTGCCGTGCTCTTTAGGGAGTTCGGCTTCCGTCCATTCAGCGACGAAGTCAGCCAAAACTTGCGACTTAATAGCTCGCCGTGGCTTGTAAGTTATGTCAAACGGGAGGAGCTCAATGGCCCATTTGGCAATCTGGTCCGTCGTGTCGCGGTTGTTTATAATATCGTTAAGTGGTACTTCCGAGGCTACCATTATCGAACACTCTTGAAAGTAGTGTCGCAGCTTCTGGGACGCCATAAATACCGTGTACGCTATCTTTTGATAATGCGGGTATCGTAATTTGCATGGAGTAAGGACAGTGCACACATAGTAAACCGGCTTTTGAAGGGGGAATTTGTGTCCATCCACTTCTCGCTTGACAACGAGCACTGCGCTTACTACTTGATGAGTTGCCGCGATGTATAATATCAATTGTTCGCCAATGTTTGGTGCGCCAATATGGCTTTTATTTCGTTGAGTCTGGCCGTGGCAGCGTCCGTCCACTCAAAATGTTCGGTGCACCGGAGAAGGCGATAAAGGGGTAATGCCTTTTCTCCCAAGCAGGAGATAAAGCGGCTTAGAGCCGCCACGCATCTAGTCAATTTTTGTATTTGTTTGAGGTCTGTTGGGGTAGCCAACTGTCACAACGCTTGGATTTTGGCCGGATTAGCTTCAATACCTCTTCTGGAGACAACGAATCCCAGGAGCTTTCCGGCTGGTACGCCGAAAACACATTTTTTTGGATTGAGCTTGATGTCATATGTTCGGAGGTTGTCGAATGTGAGCCTCAAGTCGTATACTTGAGTTTCGAGATGCTTGGTTTTAACGACCACGTCATCCACGTATGCCTCCACTGTTTTGCCGATCTGGTCTGCCAGACATGTCTGAATCATGCGCTGATATGTTGCGCCGACGTTTTTTAGCCCGAAGAGCATTGTGTTGAAGCAGAATGGGGCGTATGGTGTGATGAATGTCGTTGCAGCTTGGTCTGGCTCTGCCATTTTGATTTGATGGTAGAGGGAGTATGCGTCGACGAAAAACAATGAATCGTGTCCTGCGGTAGCATCGATGATTTGATCGATGCGGGGAGGGGGAAGGGATCCTTTGGGCAGGCCTTGTTAAGGTCCTTAAAATCGACGCATAAGCACCAGGATTTGTCCTTCTTTGGTACCATCACCAGGTTTCCTAGCCAGTCCGGATGTTTTATGTCTCTCATGAATCCGGCCTCATATAGCTTGGCAAGTTCCTCTCCCATGGCATGTCTTTTAGGCTCAGAGAAACGTTGAAGAGCCTGCTTGACTGGCTTGAATCCTTTTAGCATATTTAGGCTATGATCAGCCAGCCTGCGTGGGATTCCTGGCATGTTTGAAGGGTGCCAGGCAAAAATGTCCCAGTTTTCACGTAGGAACTCTCGCAGTGCGGCGTCGACATCAGGGTTTAATTGTGCCCCTATGGAAGCTGTTTCTGTAGGGTCCGTTGGGTGGACTTGGAATTTGACTATTTCGTCCGCCGGCTTAAAGGAAGTGGACTTGGATCTTTTATCGAGTATCATATCGTCCCTGTTCACCATGGAGCGCAGCGTAGTTAGTTCTTCGGCTGCTAGGGCTTCGGATAGAACCTCAAGGGCCAGTACAGCTGTTTTATTTTCGGCGCGGAGTGCTATGTCCGGATCACTAACAAGAGTGATGATTCCGTTGGGCCCGGGCATTTTGAGCTTCATGTACCCGTAATGGGGTATGACTTGGAAGATTGTAAATGCCTCCCGCCCTAATAGAGCGTGGTATCCGCTGCTGAACGGGGCCACTTGGAATGTAATTTCTTTGGACCTGTAATTATCCGGCATGTCGAATACCACGTCTAGTGTGATTTTTCCTGCACAGCGTGCTTCCCGACTGGGGATGATTCCTCTAAAGGTTGTGCTGCTTTGCTCAATGCGGCTCCAGTCTATTTCCATCTTTTGAAGAGTTTCCTCATAGATGAGGTTTAATCCGCTGCCGCCGTCCATGAGTACCTTGGTGAGTCGAAAGCCGTCCAGGATTGGACTGAGGACCAGTGCGGCTGGTCCTCGGGCTGTTCGGAATTTAGGTTCATCACTAGTGCAGAACCGGGCAATAGCACTGGTTCGTAAGGCCCTTTAGTTGCTGGTTTGGTAACCGGCGCTAAAGTGTAGGCACTAAAGGCCCCCCCTTTAGTACCGGTTCAGCACAAACCGGTGCTAAAGGGCAACCACGTGGCACGAGCCAGCTTCGGGGGCAGGGAGCCCTTTAGTACCGGTTGGTGTCACCAACCGGTATTAAAAGGTTGGGGGGGTTTGGGTTTATGATTTATTTTTCATTTAATTTTGTGTTTTCCATTTAATTCTTTTTCGTTTGCTGGTATTTTACGATACTACATATTGTACACGTTATGCATATATATAAATAGAATTTCTAGTAGAACCGATCATAATATATATACATATATATATATATATATATCATCGAACGTCTCACAACCACCATTAATTAATTCACACATATATACACACATGTGTATATATATACAATTTCTCCTAATTGGTGCCTACGGAGCCAGTGGCATTAGCCTAATTGGTGCCTTCGGAGCACGATAACAATTGGAAGTGGTTCACGGGGGCGGTAGCTGGTAATAGTATTCTCCTTCGGGATCTATGACCTAGTCGAGCAAAAATCCCGCTATTTCCTCTTGAATTGCTTTTATGCGGTCCTCTGTTGGGAGCTTCTCCCGCACCTGTTTGAACTATTAAGAAGGAGATCAATATGCATGTGTATTAGTTGTGTGACTAGATATCGATAATGGTGTAAAAATTGTGAATAGTGTTCTGACAAACGTATCCACTCCTGTCTTTGAGATCTGCTCCTTTCGGACGTCATCATGGGAATGTTCTCGCAAACGTAGTATGCACATAGATTATTCCCCGGCGGCTGCTTCAGGGCCTTTACGAAAATGGATTTTGATCAGATAATAATTAATCAAGCATGATAATTAAAGAGATGGCAGCTAGCTAGTACTACTTAATTACTTACCTGGGGTCGATGCCATTTCAGATTTTGTTTCCATGGGCCTGGAGTGGCCTTGATGAACTTTTCCCAAGCCCTGCCCGCCGAAAAAGAAAATGAATAAATGGCTTATTAAATAGTTGTTATCAGGAAATGACGAACTAATTAAATAGGCTGAGATATAGTTAATAATGATTGAAATTACTTGTTAACTATCCCCTTCATGATGGTGCAGTCACTTGCTTTCTTAAGTAGTGACTCTAGTACTTCAACTGTTCCTTCATCAACTTTAATGATTAACAAGATCCAGTGAAATCTGCATGCACACACGTATGCATGTCTTAATTAAGCGGGCATATGTAAGAAAAAATATGTAGGTAGCTAGTAGGCAAAAACAGAATTTGTAGTACAAGACAGGGTGGCTCACTCGAAGTTGTAAGGAAGTAGTATATCTTCATTTTATTTGAGGCACTTGAAGAACTCTAGCATGCTTTCCTCTACACTTTTTTCATAATATGGATCTAATTTCCATGTGCATTCATTAATGGTATTTGGGTCAATGAACCCAATGCCATAGAGTCCACATTTTTTCAATTCATAAATCTCCATCCTTCATAACACCACAGAAAAGAATATAGTGAGGATAATTACAAGTAATGATTGATCAAAATGATCACTACAGCTAGCTTGAGACTTCAAATACAGAAAGAAAGCACTTACAGATAATAGCAACTGACGATAGATTTGTCGAGTGCGTCTTGATTGTATAGCTGAAATAGTTCTGAAAACTCAACGGTCACAGCTTTCTCATGGTAGTAATGATCCTTCTTGACATTCACCATGAGGGACTCTCGATTGGAAATCTTGGTAATGTCCATGTACCATTGATGCAATTCATACATTGTCGTTGGGAGGTTCTTGACCTCGTCTGGCTCGACCAAAGGTTGTCCCCGGACATATTTCCATTTTATTTCCTCATCTCTAGTCGGAGAGATGGGCTCGATATCGAGGATTTGTCCAACAGTGATCATGAGCATTTCAGCCTGCTCAATATGCTTCTCGGTTATTACCACATCGCCCAGCCCGGGAACGTTAATGGTTTTCCCACAATAATATTGGGCGCGCCTACTCTCATGTGTTGTTGGCACAACAAGAGGGGGGATTGATTATGCCTCCTCTTCTCCCAACTGGGGAACGGTTTTACCGCTCCTTTTGCCAGTTGATTTGCTTGAGCTCGAGCTCGTCTCTTTTCTGTAGACGTGCCCGATTTAACTTCTTGATGTGGCGCTCATAGTCTGTGTCAACAGGCTTGGGAGCTGGTGCTCTAGCCATACGAATGAAGTGGCCAATCTTTTCCACAGGCACTTTCTCCCTTGGCGGTGGTGGCGGTTTCGGTGCAAAATGGGCTTCCACCTCGGCCATCAATATGGCTACGTTTTCCTCATCAGACTTGTCGTAAGGCCTCTGCGGAAGAGGCGCGAGGCTTGGACCATATTGAAATCGCTTGCCTCCGCCCGTACCTCCAGTACTACCTCGACTTGTACCGCTACACACCATAGCTGAGGCGGCTCTCTTCCGTGATTGTTGAGGCGGCGAAGACGGCTGACGTGGCTGAGTTGGAGGAGGAGGACTGGCCTGAAGCTATGCCAGACTTGGAGGAGGAGTGGCCTGAAGCTGTGCCGGACTTGGAGGAGGAGTGGCCTGACGCTTTGCCGGACTTGGAGGAGGAGGAGTGGCCTGAAGCTGTGTTGAACTTGGAGGAGGAGTGGCCTGACACGTTGGTGGACTTGGAGGAGCGGGAGTCTGCTGACTCGGTGGCGGACTTCGACGAGGAGTTGGATGACGCGGTGTCGGTGGCCTTCGAAGGATGATGCAATCCTTTCTCCATAGGATGATACGATGGTTGACCTCTCCCAGTGTGTGCTCATCGTCACCTCCAGGAATGTCAAGCTCTAGCCCCGAATATTGGTCCACCACCTCATCAACCAAGACACGAGCATAGCCTGCTGGAATCGGGTTGCAATGGAAGGTTGCCTCGGGGGGATTTGTAAAAGCAAGGGCGTCCGCCACCTTCATGGATATGTTCTTCATTTTGAAGTGTAGCTCGCAGTTAGTGTTCTCCATGATGTCATCCAATGCTAGCTGCTGAGACCCCCTTTGCTAGCTAAGTGAGTCGATCTGCTCCTGCTGCCGCTGGAATTTGACTGCCAAGTCCGCGTGCGCTGATTCTAGGCCTTGAAGGCGTTCATAGTCTAGCTTCCTTTGCTCCTCCTCCATCTTCCTCTTCTTCTCCTCCGCAATCTTATTTCTCGCACGGGTTCTGTAGTCGGCGTTCCAGTCCAAAAACCCCTCATACCACGGAATAGCGCCCATGCCTCATGTTCCTCCCGGTGTTCAGGATTTCCCAGGGCACGCGTAAGCTCGTCGTTCTCTCTGTTGGGCTCGAACACCCCCGATCGAGTCTCTTCTATTGCAACAAGTAGCTTATCTTCGGCTCCATCCACACATGCCTTCTTTGAAACTTTGCCTGTCTTCGGGTCCAACTCCCCCCATGCGCATAGAACCAAGTCCTGCACCTGGGGGGGCAGCTCAATGTTTCTGGAGTGACACCTGCATCCTCCATCTCTTTCTCGGACTTATCCCACTTAGGCATTTCCACCGCATAGCCACCTAGCCCCAGCTTATGGAACTTATCCTTTTTTGCGGCATTGGCCTTGTTTATTCTCGATCGTTCCTAAGATAATTCTGAATCCTTGAATTTCACGAAATCGTCCCAATGAGCACTTTGCTTCTCTAGTGTTCCCTCGAATACTGGAGTCTTCCTTCCTCCCTTGACGTAATTGGCCCATTCACGAATCTTGTGGTTCTTGAATGCAACCGCCATCTTCCTAAGAGCAGTGTCCTTGACTTTCTCCACATCTGCATCTGTGAAATGATCTGGTAGGGTGAAATGTTCCATGAGCGTTTCCCAAAGCAGAAGTTTTTGTCTGTCATCGTCAAAAGTAACTCCTGGACGTGGCTTTGCTGGCTCTCTCCATTCTTGAAGGGAGATCGGGAGTTGGTCCTTCACAGGAACTCCGCACTGACGAATGAACTTGTCCGCAATCTTCTTAGGCGCTAATGGTTCGCCATTAGGTTTGATGGCCTCGATATTATACTTTACGCCCTCCTTCAACTTTTTGTTCAGGCCTTGTTTCCTGTTGCCTGAAGATTTGCTCGATCCGGATGGCTGAAAGAAGAAAGATCAATTCGTTAATATATCTTCAAGTCATTTAAAACATGTGATGATCACCAAATGCTTGCTTATATAAATATATATACCTCGCCGGTCTTTGTTGTTTCAAGATCAACACTTTCTTCGTCATGTTCATAGTTCATGACTTCATCAATTCGGTCGTCACGATTGAATATCATATCACCCTCCCTAGTGTTGTTTAGATATTCGGAGCCGTCATAACCTTCTTCATTCTGATCATCATCTGGCCCGCAAGGATTGCGTATGATATTGAACAGGGCCTCTTCTCCCTCTCTGCCGGTATTGTCTGCCATAGGTTTTGTTTAACTAACCCAAAAGAAATATATTCAAATTACAATGCATGGATGCAATCAATTAATAAGGAAAAACTGAATCAATCATAGTACATAATAAGCATCATCGAATATAATCTCGAATATGTCGTCTCGAATAATAGACATAATCTCGAATACATCGTCTCGAATAATATATATAATCTCGAATAAATCATCTCGAATATTATATATAGAATACATCACTAGCTAGCTAGCTAGCTAATAAAGATCGAATACTAGAGAGTAATCTAGGCGATGGACAACCAAAGTGAACGAACCATCACTGGATCATAGCTCGGGTGATCTCCCCAAAGAACCTGCCAGGTATTGGAGAACCTGACGTCCATAGCAGCCATGTACCGATGGACGTGCTCGTCCTCCTCCCTGACACGGTGACGTACCATCTCCGGCAGGGCCGGCTCCCTCCGCACCGAAAGTGGCCCACGCGAACGCCACCAAAGGAGATGAGGGTCGACGACGGGACCCGGGGCCGGGTTCCTCACCAAGCATCACGCCCCTGAAGGTAGCACCTCCCAGTGCCAGCCCGGCGGAGCCCAGTCACGGACATGGGTGCTCTGAAGCAGGACGTCGTCGCGAACGGGTCGACGGCGAGGATGCGGGTCGGGCATCGTCGACAACAAATACTATATGCCGCAAAAGTAAAGTAACATTTTTTAAATGATGGGTTGTGATTTCATATATGCAAATTCTAAATTTTATAACTAAAAATATAGGAAACAGAGAAAAAACATCGATCATCGTCTAAAAATTTGAAATTAATCTAATTCATCTAGCTAAAACTAACATTTCCAAAATTTCTAACATTTCTATATAACTAACATTTCTATAACATTTGTATAAAAAACAGAAAAAACCTTTGACATTATATATATTATAACTAACATTTCTATATACTATTTGACATTAATCTAATCTAATTAATTAATTCATCTAAAACTTTGTATGAAAAACAGAAAAACAGAAAAAACTAAAAACTAAAAACAAAAAAACTGTGTGTGTGCGCGTGTAGTGTGTGTGTGTGTGTGTGTGTGTGCATGTAGTGTGTGTGTGCGCGCGCGTGTGTGTGCACTACGGCCGGTGTCGGCGCGCGGTGGCTTTGATCGATTGGAGGGAGGAGAGGGGCCAGGGGAGGGGCTCACAGCGCGCGCGGGCGAGGTTGAGGCGACAACGACGGGGAGGCGAGGTCGCGATCCAAGGCGACGGCGGCAAGGCAAGGGGGCGGCGACGGGCCGGTGCGGCGACCGGGACAGGCCGGCGACGGGGGCGCCGCGGAGTCGACGGGGACGATGCGACGAGGACGGGGGCGTCACGGAGTCGACGGGGACGGCGCGACAGGGGCGGCGACGGCGCGGGAAGGGGCGGCGGTAGAGAGAAGATGAGAAACTAAAATTTTTCGAAGTGTTTTCTTATATAGGGGACACCTTTAGTCCCGGTTGGAGCCACCAACTAGTACTAAAGGTCTGTTTTGGCCAGGCGAAGCGGCGGGAAACGCACCCCCTTTAGTACCGGGTCGTGGCACCAACCGGTACTAAAGGCCCCCCTTTAGTACCGGTTGGAGCCACGACCCGGTACTAAAGGGTGTGCACTGCCAGGCGAGGGGCGCAGAAGTTTAGTCCCACCTCGCTAGCCGAGGGGCACTCGCACCTGCTTATAAGCCCCGCCGTCGCTGCTGTCTCGAGCTACTCTCTTAAGCAGGCCTTCTAGGCCTACCTCTGCTGCGATGCCCTGTTGGGCCTACTAGGCTAGCGGGCCTGCATCCTGGCCCAACTAGAATTTGGGTTTCTAGTCGTATGCAGGCCGCTGTGGCCCAGTAGGTGGGCTTTTTTTTCTTTTTTTTGCTTTATTTATTTTTGTTTTATTTATTTTGAGTTGTTTTTTGCTATATCTAGAGTTTCTTTGTGAATATTTTTGCTTTAGGTACAAAAAATTACAAACTTTCTGTTAGTACCGGTAGTTTACAAATTTGAATAGTTTAAATTTTGAATTATTTGAAATTTGTGTGAATCACTAGTTTGTGAATAACTTAACTTTGAAAATAGATTTTTCAGTGATTCTTTTTTCTTATGTTTAATATTAGTGTGTTTTATCATTATATTGAATTTGGTAATGCTTAGGTTATTTAAAAAATGAAATGCCTTTGTAACGGATGAGTTTTTGTCTGAAACCCTGATACTTCGAAAGAGATTGTCCATTTTGTACACGAAGTGCATCCAGTTTTTGCGATAACCCTCTCTACTTTTTTGCACATGTTATGTGGGTGAAATTATGATACAATGCCAACTTTCAACCTTTTCTGAGTTCATTTGAAATGCTTTTCAATTTTAGGGTCATTTAGCTGGAAAAAATCAGTAAATGCATGAAAGAATTTGCTTGCACATAAAATTTCTTCGCGTTTCAAATGCCAAAACACATAACTAGCTACCCTAACTATTACAGAGATTCCCTCTTGGGTGTGAAACACAGAAGAAAGTGATGATAGTGAAGCCGATCACATCCCAGATCTTTCACTACTGGAATCAGCTACTTTGCCATCTGCCAGTTCTTTGCCGTCCGCTAGCGGACGGCAAAGAAGCTCTTTTCCATCAGCTTCCAAAAAGCGGACGGCAAAGA
>NC_041392.1:713274791-713314544 GCF_002162155.2 Triticum dicoccoides
CGACCCCGAAACAGCACCCCGACCCCGACACGGCACCCCGACACCGACAGGACACCCCGACCACCGACACCTCCCGAAAAGGTGTTCTTTGGCCTTCCAGAGGCCGACGGGGTCATATATTTGTGAATTATTAGTTAGGTCATATATTTTTCGATTTTGTTATGAAAAACATCATATATAATTGTGTTGATCGTGTAGTTTTAAATGTGCAGTTGTTTCAACGCTGCGAGGTTTGGTGTTCGACGACCTCGCCGTGCGTTTGACGAGCTCTGCCCCTTCGTTCGTGGGTGAGCACAAATGACAAGTCCTCCTCCCCCATTAATTATTTGATCTATTCCGATGAAACTTGATAGCTAGCTATATATGTGTCTTCAATCATCAGTATGCGTAACCAATATGTGTCTCCCGTTCGAAAGCATCATAGTTATAAATATGCATGCATTTGCATATTTATAACCTTGATTCTTTCGAATTGTCCAACACTATCCATGGACAGCCCAAGTATGTGTAGATTGGGTTCGTTTTCCCATATGCTTTGCTCCGGATCCGACGCATATATTTCGTCAGTGCCTCCCCTGTTGTTCTCCGGGTACACATCCTCTCTGTTTATTGCAGAGACGTGTATCAGGAGAACAGCGGGGAGGTGCTGCCAAAATTTTGCGTCGGATCCGGAGCATAGCATGGGAAAATGAACCCAATCTACACATACACGGGTGGGATTAGGACCTATCATTACCTATTAGAGTGTAGGTTGCATGGACGTAATAAATTGCCAAAGTAGATCAACTGATGAATATATACATGGTGAATTACATATATAATTGTTGTGTGTCCAGTAGCTCTGAAAGTCAAGATGAGTGACCGTGCTTGGATGTATACCGGTCACACTGGTCAGAACAAATGGAGCGCTGAATGGTTCACAAAAACTAAGGGGTTTGTGCAAGCCGCATTTGCAAATGGCCAAAAGAAAACCTGGTGCCCCTGTTTCCGGTGCGGCAATTGGGAAAAGAAGACAGAGGCTGAAATGGGCAAACACCTGCAGAAGAGTGGTTTTACACCCGATTATACGGTGTGGACATTTCATGGTGAGTCTGCCCAACGTGACCGAGCTGAGGTGGATCATCGTCGCACCGACGAGCATGGTACCGGGATGGAAAACATGGTGCAAGGCTATGATGATGCTTGGGATTCGGACGAGGAGATGGAGGAATCTGCAAAGGCCTTCAATGAAATGTTGGAGTCTTCGAAACGTCCGCTCCACGAGCACACTGAGCTTTGTCAGTTGGATGCCATCTCACAAGTAATGGCTCTGAAGGCTCAGTTCAACTTGGGCAGAGAATGCTATGACGCAATTATGACAGTATTTGGACGCATTCTACCCAAAGGCCATGTAATGCCTGCAAACCTGTACCAGTCGGACAAAATCCTCCGTGCATTGAAGATGCCGTATGAGAAGATACATGCCTGTGAGAAAGGATGTGCCTTATTTAGGCTTGACTATGCAGACTTGAACTATTGTCCCATTTGCAAGTCTTCCAGGTATATTGTGGTAGACAACGGTATGGGTGAGAAGACACAGACCAAAATCCCCGTTAGTGTTCTTCGGTATATGCCAATCGTACCAAGACTTCAACGTCTTTTCATGGTCGAAGAGACGGCCAGACAGATGACATGGCACAAAACAGGCAAAAGAACCGAACTAGATGCAGATAGGAATCTGATGATGGTACACACATCGGATGGGATGTCGTTTATGAAGTGCCGCCACGTGCTAGACTTTCTCCCCCAAAGGAAGAGGATTATGAACCTCACATTAACCCAGACACATATGAAAGAGAATTCTTCCAAGAGGCACGTCTTTCCAAAAAACGTTTCAAGAACCGCTATACTTCACCCCAAAACATTGAAGTAGACAACGACAATGAATCTGACATCACCCCATAGGAGGAACAAGAAGAGCCGGAACAAGAAGAGGTTACTACTGCTGATGACCTGTCAATGCTTGACCTATTACGTCAAGGTGGCCTTGCACATGTTGATGCCAATGAACCCTATGAGCCCGTCATTGATTATAGTGATGATGATGATTATGCATTTATTGATGATACTGATCGAGATTATTAGTAGTGTCAGGTATTACATTTTTTTATGTTGTACTTGATGATGATACACTTAAGTGATACACATATTATTATTCATGCTAACAAGACATTGGAAATGATCTTTGGTGCAGTGTAACTCCAGACAAGCATCGCATGATCCTTCTCCAGCTACCGACACGAGCCACCCCGCTCCTACACCTCCTGGATCATGGTAAGTTTATCTAGTGTTTTGCTGAACACATGCATAAAGACCTAGACTTAGCTTTATTTCCTCCAATGCTTACCATAATGACCTAGACTTAGCTTCTTCTCCTCCAAAATGACTTAATAAGCTTACTGACCTCCAAAACCATCCATTTTACCTAAGTTAGCTCTAAAACGATCTGTACTTAGCTTACTTATGTCAAAAATTGCATAGTTAGCTTAGTTAGCTCATAGACGATCCATTTTACCTAAGTTAGCTCTAAAATGACCCATTTTACCTAGGTTAGCTTATAAATGATCCAGTTCATCCAAGTTAGCTCAAAAATGACCCATTTTACCTAGATTAGCTCCTAAATGATCCATTTTACCTACGTTAGCTTTAAAATGACCCATTTCACCTAGGTTAACTCCAAAATGACCCATCTTACCTAGGTTATCTCATAAACGATCCATTTCAACTAATTTAGCTCATAAACGATCCATTTCACCAAGTTAGCTAAAAAACGATCCATTTACCTAAATTAGCTCTTAAATGATCAATTTCACCTAAGTTAGCTCAAAAAGATCCATTTCAACTAAATTAGCTCATAAATGATCCATTTCACCTAAGTTAGCTCAAAAACGATCCATTTCAACTAAGTTAGCTCATAAATGATCCATTTCACCTAAGTTAGCTAAAAAACGATCCATTTCACCTTAGTTACCTCAAAAACGATCCATTTGACCTTAGTTAGCTCATAAACGACCCATTTCAACTAAGTTAGCTCATAAATGATCCATTTCACCTTAGCTAGCTCATAAACGACCCATCTCAACTTAGTTAGCTCATATATGATCCATTTCACGTAAGTTAGCTCATAAATGATATACTCTTCTTGTTCTAGTCTTCTTCTTGTTCTACTCTTCTTGTTCTAGTCTTCTTCTTGTTCTACTCTTCTTCTTGTTCTACTCTTCTTGTTCTAACTTTCTTATTTTTCATTTTGCAGATTTCATTCACTTGACGAAAGCTTGCATAGATGGAGTGCTCCTTATCCCTTTCTCTGTTTCTTTTGTATCGTTGAACTATGCATGTATCGTTGGATGAAACTGTTGTAATATATATGGTTGGATGCCTCTATGTTGAACTTGTTATGTATGATGGAACTATGCATGTAATATATATGGTTGGATCATGAAGTTATGTGTTGGATATCTTATATGTTTGCTCTGTAATGGCCTTTTGAAATATATCTATATATGTCATATATATTTGTGATGAAAATTGTTGGATTTAATAAAAAACAGATAAAAGAGCCAATATGCAGGCTCTTTGCCGTCTGCCACCGATGGCAACGGGCTCTTTGCCGTCTGCCGCGGACGGCAAAGAAGACATGTGGCATCTAGCTGTGCTTCCTGGGAGCTGACCCATTTGGTCAGTTTGCCTACAGTGGCAGACAGCAAAGACTTTGCCATCAGTGGCAGACGGCAAAGAACCTGCCATGTAGTGACGTGTAGATGACATCATATGGCGGATGGCAAAGACACTAGAAATTTTGCCGTCAGCGGCGGACGGCAAAGGCCTGCCGTTAGCCACTTAACGGACTGACAGCGCAATTATTGCTGTCCGCTCTCTTTGTCGTCCGCTGCAGACGGCAAAGGGCCTTTGCCGTCAGCCGCCAGGAAGCAGACGGCAAAGTAGCTGTTTACTGTAGCCTACTTTGCCGGAGCCTTTTGCCCTCCGCAGCTGACGGCAAAGGCCTTTGCCGTCCGCCGTTCATGCCTTTGCCGTCCGCCGTGGCAGACGGCAAAGTAGCTGATTCCTGTAGTGTTTGGGTGTGAAACTTTTTCTTCGCGTGTGTCCCTTTGCGTCGTAGCCATGGAAAATCTTCATCATTTAACTGTATGCTCGGGTCAATATTCACTGTGAATGGAGCAAGTTCATCAAACTTTTCATAATCTCCTGACATGTCTGTCTTGTCATCCACTCCCATGATGTTTCTCTTCCCAGAAAGAACTATGTGCCGCTTTGGCTCATCGTACGATGCATTCGCTTCCTTATCTTTTCTTTTTCTCGGCTTGGTAGACATGTCCTTCACATAGAAAACCTGTGCCACATCATTGGCTAGGATGAATGGTTCGTCTGCATACGCAAGATTGTTGAGATCCACTGTTGTCATTCCGTACTGTGGGTCTTCCGTTACCCTGCCTCGTGTCATATTGACCCATTTGCACCGAAACAAAGGGACCTTCAAACCATGTCGATAGTCAAGTTCCCATATGTTCTGTATATAACCATAATATGTTTCCTTTCCCGTCTTGGTTTCTGCATCAAAGCGGACACCACTGTTTTGGTTGGTGCTCTTCTTATCTTGGCGATCGTCTAAAATGTATCACCATTTATCTCGTACCCTTTGAATGTCATTATATTCGAAGATGGTAACTAGGACAGCAAGTACAGGTCATCTTCAATAGAGGCGTCATGCATGGTACGTGTCTGCAACCAGCTGGGAAAACTCCTGGTTTGTTCACGTGTAATCCAGTCATCGGACCGCTCCGGGTGTTTGGAGCGTAGCAAATTCTTGTGTTCATCCATATACGGAGCCACTAAGGCGGAATTCTGTAGAACTGTGTAGTGTGCTTCAGTGAGAGAATGTCCGTCCATACATATTATTTGTTCCCCTCCTGGCGTGCCTTTTCCATCCAGTCTGTTCCTTATGCCGCGATTCAGGAACACCAATCGACTTAAGGTCAGGAATAAAGTCAATACAAAACTCAATGACCTCCTCATTTTCATGGCCCTTGGAGATGCTTCCTTCTGGCCTAGCACGGTTATGAAGATATTTCTTTAAGACTCCCATGAACCTCTCAAAGGGGAACATATTGTGTAGAAATACAGGACCCAAAACGTTAATCTCTTCACATAGGTGAACTAGGACATGCGTCATGATGTTGAAGAAGGATGGTGGGAACACCAACTCGAAACTGACAAGACATTGCACCAAATCATTCTCTAACCTTGGTATGATTTCTCGATCGATTACCTTCTGAGAGATTGCATTGAGGAATACACATAGCTTCACAATGGCTAATCGAACGTTTTCCGGTAGAAGCCCCTCAATGCAACCGGAAGCAGTTGCGTCATAATCACGTGGCAGTCATGAGACTTTAGGTTCTGGAACTTTTTCTCCGCCATGTTTATTATTCCCTTTATATTCGATGAGAAGCCAGACGGTACCTTAATACTGAGCAGGCATTCAAAGAAGACTTCCTTCTCTTCTTTGGTAAGAGTGTAGCTTGCATGACCCTGATGTATGCCGTCTTTTCCGTGCATATGTTGCTGGTCCTCCCGTGCCTCAGGTGTATCTTTTGTCTTCCCATACATGCCCAAGAAGCCAAGCAGGGTCACACAAAGATTCTTTGTCACGTGCATCACGTCGATTGCGGAGCGGACCTCTAGATCTTTCCAATAGGGTAGGTCCCAAAATATAGATTTCTTCTTCCACATGGGTGGGCGTCCGTCAGCGTCATTCGGAACAGGTTGTCCACCAGGACCATTTCCAAAGACCACCTTCAAATCCTTGACCATATCATGTACATCAGCACCAGTACGGTGGCGAGGCTTCGTCCGGTGATCTGCCTCACCTTTGAAATTCTTGCCTTTCTTTCTTACGGGATGCCTGCTCGGAAGAAATCGATGATGTCCCAGGTACACATTCTTCTTACAATTAGCAAAATATATACTGTCGGTATCGTCCAAACAGTGCATGCATGCGCGGTATCCCTTGTTTGTCTGTCCTAAAAGGATACTGAGAGCAGGTCAATCATTGATGGTCACGAACAGCAATGCCTTTAGGTCAAATTCTTCCCCCATGTGCTCAAGCCACGCACGTACACCTGTTCCATTACACAGTTGTAAGAGTTCTCCAACTAATGGCCTTAGGTACACATCAATGTCGTTGCCAGGTTGCTTAGGGCCTTGGATGAGCACTGGCATCATAATGAACTTCCGCTTCATGCACAACCAAGGAGGAAGGTTATACAAACATAGAATCACAGGCCAGGTGCTATGGTTGCTGCTCTGCTCCCCAAAAGGATTAA
The DNA here is from genome assembly GCF_002162155.2 of Triticum dicoccoides. Lineage (NCBI taxonomy): Eukaryota > Viridiplantae > Streptophyta > Magnoliopsida > Poales > Poaceae > Triticum > Triticum dicoccoides. The sequence goes on from NC_041392.1 coordinate 713,281,175, forward strand.
TGCCATCTGCACTTAGACCAAACCATACGGTCCTTGCGTCATCTGCAAACTCCTTCCCGTACTTTCTTTTGATTTTTCTCCACTGCGACCTATCAGCGGGTACTCTCAACTTTCCGTCTTTCTTACGGTCTTCTCTGTGCCATCGCATCGCCTTGGCATGCTCTTTGTTTTGGAACGAACATTTCAACCGTGGTATTATAGGAGCATACCACACCACCTTGGCAGGAATCTTCTTCCTGGGGCGCTCGCCCTCGACATCACCAGGGTCATCTCGGCTGATCTTATAGCGCAATGCACCGCATACTGGGCAAGCGTTCAAATCCTCGTACTCACCGCGGTAGAGGATGCAATCATTAGGGCATGCATGTATCTTCTGCACCTCTAACCCTAGAGGGCAGATAGCCTTCTTTGCTTCATACGTACTCTCGGGCAATTCGTTGTCCTTTGGAAGCATATTCTTTATCATTACCAGCAACTTTCCAAATCCCTTGTCAGATACACCATTCTCTGCCTTCCATTGTAGCAATTCCAGTGTGGTGCCCAGCTTTTTCTTGTCACATACGCAATTCGGGTACAACAATCTTTTGTGATCCTCTAACATGCGCTGCAAATTCTTCTTCTCCAAATCACTTGCACAGTTTCTCTTTGCATCGGCAATGGCCCGACCTAGATCATCAACGGGCTCATCCGATGCCTCTTCTTCAGCTACTTCCCGCATTGCCGGCTCAGCTTCTTCCCGCATTACCAGCTCAGCTTCTTCCCTCATTGTTGTATCATCATATTCAGGGAACCCATGGCCAGGATAGCTGTCGTCGTCCTCTTCTTCTTCATTGTCTTCCATCATAACCCCTCTTTCTCCATGCTTGGTCCAAACATTTTAGTGGGGCATGAAACCGGACTCAAACAGGTGGACGTGAATGGTTCTTGACGTAGAGTAATTGTGACCATTCTTACAGCCAGCACATGGACAAGGCATAAAACCATCCGCCCGCTTGTTTGCCTGAGCCGCAAGCAGAAAAGTACAAATGCCATTAATGAACTCGGGAGAGCATCGGACATCGTACATCCATTGCCGGCTCATCTTCAATACACAGCAACGAAAACACCAAATTAATACAATACATAAAGTTCATACATAAAGATCATACAACACTTAAATGCAACAAACAAATAACTCTCTAGCTAAAGAATTTAAATGCAACAACAAATGCGATCAAGATCGCAACAAAGGTAACAATTGATCCAATAGCATAATGATACCAAGCCTCACTATGAATGGCATATTTTCTAATCTTTCTAATCTTCAAGCGCATTTTCTCCATCTTAATCTTGTGATCATCGACGACATCGGAAACATGCAACTCCAATTCCATCTTCTCCCCCTCAATTCTTTTCAATTTTTCCTTCAAATCCTTGTTTTCTCTTTCAACTAAATTTAACCTCTCGACAATAGGGTCGGTTGGAATTTCCGGTTCAACTACCTCCTACATACAAATATCTATGTCAACTTGATGGGCATAATTTGTCATAAACACGAAATGCAATGAATAGCTTTAAAAGAGAATATACCACATCTGAATCATAACCCGGATGAGGGCCAACGGGGACGGATATCAAAACCATGGCACTATGTATAACAAACAACGTATGGGTATGATAATTATACGAGTAACTATATATCCAAATCACACAAAAATCAATTTTTTTATATAAAACTTCATGAACAAGAGGCTCACCACAAGGTGGTGCCGGCGACGGGACGTTGCGAGCGATCGACGATGGTTACGGCAGAGATTTAGAAGGTACTAAGTAAACCACACCTACATATGCAAACTAAGTGTTATTTTTGACCTCAATTTGCATATAAATCAAATACTAGCACATATATATATATATATATATATATATAATTCCCCCCACATTACTAAACTCAAAAATCAATATATATATATATATATATATATATATATATATATATATAAAGCATTGCACGAGCTAATCTAGCAATGAGAGATGAAAGGACAAATTTGCTAACCTTTTTGATCATTTGAATGGATGGGGGCCTTCAAATCTTGACAAATTTTGGGAAAAATGTGTGATGAGCTTGAGAGGAAGAGGGAAAAGAACAGAGAGGAGAGGGGAAAGGGGAAGAATAGAGCGAGCTCAAGTGGACGAAGGGTCTATGTAGGACGACCTTTAGTACCGGTTCGTGATACGACCCAGTACTAAAGGTGCTGGAGGGGCCCCGGACTAACAACATCCTGCCACCACTCACTTTAGTACCGGTTCGTGGCACGAACCGGTGCTAAAGGTTCGCCACGAACCGGTACTAATGAGAGCGGCCGGCTAGCCGTTGGAACCGGCACTAATGCACACATTAGTGCCGGCTCAAATTCAAACCGGCACTAATGTGCTTCACATTTGACCCTTTTTGTACTAGTGGTAATAGCCGTGTCACTCCAAGGAATTATTTCTGCTATGTGGCAGATTTCGGCCATGCTGTGGAGTGCTCGCTTGCGTCTATTATTTGACGCGAAGGTCTCAAAGACCGTTAGCACCGTATTGTTGTCCACGCAATGGTGCTCTGTGGTTTTTGGGAGGAGTAGATCCTCACCACTTCTGGCCACCTGCCGGAGTATCCAGGATGCTCTAAAGCTGTACATTGGTATTGCATCCGCTGTACTATGAATTTTGCAGGGTCCGTTGAGCCATCCCTCTAATACAGTTCCTTGCCCCGTAGAGGGCTTTTGCTTTTTGGTAGTTAACCCAGGTGTATTGTGATAATGCACCCTTTTATTTCGGACTGGGTTTGTATTCAAGGCCGGATTATCCCAAAATTTTATTTCAGTTTTCCAGGTGCTTTCCATCGCATAGTACTTTCGTACTATGGACACCAAGTCGGCAAAGCGTGTAATTTCGCGACGACTTATGGCGTTGAGGATTCCCTTGTCCATGCAATTATTGCAGAAGAATGAAATTGCGTCTTCCTCGCGACAGTCCTTTATCATGTTCATGACGAGGAGGAATCTGGCCCAGTAATGATGTACTGTTTCTTCGGGCTCTTTCCTAATTTGGGATAGATCGCGTATGTTTCGGTGGGTGGATGGAATTGAATCCGAATCCTCACCCAATCTGAGGCTCAGGGGCAAGTAGTTTCCGAACTCGAAAGTTTGGATTCTTGGATGTTTTCCGATAAATCTAGCCCGCTGCCTGATTCTAGGTTCAGGCTTTGAGTGACGTCCTCCCCTCCACGGGTATCCGGCTTGGAGGGATCGAGAATCCGGACATAGCTAGTCCTTAAGATAGATGAAGGGTTGACGCATTGTTCTTCCACCACTGCAACGTGATGGGTGACCTGGGGAGAGTTAATTTGTCTCAGATCGGGTTTAGGCCCAATCTGATCGTAGTCTGTAGCGACTCCCAGGGCGGCGATGCGATCCAAGAGCTCGTTCAGGGAAGAGAGCTCCATTGGATCTAACTGCTCGGCGAGTTCTGAGTTGACGTGAAGATTGCTTTCGATGACCCGAGAAGTCATCGTCGGCGCAGCGGCCGAACAGGCGGTCATAAGAAAACCACCTAGCCGGAGAGTTTGGCCGATAGACAAAGCTTCCTCAGCGATAGTGCCGTTTTTAAAGACGGGATGAGACATCCTTCCTGGTGGCGATGGCACATCGGAACTCTTAATGAAAGCAACAATGTCGGTGTCAAAACCGGCGGATCTCGGGTAGGGGGTCCCAAACTGTGCATCTAGGCCGGATGGTAACAGGAGGCAGGGGACACGATGTTTTACCCAGGTTCGGGCCCTCTTGATGGAGGTAAAACCCTACGTCCTGCTTGATTAATATTGATGATATGGGTGTTACAAGAGTAGATCTACCACGAGATCAGAGAGGCTAAACCCTAGAAGCTAGCCTATGGTATGATTGTATGTTGTCCTACGGACTAAAACCCTTCGGTTTATATAGACACCGGAGAGGGTTAGGGTTACACAAGGTCGGTTACAAAGGAGGAGATATACATATCCGTACTGCCTAGCTTGCCTTCCACGCCAAGTAGAGTCCCATATGGACATGAGACGAAGTCTTCACTCTTGTATCTTCATAGTCTAACAGTCCGGCCAACTGAGATAATCCGGCTGTCCGGAGACCCCCTAATCCAGGACTCCCTCAGCGAGAAAGAAGGTTGATGGAGAAACAGATAAATAGAAAGATAAAGATGCTAGCTAGTGTGGGTGTGAGAGATAGAGAGAGGGTGCGTGTGAGTCACATACAAATAGATATCAGGGAGAAATGAGATCCAGAGAGATAGAGTTTTGTGTCTGCGAGAGAGAAAGATATTTCACAACGAGAGTGATAGCTAGAGTGACATACGACGGAACGCAAGATATCTCTAGGGAGAGAGGGTGTTTCTGAGCGACATACAAGAGAACAATGGAGAAATATGAGACCCTGGGAGACAGAGTTTGTGTTTGTGTGTGAGAGAGAGATATTGATGAGGAAGAGTCGTAGGTTCTCATATCTAAGGAGCGAAAGACATCTTTGTATGAGGGGTGTGCGAGTGGCACACATGGGAATAGTAGAGAGAAATGAGACCTCGGGAGACAAAGTTTCATGTTTGTGTGAGAGAAAGAGATTCCACATGGAGAATCATAGTTAGAGACACATAGCAGGGAGCGAGATATACTTAGAGAGAGATAGAGTGATGAAGGTCGAGGGAGAGAGTACCGTCAGTGTGTTACGAAGATAAAAGATCATTGTCGACATACAGGTAGCACGAGAGATACCTGAGAGACGATGAACGTGTATAGGTCTAGAGAGATAGTCCAATATAAGCATGAGTGATAGCTATATGAGACGAATATATGGATTAAAGGGGATTCAAATATTTAAACTGGAGATCACGACATCGATAATATCATAATGCAAATTGGTGTATCAAACATGCATATTCATTTGAATTTGGGCACACGTGTAATGTTATATAGTTTATCAATATTGGTGATCCATAGATTCTTCAGTTACAAACAATGCATGGTTTATATGCAATTAATGTCTAAACGCGATTACACTATATGTTGTCTGTGTGAAACACATTATACATGTTTGAGAAGTAAAAAACCCCGCATGAAACACACATTAATTGGAGACAGTTAGCGAGGAATGCATACATTGGATTTCAACATAAAGTGGTTTCAAATATTTGAAAATGCAAATTGATGGATACAACCTTATGAATCTGAGATCATGCCATTTGTAAACCATATTTATGTATAAATGCTATTATGCTTTTGAAAGTATATATAAAGAAATGATGTATATAGAATGTAATTCCAATTGAAAATGGATCCCGCCCGGAAAAAAATAGAATACAAACGGGATTCAAATTGAGTTGGCACGGTAAACGTGCACTCTGCAAAATTTGAACGAAGCGGGGAAAGTCACAGTAACCGCTCGGAACCAAAATCTGTGAGATGGAAAGCACTGCTGCCTATCCCTGCCACGGAAAGCCTATATGTTGGATTTCTATAGGTTTCAATAGGGGTAGGTTTGTAATTTCACCCAAACGTGACGTAACTGCCTCTCACCCAGATTCATACACGGTGGGCGCCAAAACACAGTGTGTCCTCGGCCGAAATCGACTCCCTCCCCGATTCATATTCATACACGGTGGGCGCCAAAAACAAACTCTCGTCGGCAAATATTCGGTGTATGCGAGATTACCGTCCTATCCCCGACCAACTAGTGTTGCTGTGATGTAGTAGAAATTTGAAACGGGGGCTAAGTTTGTAATTTTCCTCGCATTTGAGACAAGCACGCTCTGAATACATGGTTCCCCCCTTCCTCTCTACCTCCCTTTTCCCCATTCGTACTCCGTGGGCGCCAAAACACCCTCTCGACCCCACCCTCCTCCGTCCGCCGCTGTCCGCCACCCCATCCACCACCATCCTCCTCCACGATGCCGGAGCTGATACCCTGACGCTGCCGTCCATTACAATAGATCGACCTCTCTCATCCATGGCTTCGGACCGGGTTTCCTTGCATCCCGTCCTCTCGCTTCATCCCCGCCGACGTCCACCTTGCCGGCGCCGCTCCTACGACCATCTCGTCCACCATGCCCCGCCGCCACTGTCTACCCTCCTAGATCTGCTTCCACGCTGCCGACAGCCATCGCTACCGCAGCACCGTCAAATTCTCAGCAGATGCATACACGGCGCCGCACCAGAGGCGGTACTCTTTCGTATCTGCTCAACTTATTTATCACCGCAAGAAAATAGATCGCCACTGCTTTACTCTGATTTCTTGTCTTGGTTGCGAAGTTGCCGTTGTCCGGTTTGCACCTTCAGATCCGCCATGGCATGCTCAACACCATACTTGCAATGCTTATGGTTTTCCCCTTTTATATTCCACACTAGTTAAATCACAGTAGACTAAATTTCAAAATTGGGTCAATCGATTTTTCAGAGCTCTCCGGAGTTCGCTGGTCTGATCGAAGGGGCTCAGGTGGTTGTGGGGCCTCGCCGAACAAAGAAAACTCAACGCGAGTGGGGGTTGGGGTGGGGGTGGGGGTCGGGGTGGTGGAGGAACACAGGCGATGGGGGCCGGTGGTCCGGCCGGTGGCCTGTGCGGTGTTCTGTGTGGGAAGAATCAGAGACGAGGAAGAAGAAGGGTTAGGAGACGTAGGATCTTCATCCAACTACCTGAAATGGTCGAGAGACAGCTAGGAGTTGCATTCTTAATGTGCTCTGGTTCATCATGTGTGGGCACTGCGCAACCAACATTTTATTATCCAAGTTCCTCTTCCATTCTTCTTTAATATGTACTCCCTCCGTTCCTAAATACAAGTCTTTGTATAGATTACACCATGGACTACATATGGAGCAAAATGAGTGAATCTACACTCTAAAATGTACTTGGGTACATCTGTATGTGATCCATAGTGGAAATCTCTACCAAGACTTATATTTTGGAACGGAGGGAGTATGATAGTAGTATAGTATGTTCCTTGTACTGAAGATGAGCAGGGACATTTGCAGTGTAGAGGTCTATACGGTCAGTTGTGTTGGACACTTTGAGCCTCTTTGATTCGTAGGATCTTGTAAACATAGGAATAGGATTTGCAGTGGCCTGCCCACTTGAATCCTATAAGAATAGCAAGGAAATGCGGGGAGCTGTGTTGCCTTTGAGAGTTACATTGATATTAACAGTACCGCACCTTCACTTGAAGAGAGCTGGTATCCGAAGCCTTTCTAGCCGTACCGGCAATACTAGCACATATATTCCAACAAGTTCCACTTCGCTGATTTTACTCTGATGCTTAAGGTTTTCCTGTTATATCTACACTATGATCTGTGTAGCTGCTTTGTGTCGCACTAGCAGCAGTCCACTCTTGAGGCTAAACACTGCAATGACTTACAAAATTGGCACCAAGGCATTGAGTGCCATTCTGGATGCAATGAAACTCATACGCTCCCCACCTATTGATTCTTGTTCAGAATATCATCCTAATGACTATTCTAACCTCGAGGAGTCAAAGGCAGATGGCATGTCCTGTTCACCCATCAAGGTCCATGTTTTAATTTGGCAATGTTTTATTGATTGCGGGTATCTTGCATATGTTGTCTTGCATTTCTTCTACTTTGTTGCACCGCCATATGCTTAGTTTACTCATCATATATGTCGAGATGGCATGCCCATCCATTATCAATACATATTCCATCTGTTATCATACCATGTTTTTTCACTCAAATGTTGTTCTTATGCATCAGACATCAAAAAGGAAGAGGGTGGTTGCCGAACCTGAAGGAGCACCAGCAAAGTCCTTGAAAAACATGGTGGTGCCGGAGAAATCAGACAGCACCCCACTTATATTGGCTGTACAACCAGTGACACAAAACGTAGGACCGACTCCAGCAGACTGTACCCATACTTCACTGGCCACACCACTAGCCCCACCACACAGGACCTGCACTCTAGCAAAAGGTATATCGATTTCATTTGCCATAGCACCAGCTGTACCACAGAAAAATCCCACTCCAGCAAAAAGTACAGCAAGTCCACCGGCCGAAGACCTATCCCAACTTGCAGATTGGAACCCCATTCCATTTATTCCCAGTTTAAAAGACAATGCTTTCAATGTTGTTAGGGACTACGTGCATATATTAACATCATGGGAAGATTATTGTGAAAACAAACACCATTTTCACATCTTCCAGTCCAACTTACGTGTAAGTGCTATTATTCATGGCTATTATTTTCCTGTTTTCTGCTGATTGAACACATCAATGATTTAAATTATATTGTTGTAACTAGGCGAGGGTCAATCTGGATAGTCATGACGAGCAAAGCTTGCTTGTGCTTTTCAAGGAAGCATTACAGCAGTATCGGTGTTACCTGAGGAAATCACACTTTGATGGCAAGTCTGTAAATGAATTTCTGGTGAAGTCTCCTGTGCTAAATTTAGAAGACATTGAATGGAATAACCTTGTTATGCACTGGTCTCGTTCCCAGGATGAGGTACTGTCTATGAAATCACATGACAATTTGAACTTCTACTTTTTCGCATGTGCCTTACAGATCTTTTTTGCAGGAAATCTGCTCGAAGAAGAATTCCGGTTTGACAAGAACGACAAGATATCGCAAATATGCTGCCTGCTGCTTTGCTCTTGTTAGTACCTATTGTCCTGTATCACTGTACTTGCATGCATACCTGGTTCATTATGTGACAGCAGTATGCATGATAGCTTGCTTATCAATTGTTTGCTCCAAATTATCTGATCTGTATGAATGGTTACATTAGTGTAGAATATATCCAATGCCAATGTTTTTTTAGCTCTGCATTGTTCTTGTAAGTACATGCTGTCCTTTATCAATGTACTAATAATGACAGGTAGTTGTTCATGTACCATCACTCTGCAGCTTATTTTCCTTTGCCCTCCATTTTCTACACACCAGATCTATATTTACTCTTACCATTAGGTTGGTACTGAAGAAGTTTAGCTGTGCATTGCTCTTGGCTGTACCTTTTGCCTGTATCGCTACACTTACATTTATAGCTACTTGGTTATGTAGCATCACTCTTCATCTTATCTTAAATATTCTCCATTTTTTCGTATATTATCACATCTATATTTACTCTTAACAAAATGTAGAATAAAGGCAATACTTTTGAAGAAGATTCTGTGGTAAACTTCTTGAATTGCTCCCCCCATCAGCATGGACAAGGCCTTTATAGAGCCTGTCTTCACCAATAATGTAAGTTTGTCCATCTCAAGCCTTCAAACTTTGTTCTATATATTTGGTTAGGCATGACTGCAACAGCTGTTTTTTTTGGTGTTTGCATCAAATTGCTTGTTTAAAGTTTATTATAAGTAGTACATAAACAAAAGTTTGTCCTTTCTCAATTTAAGTTTTCAGTTGTACAACCAAGTTCCTTCTTCATACCATGTAAATTAAACTATACAGAGCAAGTGATCTTCTTTTGCACTGCATGTATGCTTCTGCTCTTCATTTGTATTCCAGTGGTGTGGTGAACCTACCCACTACAGCACAATGTCATATTCTGCAATGTCTTTACTATGAAAATGTCATATCATTCTACTATTATTTAAACCTTCTCTTTATTTGCCAATCTGAAATGGTATAAATTAACATCACACAAACCATTGATACTTATGAGTTCTTGATTTGTAATCCAGTGGTGTCGTGAAGCTGCCAACTCCTTCACAATGTCATTTCTTGCCATGTCTTGACCTGGACAATACCATATTGTGTTAATGCAAATTTAAACTGTGCCACTTTATTCGTCAGTAAGAAATGTGATGAATTGTCAGCACTTATACTTTATGTGCAAAACCTGTCATATGTCTGCTTGTTTATCTTTCAGAGTGAGGAAGATATAAGTGTTGAACAAGCGCAGTCTCATCATCTTGCTCAGCTGCTTGCGCTGCAGCTCCCCAGCAGGGCTAACCTTTCTTGAACTCTATTGAAGTGTTGTCGGTTTTGTATATTATTTTGTCGGCGTGTTTATTTGCACTCGTGGCGATCTTTGATGCCTAGTGTATGTAATCTGCTGTCTGCTTGTGCTTTATTATCATATTGGTGAACTTTGATGCCTAGTGGATGTAATATGCCATAATTTCTTTATTGTATAGTATAGGTTTTTTCTTATTCACGATGCTGCAGTTATTTTACTGTATATATATCCTGTCTTCGCGGTAAACCGGCCAAACCATAAAATTATGGTACATAATCGGGCCGTCATGCAATCACGATGTAGGTTGGGCCTGAAACGTGCCGATCAGCTCATGGGCTGGCAGCAGCTCAAAATGAACCCCGGCCCATGATTGTGCGAATCAAATCACGGGCTTTTAACAGGCCGAAAAAGTGTCTCGGTCCTTGCTTGTCCCAATCAGATATCGGCTGCGAGCAGGCCGGATGCAAACCGGGACGAAGTTAAGCCCAACTATATGACGGGCTTTTAACAGGCTGAAATTAATATAAGGCCAAAATGCTAAACAGTCCCTTAACAGGCCAAAACTAATATCAGGCCGAATTACTAAGTGGGCCTTTAGCAAGTGGGCCCAAAAGCATAGTGTCCAGTTGACGGGCCGGACCTGATCTGGGCCGAAATTTTGCCCAGAATGTGGTAGGCTTTTAACGGGCCGGATCTCATATGGGACACTACTAGGCCCGGAGCGTGGCCGGCCATTAATAGACTGTATCAAATATGGGCCGACATTTGGCCCAAAACATGGCAGCCAGTTAACGGGCCGGCCTACTAAGGTACTCAAAATCTTGTGGGCCTACAGCTGGGCCGGCCCATTAATGTCGGTGAAATCTCGTGGGCCTTTAGCTGGGCCGGCCCATTATGATCCGCAAGAATTTTGTGGGCCTTTACTTGGGCCGGCCTATTATGGCACACAAAAATCTTGTGGGCCTTTACCTGGGCCGGCCCATTATGGCCCACGAAATCTTGTGGGCCTTTAGCTGGGCCAGCCCATTATGGTCTGCAAAATCTTGTGGGCCTTTAGCTGGGCCAGCCCATTATGGTCCACAAAATCTTGTGGGCCTTTAGCTGGGCCAGCCCATTATGGTCTGCAAAATCTTGTGGGCCTTTAATTGGGCCGGCCCATTTAAACTTGTTGGGTCGTGCCATGTGTCGACATATCATAGGCGCCTTCTGTCCAGTGAGTGGATGACATATGTCCCGACGATGAGCCGACACGTGTTTCCTCTAGCCAATGATGATTTTACACGTGGAAAATCCCCATTGGTCGGGGCTGTTAACAGGTTATCGGATCCAAAACCCAACCCGATAGCTTAACGGCGTTCCGTTATGGTGGATGCCACGTGTCGGTGACCCTTGACGAAAGCACTTCTGTGACGCGCGATTTATCGTCATGGAAGTGGACACTTCCGTGATGATAATTTTGGTAATGTCATGGAACACTTCTACGACAACACAGGTATTACTACTTGATTCTGTCATAAATTTGTCATGGATGTACATGCATGACAAAAAAGCGACCTACTGTGACAAACACGTATGATCACGGAAGTGTATTTTTTTGTAGTGTCTTGACCGTCACAATATCTGTAGTTGAGTATTCCTATTTGCGCATCATGTTTGCACAGCAAACAAGGAGACAGGAGAGCATGATTTCTCTTTAATAGCGGCCTCCTTGAACTCAACCTCCAGCTCTACTTGGACGAGGTCTGCCTGGAGTTCCATGATTCAATTCATGTGCCTTTTTCTGCAGTTCACCTAAAATGAAGCAAAGATTGGATCATTCAGCTAGCAAGAAGTACTTGCTCTTGTGAGCTGGCAGGTTCTTCTTTAGTACTCCGTCCGTTACAGTTTAGTTCGCATATAAGATTTGACTGAAGTCAAGCCTCGTAAAGTTTGACCAACTTTATAGAAAAAAGTACCAACATTCACAATCTGAAATCAATATCAATAGATGTGTCATGACTTCAAGTTTCATATTGTATAACTTTAGCATGGGAGATGTTGATATTTTTTCATATAAATACGATCAAACTTTATGAAGTTTGACTTCAGAGAATTCTAATATGCAGAGTAAAAAGGACCGGAGGGCGTAGTTGCACTAAAATTGAGGAACATTAAGGTTGGTTGTCCGGCTCATGTAAGGTGCAACTATAATTTTCTTATCCTTTTGTGTAGTTCCACTAAAATAAAGTGCCATTGTGGTGACAGTGACGTCTCCATCTTGCAAAGGCTAATAAATTGTTGCACGAGATTACCAGCAGAACTTGACGGAGATTTTGGAAACTCCAATCACCATTTTGTGCAGTTCCACCAAAATTGAGAGATGTTTCCCACGTGACTTTTTAGTTGAACTGCACAAGACACTCATTCCAAAAAAAGTGTTTTTTGCAGTTCACCAAAAGGTCACAATAGCAACAAGGTGAAATGGATATCCCTATCTGCACAAAAAGATAGAAAGTAACAGTTGTTGGTCAATAAGAATATACGGAACATATACAAAATGAAAAGAAGCATCTTAATTATGTTCATGGCAATCACGCAAGGACAATAGAAATTTTAAAACGTCAGCGATGCTTCATGTTACCAGAAGCATTACGATCAACAATGAGATTCCTCAAATATGGGATTACTTTAATGGTGGCATTGCTTGTTTACCAGACACAGTAAATCAACAGCAGCTAAAGAGTTGGTTTAAGGGCATGGGACCATGGGGACACCAGGAAACTCAGCAGCGTAAAGGAGCAACTTACTTATCATACTGGGGAAAATAGCAGGAGTGCCATTGTACTATGTGAGGGCAGCAAATCTAATCCTCAAGACCTTTTACTATGTTAGGGCAGCAAATCAAATCCTGGAGACCTTTTACTATGTGAGGGCAGCAAATCTAATCCTGAGACCTTTTACTATGTGAGGGCAACAAATCTAATCCTGGAGACCTTTTACTATGTGATGGCAGCAAATCTAATCCTGGACATACTCTGTTGACTTGTCCACCAGCCGCCACTTTCTATCCTTTTTTCAACCAATAATAGCTTTGTTCCTTATTCAGTTTGTACTGCGTTTTTCAATTATTTCCCTTTTCAATCAAGAGACCGGTTGGGTATCCGGTCTCTACTACTTTCACCATATTATTTCCTCTTTGAACCAAGTCCTAGATTCATGCTATAAGTTTCCCCCCTTTCTTCGTTGTTTGAACAAAGCCCTAGATTCGAATGCATGAAGTAGCTTTACCTCTAATAATACTAAAAAATTAGGTGGCTTTGGAAGAGCTGATGGGAGTAGAAAAAGATGCACATGCAGACACGTGGGGAGCTGGGGCAGTAGAGCAAGGCCGCTTTTGAAGAACTTATACCTAAGGGTCGCCGGGATGTCGGCGGCGGCAGGTCAGATCTGCGGACAATACGGCAGGGAGGAAGAAGGGTTGGAGGACCTCCCGAGCTGTCCATCTGTCGGAGAGAACAGCACGGGCAGAGGATCGGGCCCCTCCGGCAGCTGTGGGTTTCCTCCCTCGGCGGTGATGACCGCGTGAACGATGCACCTTTTAGTCCTCTACACACACCGGCCGAAGGGATCCGACCGGATCTGTGACCAGCGGTGAGCAGAGAGAAAATGTCGCTACTGCTGTCTTATTTATATCTGGAGAGGATGAGAGAATGAAGAGAGCAACCCTAGTAAAGCAAGCGCTCAGGCCCCTGCGTCCATATATAGTGGAGTGATTATCTTTTTTCTCTCCACAACAAGCGTTTCAATTTGTGTATGTGGCATTAAAGAAAAGAAACTCTCTATTTAAGGTGACTACTATACGACTCCTACTTACTACTAGTAGTACTACAGTATTGTTCACTTGTGCTCCCCGCCCCTCCATTCATTGAACAACCCCACGGGTGAATAAACATACAGTAAGTACCATATTTATATAGAACGAACAAGCTCGAACTATTTTCGCGTAGTTAAAAGTTGAGGGCGGGGATTTTCCCGGGCAGTACGCGCGGCAGTTTTCGGGTAGGGCCAGAAGACTATTTTAAACTTTTTTAAAAACTTTGAGACGGCCACATAGCATGGAGCTGACCCCAACGATTTTAAGCTTACATGCATGGTACACGCTATCCTAGACTACTATACACATGAAACTGCCACACCAGCGTCCGGGCTGCGCTTGGCTCTTCGCCTCTTCGGGAAGTCGAACAATGATGGAATACAACTGCACTGGAGGAGTACTACAGTACGCTTCTGGCCATCTGACACCGGTTGAACTGCTGCATGTTGATGACCCACAAGTATAGGGGATATATCATAGTCCTTTCGATAAGTAAGAGTGTCGAACCCAACGAGGAGCAGAAGGAAATGATAAGTGGTTTTCAGCAAGGTATTCTGTGCAAGTACTCAAATAAGTGGTAACAGATAGTTTTGTGATAGGATAAATTTTAAGGAGCAACAAGTAACAAAAGTAAATAAAGTGCAGCAAGGTGGCCCAATCCTTTTGTAGCAAAGGACAAGCCGGAACAAACTCTTACAATAGGAAAAGCGCTCCCGAGGACACATGGGAATATCGTCAAGCTAGTTTTCATCACGTTCATATGATTCGCGTTCGATACTTTGATAATTTGATATGTGGGTGGACCGGTGCTTGGGTGCTGTTCTTACTTGAACAAGCATCCCACTTATGATTAACCTCTATTGCAAGCATCCACAACTACAACAAAAGTATTAAGGTAATACTAACCATAGCATAAAACGTATGGATCCAAATCAGCCCCTTACGAAGCAACGCATAAACTAGGTTTTAAGCTTCTATCACTCTAGCGACCCATCATCTACTTATTACTTCCCAATGCCTTCCTCCAGGCCCAAATAATGGTGAAGTGTTATGTAGTCAACGTTCACATAACACCACTAGAGGCTAGACAACATACATCTTATCAAAATATCAAACGAATACAAAATTCACATGACTACTCATAGCAAGACTTCTCCCTTGTCCTCAGGAACGAACGTAATTACTCAGAAAGCATATTCATGTTCATAATCAGAGGGCTAATAATATGCATATAGGATCTGAACATATGATCTTCCACCAAATAAACCGATTAGCATCAACTACAAGGAGTAATCAACACTACTAGCAACCTACTAGCACCAATCCCGGACTTTGAGACAAGAATTGGATACAAGAGATGAACTAGGGATTGGAGATAGATGGTGCTGGTGAAGATGTGTATGGAGATTGCCCTCTCCCGATGAGAGGAGCATTGGTGATGACGATGGTGATGATTTCCCCCTCCCGGAGGGAAGTATCCTCGGCAGAACAGCTCTGCCGGAGCTCTAGATTGGATCCGCCAAGGTTCCGCCTCGTGGCGGCGGAGTCTCATCCCAAAAAGTTCCTCTTTATTTTTTCTCATCGAAAGACTTCACATAGGAGAAGATGGGCGTCG
Organism: Triticum dicoccoides; assembly: GCF_002162155.2. Classification (NCBI taxonomy): domain Eukaryota; kingdom Viridiplantae; phylum Streptophyta; class Magnoliopsida; order Poales; family Poaceae; genus Triticum; species Triticum dicoccoides. Next base: position 713,296,615 of record NC_041392.1, read on the forward strand.
GAGTGCCACCAGGGGGCCCACGAGGTAGGGGGCACGCCCTAGGGGTGGGGGCGCCCCCCACCCTCGTGAGAAGGGTGTGGGCTCCCTGGCCTTCATCTTTGGCGAGGATTTTTCTTTATTTATTTTAAGATGTTCCGTGAAGTTTCATGACTTTTGGAGTTGCGCAGAATAGGTCTCTAATATTTGCTCCTTTTCCAGCCCAGAATTCCAGCTGCTGGCATTCTCCCACCTTATGTAAACCTTGTAAAATAAGAGAGAATAGCCATAAGTATCGTGACATAAAGTGAAATAACAATCCATAATGCGATAAATATCGATATAAAAGCATGATGCAAAATGGACGTATCAACTCCCCCAAGCTTGGACCTCGCTTGTCCTCAAGTGAAATGCCGATAACAATAAATATGTCCTCATGTTTAGAGGTAGAGGCGTCGATTAAAATAAAATATAGACATGAAGGCATCATGATTATTCTCATAACAGCAACATATATAGATTTTGTCATATGATTACTTATGTTCAAGTGATGATCTATTCACAATGCAAAAGTATAAATCATAAACCTTATTGAGCTCCGACAAACTATAATCTCAGTCATTGAAGCAAATTGCAATTTATCATAACATCGGAAAGAGTCTATGTCAGAGCTAAAAAGCAAGTCCACATACTCAACTATCAATTAGTCCTCCATAATTGCTAACACTCACGCGATACTTGTGGTTACAGAGTTTTAATCGGACACAGAGAAAGATAGGGGCTTATAGTTTTGCCCCACAACCTTTTACCTCAAGGGTAATGTCAACAATAATGGTTCGTGCTCCCCTACATCCAATTATATATATATATATATATATATATATATATATATATATATATATATATATATCATGTTCTTTCCAACATGCTGAGCTTGCCAAAGGATAAATGAAAAAGAAAAGGTGAAGATCACCATGACTCTTGCATAAGATAGAAGATAATAATAAAGGATAGGCCCTTCGCAGAGGGAAGCAGAGGTTGCCATGCGCTTTTATGGTTGGATATATAAAATCTCAATGCGAAAGAACGTCACTTTATATTGCCCCTTGTGATATGAACCTTTATTATGCAGTCCGTCACTTTTATTACTTTCACATCACAAGATCGTATAAAGCTTATTTCTCCCACACCAATCAATCATACATATTTAGAACAATTTTTATTGCTTTGCACCGATGACAACTTACTTGAAGGATCTTACTCAATCCATAGGTAGAATTGGTGGACTCTCATGGCAAAACTGGTTCAAGGGTATTTGGAAGCACAAGTAGTATTTCTACTTGGTGCTGAGAATTTGGCTAGCATGAGGGGGAAAGGCAAGCTCAACAAGTTAGAGGATCCATGACAACATACTTTATCTCAGATATAAGAAAGACATAACTCATTACGTTGTCTTCCTTGTCCAACATCAACTCTTTAGCATGTCATATTTTAATGAGTGCTCCCAATCATAAAAGATGTCAATGATAATATATCTATATGTGAAAACCTCTCTTTCCTTATTACTTCCAGTTAATTGCAACAATGACAAAAGCTATGCTTGTCAACTCCCAACAACTTTTTAATCATCATACTCTTTCTATGTGAAGTCATTACTCTCAATAAGATCAATATGAACTTTTTGTTTCTTTTTATTCTTTTTCTCTTTTCTTTTATTCATCCAAGATCATGGCAAAATAATAAAGCCCTTGACTCAACACTAATCTTTATTATATATAGCTCACGGACTCGATTACAAGGAGAGATCATAAAGCAAAACTCAAAACTAGATCATGCCATAAACTTTATTCTACTAGATCAAGATACTACTAATAGGATCGAACTAAGAAAAACGGTAAAGATAGGAGTTGTGATTGTGTTACGATACTGGGGCACCTCCCCCAAGCTTGGCAGTTACCAAGGGGAGTGCCCACACCCATGTGATTATGTCTCCTTTGTTGGTGAAGAAGGTGGTGGTGATGGATAATCACACATCGAGCGTAAGAGGTCCTCCAGCTTGCGAATAATGCCCTTGAGTGCAACAATATGCTCCTTCAACAAAAAAAATTCTTGTGTGAGATACTTGTTTTGTATACGAGCTAACTCAATCATCTTGAAGCTTCGATCTCAGTTGGGGTAATAAGGTTATGATCAAGTTGGAGGGTGTCCTTTGTTGCTGGAGCTTGATCCTTCGTGGCCTTCTTGATCCTTCAATCCTTGTTGACCCTCGTGGGTTCTTCCCTCTTCAGATCTATCTTCATTAGCCAAGCATCGTTGTCACCATTGTTGGAGGAGGGAGACGACATGATGCCTAGCCTAGAAAACGCTGACAGAAAACAGCTCGAAACGAAAACAGAGGATATTTGTGTGATACGGGAGTCAAAACCTTCGGGAGAATATATAATGAATTTTGACCGACCAAAATACGTAACATGCAAGAAAACGGAGTCAGGAAGGCACACGAGGTGCTCACGAGGTAGGGGGCACACCCAGGGGGTAGGGCACGCCCACCACCCTCATGGGGCCCTCGTGTCCTTCCCGGACTCCTACTTATTTTTTCTATTTTTCTAAATATTCCAAAACGGAGAAATATTGCCTTAAAAGTTGTTTTGGAGTCGGTTTACTTACTGTACCACATACCTATTCCTTTTCGGAGTCTGAAACGTTCCGGAAAGTGTCTCTTATGTATTCCTCCGGGGTTACGGTTTCAATAATATTGGTTTCAACATTTTATGGGAATACTTGAGATATAATGTTTGATTATTTGACTGTTTACCACCTTCGGATTTGTGCCCTCGAAGTTGTTGATTTTTATGGCACCGGAACGATAGACCTCTTCGATAACATAGTGGCCTTCCCATTTAGAGAGAAGTTTTCCTGCAAAAAATCTTAAACGAGAGTTGTATAGCAATACATAATCACCTACATTAAACTCAAGCTTTTGTATCCTTTTGTCATGCCATCTTTTAACATTTTCTTTAAACAACTTGGCATTTTCATAAGCTTGGCTTCTCCATTCATCAAGTGAGCTACTATCAAATAACCTATTCTCTGCGGCAAGTTTAAAATCATAGTTAAGCTCTTTAATAGCCCAATATGCCTTATGTTCTAGTTCGAGAGGTAAGTGACATGCTTTTCCATAAACCATTTTATACTGAGACATACCCATAGGATTTTTATATGCAGTTCTATAAGCCCACAATGCATCATCAAGTTTCTTGGACCAATTCTTTCTAGACCTATTAACAGTCTTTTGCAAAATTAATTTGAGCTCTCTATTGCTCAACTCTACTTGACCACTAGACTGTGGGTGATAAAGAGATGCAATTCTATGATTAACATCATATTTAGCAGGCATTTTACGGAAAGCACCATGAATAAAGTGTGAACCACCATCAGTCATTAAATATCTAGGGACTCCAAACCTCAGAAAAATAACTTCCTTAAGCATTTTAATAGAAGTGTTATGATCAGCACTACTAGTTGTAATAGCTTCTATCCACTTAGTAACGTAATCAACAACAACTAAAATATGTGTGTATCCATTAGAGACAGGAAAAGGTCCCATATAATCAAAGCCCCAAACATCAAACGGTTCAATAACAAGTGAATAATTCATAGGCATTTCTTGACGTCTACTAATATTACCAATTCTTTGACATTCATCACAAGACAAGACAAAATTACGGGCATCCTTGAAGATAGTAGGCCAATAAAAACCAGATTGCAATACCTTATGTGCAGTTCTACCTCCAGCGTGGTGTCCTCCATAAGCCTCGGAGTGCCACTTGCGTAGGATCTGTTCCTATTCATGCTCAGGTACACAACATCTAATAACACCATCTACTCCTTCTTTATAAAGATGTGGGTCATCCCAAAAGTAATGTCTTAAATCATAGAAAAACTTTTTCTTTTGCTGGTATGTGAAGCTAGGTGGTATAAACTTAGCAACATTATAATTAGCATAATCAGCATAACATGGAGTACTACGAGAAGTACTTATAACATTTAATTGTTCATAAGGAAAGCTATCATTAATAGGTAGTGGTCATCAAGAATATTTTCTAACCTAGACAAGTTGTCTGCAACGGGGTTCTCAGCTCCCTTTCTGTCAACAATATGCAAATCAAATTCTTTAGCAAGAGAACCCTTCTAATAAGTCTAGGTTTAGCATCTTTATTTTCCATAAGATATTTAATAGCAGCATGATCAGTTTGAATAGTTACTTTAGAATCAACATATAAGATTTGAAGTTATCACAAGCAAATACAACTGCTGAAAGCTCTTTTTCAGTAGTAGCATAATTTCTTTGAGCATTGTCTAGAGTGTTACTAGCATAATGAATAACATTTAATTTCTTCTCAACTCTTTGCCCTAGAACAGCACCTACAGCATAATCACTAGCATCACACATAATTTCAAAGGGTAAATTCCAATCGGGTGGCTGAACAATAGGTGCAGTGACTAATGCTTTCTTAAGTATTTCAAATGCTTCTACACAATCATCATCAAAGACAAATGGTATATCTTTTTTGCAATAAATTATTCAGAGGCTGAGAAATTTTTGAGAAGTCCTTAATGAACCTCCTGTAAAATCTGGCGTGACCAAGGAAACTTCTTATACCTTTGATGTCATTGGGACATGGCATCTTTTCAATAGCATCAACCTTGGCTTTATCAAATTCAATACCTCTTTCAAAAACTTTGTGCCCCAACACAATACCTTCATTAACCATAAAGTGGCACTTTTCCCAATTCAAGAAAAGATTAGTTTCTTCACATCTCTGCAAAACTCGATCAAGATTGCTCAAGCAATCATCAAAAGAGGGACCATAGACGGAAAAGTCGTCCATGAAAACCTCACAAATCTTTTCACAAAAGTCAGAGAATATAGCCATCATGCATCTTTGAAAGGTAGCAGGTGCATTACATAAACCAAAAGGCATACGTCTATAAGCAAAAGTACCAAAAGGGCATGTAAAAGTAGTCTTTTATTGATCTCTAGCCGACACGGGTATTTGAGAGAAACCAGAATAACAGTCTAGAAAGCAATAGTGTGTATGTTTGCATAATCTTTCTAGCATTTGATCAATAAAAGGTAAGGGGTAATGATCTTTCTTAGTAGCTTTATTTAATTTGCGGAAATCAATTACCATCCTATAACCTATGATAATTCTTTGTGGAATCAATTCATCTTTATCATTAGGAACAACAGTAATACCTCCCTTCTTAGGGACACAATGGATAGGACTTACCCACTCACTATCAGCAACAGGATAGATTATACCTGCCTCCAGAAGCTTTAGTATTTCTTTTCTTACACTTATTTCATTTTAGGATTCAGACGTCGTTGAGGATCACGAACTGGTTTGGCATCTGCTTCCAAATTTATTTTATGTTGACATAGAGTGGGACTAATGCCCTTAACATCATCAAGAGTATATCCAATAGCAGCACGATGCTTCTTCAGAGTTTTCAATAATCTTTCTTCTTCATGCTCTGAAAGTTTAGCACTAATAATAACATGATATATCTTCTTTTCATCAAGATAAGCATATTTAAGATTATCAGGCAAAGGTTTAAGCTCAAACACGGGATCACCCTTGGGTGGAGGAGGATCCCCTAAGATTTCAATAGGCAAGTTTTGTTGCAGAATAGGTTCCTGTTTAAAGAATACTTCATCTATTTCCCTTCTTTCATTCATGAACATATCATTTTCATGGTCTAGCAAATAGTGTTCTAAAGGATCACTAGGAGGTACGGCAATAGAAGCAAGACCAATAATTTCATCCTTACTAGGTAATTCTTCCTCACGATGTTGTTTACTAAATTTAGAGAAATTAAACTCATGAACCATATCATCCAAGCCAATAGTAACAACATTCTTTTTGCAATCTATGGTAGCATTGACAGTATTTAAGAAGGGTCTACCAAATATAATGGGACAAAAACTATCTTGTGGGGAACCAAGAACAAGAAAATCAGCAGGATATTTAGTTTTCCCACACAATACTTCAACATCTCTAACAATTCCCACTGGTGCAATAGTATCTCTATTAGCATGTTTAATAGTAACATCAATATCTTCTAACTCAACAAGTGTAATTTCATTCTTAATTTCTTCGGATAAGTCAATAGGTATTAAATTAGCACTAGCACCCATATCACATAAGCCATAATAACAATGATCTCCTATTTTAACAGAAATAACAGGCACGCCTATCACAGGTCTATGTTTATCTTTATCACAAGGTTTAGCAATTCTAGCAGTTTCACCTTCGAACTGAATAACATGCCCATCAATATTATCAGACAAGAGATCTTTAACAATACCAATATTAGGTTCTAATAGGAGGTGTATAAGTTCTAATATTGCTTTTACGAACAATAGTTGAAGATTTAGCATGATCCTTTATTCTAACAGGGAAAGGTGGTTTCTCAACATAAGAAGTAGGAACAATAGGATCATTATAAGTGACAGTATTTTCTTCAACTTTAATAGGTGCAGCTACTTTTACTTCTATGGGAGGATGGTATTTAAACCACTTCTCCTTAGGGAGATCAACATAAGTAGCAAAAGATTCACAGAAAGAAGCTACTATCTCAGAGTCAAGTCCATATTTAGTGCTAAACTTACGGAAAATATCGGTATCCATAAAAGATTTAACACAATCAAACTTAGGTGTCATACCTGACTCCTTACCTTTGTCGAGGTCCCAATCTTCAGAGTTGCGTCTAATTCTATCCAATAAATTCCATCTGAATTCAATAGTCTTCATCATAAAAGAGCCAGCACAAGAAGTATCGAGCATGTTGCGATTGTTTTCAGAAAGTCGAGCATATAAACTTTGCATAATTATTTCTCTCGGGAGCTCATGATTGGGGCATGAATATAACATTGATTTAAGCCTCCCCCAAGCTTGAGCGATGCTTTCTCCTTCGCGAGGCCCGAAATTATATATATAATTGCGATCACGATGAACAAGATGCATAGGGTAATACTTTTGATAAAATTCCAACTTCAGTCTTTTATAGTCCCATGATCTCATATCATCACATAGCCTATACCATATCAATGTGTCTCCCTTCAAAGATAAAGGGAAGATTTTCTTCTTAGCAACATCGTCGGGTATACCTGCAAGCTTAAATAATCCACAAACTTCATCCACATATATTAAGTGCTCATCAGGATGCTTTGTTCCATCTCCTGTAAAAGGGTTAGCTAGCAGTTTTTCCATCATACCCGAAGGAAATTCAAAAGGAGTTTTATTTTCAATAGGTTCAGTAGTTTGAGGAGCAACTCTTTGCTCTACTGGACGGGGTGAAGATACCCCGAACAAGCCCCTCAGAGAATTACTTTCCATAGTAACAAGTGATAGTAAATTTCAGCACACTATATAAATTTTTCCTTACCAAATTCCACCTACCAAAGGCACTACGCTCCCCGGCAACGGCGCCAGAAAAGAGTCTTGATGACCCACAAGTATAGGGGATATATCATAGTCCTTTATATAAGTAAGAGTGTCGAACCCAACGAGGAGCAGAAGGAAATGATAAGCGGTTTTCAGCAAGGTATTCTCTGCAAGTACTGAAATAAGTGGTAAAAGATAGTTTTGTGATAGGATAAATTGTAACGAGCAACAAGTAACAAAAGTAAATAAAGTTCAGCAAGGTGGCCCAATCCTTTTGTAGCAAAGGACAAGCCGGAACAAACTCTTATAACAGGAAAAGCGCTCCCGAGGACACATGGGAATATCGTCAAGCTAGTTTTCATCACGTTCATATGATTCGCGTTCGATACTTTGATAATTTGATATGTGGGTGGACCGGTGCTTGGGTGCTGTTCTTACTTGAACAAGCATCCCACATATGATTAACCTCTATTGCAAGCATCCGCAACTACAACAAAAGTATTAAGGTAAACCTAACCATAGCATGAAACATATGGATCCAAATCAGCCCCTTATGAAGCAACGCATAAACTATGGTTTAAGCTTCTGTCACTCTAGCGACCCATCATCTACTTATTACTTCCCAATGCCTTCCTCTAGGCCCAAATAATGGTGAAGTGTTATGTAGTCGACGTTCACATAACACCACTAGAGGCTAGACAACATACATCTTATCAAAATATCAAACGAATACCAAATTCACATGACTACTCATAGCAAGACTTCTACCTTGTCCTCACGAACGAACGTAATTACTCACAAAGCATATTCATGTTCATAATCAGAGGGGTAATAATATGCATATAGGATCTGAACATATGATCTTCCACCAAATAAATCGATTAGCATCAACTACAAGGAGTAATCAACACTACTAGCAACCTACTAGCACCAATTCCGGACTTTGAGACAAGAATTGGATACAAGAGATGAACTAGGGTTTGGAGATGAGATGGTACTGGTGAAGATGTTGATGGAGATTGCCCTCTCTCGATGAGAGGAGCGTTGGTGATGACGATGGTGATGATTTTCCCCTCCCGGAGGGAAGTATCCCCGGTAGAACAGCTCTGTCGGAGCTCTAGATTGGATCCGCCAAGGTTCCGCCTCGTGGCAGCGGAGTCTCGTCCCAAAAAGTTCCTCTCTATTTTTTTCTCATCGAAAGACTTCATATAGGAGAAGATGGGCGTCGAAGAGCCACCAGGGGGCCCACGAGGTAGGGGGGGCGCCCCCCACCCTCGTGAGAAGGGTGTGGGCCCCCTGGCCTTCATCTTTGGCGAGGATTTTTCTTTATTTATTTTAAGATGTTCCGTGAAGTTTCAAGACTTTTGGAGTTGCGCAGGATAGGTCTCTAATATTTGCTCCTTTTCCAGCCCAGAATTCTAGCTGTCGGCATTCTACCTCCTTATGTAAACCTTGTAAAATAAGATAGAATAGCCATAAGTATCGTGACATAAAGTGAAATAACAGTCCATAATGCGATAAATATCGATATAAAAGCATGATGCAAAATGGACGTATCACATGTCCACCGCGTGCGGGAGGGAGAGCGTGTAGCGAAAGCTTCTCCTAGTCTTGCCAGCCACCACGCTCATGGGCGAGGGAGGGACGCTCCTGCCTTTGTGTGTATGACAGGTGGGCCCTACAGGTGTGTGGCCAACCTGTCATACAGCCAAAGGCATGTGCAGTTAAATCTGCGAGGGAGAGGATAATCAAACTTCTTGCTGATGTACGAGTTGACACGACACATCAAAGCACTACACTCGATATATTTCAATAATTTGCGTGTGTGACTCCCAGATGTAGAGGCCGGTGGTCATCATCCTCCTTTTCGTGAAAAAATAGACGCGTGTGTGACAGGACGAGTGCGTGCGTGCACCTCTTCTCTTCCTGTATAACGTACTACTAAACTCAGAGTACAAGTTTTTGTGGGTGGCACGATGGTGTGTGCGAGAAGTCCCGAGAGATAGGTTTAATGCATTAATTGCAATGCATGCATGCATAAAGTACATGCATTGGTTAATTTTCTCTTAATACTTGCATGCAATGATTTAACGCACCTTGGAATCTGAACATGTGTTGGGGACAACCAAATTGAGCCTTATAAAATGGAAAAACTAAAATTTTGAGATAAGCCCTATAAAACCAGAAAGGAGGGAGTAGAAAAAGAAGTACTCTATCCGGGAATAGTGCCGCACTTCGAAACTAGAACCATCAATAAATTTTGAGCTTGCGTCTCGTCACATTCCAAATTACTCCACGCTATATTGAATTGCAAACTTGTTCACACCGATCACAACCTAAACGGTTTCCCACTTAGGAGCGTATTAGTACTCGGTTATAAATACTAGTATGCCAAGATAACTGCACATTCCTCCTCAACTCCTCATCCACAAAAACAAACAAGTCATTCAGCATCCTTCCGTTGCGTCTGCCATGGCCAGCGTGAGTTCTGGGTCGAGAGATTGCCACCAGGGAGAGGCGAGCATGGAAGCGGAAGCACGAGAGATGTCCCGCCTCACTGCGAGAGCAGCCAACATGTCCCGCCACACGGAAGTAGCAGCACAGAGGTCCCGTCGTGCAGCCGAAGCATCACGAAGGTCCCGCCGCGCTGTCGATGCAGCAGACTAGTCCGGCCGCGCCACGGAAGCAGCAGAGATGTCCCGCCGCGCCACGAATGCAGTAGAGATGTCCCGCCGCACCGCGGCAGCCTGGGAAAATTTCTCGCGGGCACGCGACGACTGTTATAGGCGCATGCATGCGATCGTCCATAGCCAGATGGATCAGATCTCCGACTCGGCGAGGTTGCAGGACGACATGATAGCCTCATTTGAACAGGCTACCGGCGTCATCCGGCAACTAAGGAAGGGCAATGAGAGGCTCCAGGACGAGTGTGACCTACTGAGGGGGAAGATCATTCGAAGTGCAGACTTGTAGGAGGAGACTAGTGCCTTGTTGAAGAAACTTATGGACGAGAATGACATGCTCCGCAACGAGCACCGAAGGCTGGTGGAGGAATACATGGATGTTCTCAAGCAGCCACTTGAGGACACAAAAGAGCTCATTGCTGCTCGCCGCGGAGACTAGTTTCCTGGTTTCTTTTGATGTAATAACCAGTTTAGGATGTGGATTGTGTCGTCGGTTGTGAAATGTTGGGTTCTAGTGCGGATGTTTGGCCTTTGTTGGCCTCTTGGGATGTTGCGATTTCAATCTGGTAGCTTTTAGTCCTTCATGTTAGGCTGGAGTTGTGCTGAACTTCTTGTGAATTGTGGTGGTTTTCAGTAATGAAAATCGGAAGGGGCAAGCCCTTCTTTGATCAAAAAAAATTTAATTGTCCTTATATATTCATCAGTCTTGCTATAAGTTGGAGTAGATGCTATATAGGTCCGTCGGACCTTACATCAAGATCCGTGCTTTCAGATTTTCTTTTTTCTCTCTTAAATCTCAGTCGAGTTAGACATAGCCACACCATTAAACAGAGGCTCGGGCGCCATTAATGGAGACCTTGGGAGAGAGGTGGACGGCAGATGGAGGTCAAAGGGCTCTCCTCCCGATAAGCACGTGCAGGGGTCTGATCGCACGCCTCTCGTACTCAAATAGCTACCCTGCACATCGCCTCCTAGCTAATAAAAAAGGGGACGCGTGGTGGCACGTAAATGGTACTAGTAAGTAGAACACCCATGGTTTCAATAATACTTGTGTTTCCGATTGTAACGCGACAGCACTTCTTCCAAAATGACTTTGTTGATTGTTAATGTGTGCGCCTTCGCAAATCAGACTGCAAATTTACCACGGCATGTTGGTGCCATGTCATGGCACCAAGCCAAGTTTCATTATTTTCATGCGTGTTTTGGATTTACAGGAATTAAAAAACTAAGTTTCTCAATGTTTCCAACCCAGCCACGACGCCCAGAATTTTGAATTTCATTCCCATTTCTTACATGGAACCTAGAAATTTACCCGAGGACACACATGTGATTTTTCAACCAACTTTGGTGCACTGGAACATGTGCTTGTATTTCAAATTTGAATTATGCACACAAAGGTGACACGTTCCCTCCCAGAACCACGAGCCTTCTTGAGAGAAGCTCCGATTTGCAAGAAGCTTATACCAAAATTTGTTCCTATTCGGCCAATTTTTTTACCACGGCATGGTACTACCATGACATGACACCATGCCAAGTTTCATGATTTTAAAACCAAGTTTCTAAGTGTTATCGATCGAGCCATGATGCTCAGATGTTTGAATTTTATTCTCATTTTTTGCATGGGACCTACTCCCTCCTTCCATCTATATAGGGCCTAATGTGTTTTCAAGACAGCCTTTGACTATTAACAAGATTAATAGCACATGAGATGTATACTATGCAAATTATATTATTGGAAGCTCCTTTGACATACAAAATTTAAGGTATGCTTTGTGTAAGTTGCATGTCATATATTATTGCTCTAACGTTTGGTCAAAGTTAGCCTCGAAAAACGCATTAGGACCTATATGCATGAGAGGAGTCGACTTCGAGAGAATTTGTTTGTTCGAGAGACGCAGAGGAAGACTACTATGTATCGATGGTGCATGTAGGCGGGAATTACACTAAGGGATGGTCTTATTGGTTTCGGGGATATAGGGGAAGAGTGAGAGGCAGGGGGTAGCTAGAAGGAGATTGTTAAGTGTGAGTGTGTGTTTTACCCATCCAGACGGAAGTTATGTGCGCAAAAGAGGAGAACGATTCGATGTGGCGTTAGGATTGAGGGTAATTAACTACGTATGGAGACATAGAGACCTTGGACGTGCATGTGTGAGAGGTATACATGTATACGTGGGATGTGTGTGTGTGCGTGCGTGCATGATCGAGATAAAAGAAAGAAGACATAAGTCATAAGATCAACGACATGGGAGAGATGGATCGGTATGAAAATATGCATGCATGCGAGAATGCATGGAAGAAGTCTCGACAATTGAGCATGTGTTTTTATCTTTAAGAGAGAGTGGCGTGGGATGGAGCATGCATCTATGGCAAGCAGAGGGAGTGAGGCGCAACAATTGTGCAAAAGAGACCAACCTATAAATGCATATGTATGGAGAGACATATATAGTGTGGGTGATAGGAAGCAACACTCCGTGCGAGAAAGAAATGTTGACGGAGAAACTACAGATAGATACAGAGATGGAGATGCTAGCTCGAGGGACATCCGCTAGTTTGGGTGTTCGAGATGACCGTCGGGTGGTTCAAAGGGTGAAGTAATATATGTGTGTGAGAGGGCACTTGCCTGCATGTAGAGAGAAACATATGTAGTGTGTGTGATAGGAATCAAGAGTGAGGGCGAGAAAGAAGCTTGATGGAGAAACAGATAAATAGAAAGATAAAGATGCTAGCTAGTGTGCGTTAGAGATAGGAGTCGAGTGGATCAGAAGGCTGGGTTATGTGTGTGGGTGTGAGAGAGATAGAGAAAGGGTGCATGTGAGTCACATAGAAACAGATATCAGAGAGAAATGATATCCAGAGAGACGGAGTTTTGTGTCTGCGAGAGAGAAAGATATTTCACAACGAGAGTGATAGCTAGAGAGACATACGAGGGAATGCAAGATATCTCTAGGGAGAGAGGGTGTGTGTGAGCGACATACAAGAGAACAATGGAGAAATATGAGACCCTGGGAGACAGAGTTTGTGTTTGTGTGTGAGAAAGAGATATTGAAGAGGAAGAGTCGTAGGTTCTCATATCTAAGGAGCGAAAGACATCTCTGTATGAGGGGTGTGCGAGTGGCACACATGGGAATAGTAGATAGAAATGAGACCCCGGGAGACAAAGTTTTGTGTTTGTGTGAGAGAAAGAGATTCCACATGGAGAATCATAGTTAGAGACAGATAGCAGGGAGCGAGATATACTTAGAGAGAGATAGAGTGATGAAGGTCGAGGGAGAGAGTACCGTCAGTGTGTTACGAAGATAAAAGATCATTGTCGACATACAGGTAGCACGAGAGATACCTGAGAGACAATGAACGCGTATAGGTCCAGAGAGATAGTCCTATATAAGCATGAGTGATAGCCATATGAGATGAATATCTGGATTAAAGGGGATTCAAATATTTAAACTGGAGATCACGACATCGATAATATCATAATGCAAATTGGTGTATCAAACATGCATATTCATTTGAATTTGGGCACACGTATAATGTTATATAGTTTATCAATATTGGTGATCCATAGATTCTTCAATTACAAACAATGCATGGTTTATATTCAATTAATGTCTAAACGGGATTACACTATATGTTGCGTGTGTGAAACACATTATACATGTTTGAGAAGTAAAAAAACCCGCATGAAACACACATTAATTGGAGACAGTTAGCGAGGAATGCATACATTGGATTTCAACATAAAGTGGTTTCAAATATTTGAAAATCCAAATTGATGGATACAACCTTATGAATCTGAGATCATGCCATCTGTAAACCATATTTATGTATAAATTGTGTTGTGCTTTTGAAAGTATATATAAAAAATGATGTATATAGAATGTAATTCCAATTGAAAATGGATCCCGCCCGAAAAAAATAGAATACAAACGGGATTTGAATTGAGTTGGCATGGTGAATGTGCACTTTGCAAAATTTGAACGAAGCGGGGAAAGTCGCAGTAACCGCCCGAAACCAAAATCTGCGAGATGGAAATCACTACTGCCTATCCCTGCCATGCAAAGCCTATATGCTGGATTTCTATAGGTTTCGATAGGGGCAGGTCTGTAATTTCACCCAAACGTGACGTAACCGCCTCTCACCCGGATTCATACACGGTGGGCGCCAAAACACAGTGTGTCCTTGGCCGAAATCGACTCCCACCCCGATTCATATTCATACACGGTGGGCGCCAAAAACAAACTCTTGTGGGCAAATATTCGGTGTATGCGAGATTACCGTCCTATCCCCAACTGACTAGTGTTGCTGTGATGTAGTAGAAATTTGAAACGGGGGCTAAGTTTGTAAATTTCCTCGCATTTGAGACAAGCACACTCTAAATACATGGTTCCCCCTTCCTCTCTACCTCCCTTTTCCCCATTCGTACTCCGTGGGCGCCAAAACACCCTCTCCACCCCACCCTCCTCCGTCCGCCGCCGTTCGACACCCCATCCACCGCCGTCCTCCTCCACCATGCCGGAGCTGATACCCCGACGCCGCCATCCATTACAAGAGATCGACCTCTCTCATCCACGGCTTTGGACCGGGATCCTTGCATCCCGTCCTGTCGCTTCATCCCCGCCGTCGTCCACCTTGCCGGCGCCGCTCCTACGACCGTCTCGTCCACCGCGCCCCGCCGCCACCGTCTACCCTCCTAGATCTGCTTCCACGCCGCCGACAGCCATCGCTACAGCAGCACCGTCAAATTCTCAGCAGATGCATACACGGCGCCGCACCTGAGGCGGTACTCTTTCGTATCTGCTCAACTTATTTATCGTAGCAAGAAAATAGATCGCCACTGCTTTACTCTGATTTCTTGTCTTGGTTGCGAAGTTGCCTTTATCCGTTTTGCACCTTCAGATCCGCCATGGCACGCTCAACACCATACTCGCAATGCTTATGGCTTTCCCCTTTTATATTCCACACTAGTTAAATCACAGTAGACTAAATTTCAAAATTGGGTCAGTCGATTTTTCAGAGCTCGCCGGAGTTTGCCGGTGTGATCGAAGGGGCTCGGGTGGTTGTGGGGCCTCGGCAAACTAAGAAAACTCGACCCGGGTGGGGGTTGGGGTGGGGGTGGCGGAGGAACAGAGGCGATGGGGCCGGTGGTCCGGCCGGCGGCCCGTGCGGTGTTCTATATGGGAAGAATCAGAGATGAGGAAGAAGAAGGGTTAGGAGACGTAGGATCTTCATCCAACCGCCTGAAATGGTCGAGAGACAGCTAGGAGTTGCATTCTTAATGTGCTCTGGTTCATCATGTGTGGGCACTACGCAACCAACATTTTATTATCCAAAATCTGCTTGCTCTTCTTTACCATGTACCTCTTCCGTTCTTCTTTAATATGTACTCTCTCCGTTCCTAAATACAAGTCTTTGTATAGATTCCACCCTGGACTACATATGGAGAAAAATGAGTGAATCTACACTCTAAAATGTACCTGGATACATCTGTATGTGATCCATAGTGGAAATCTCTACCAAGACTTATATTTTGGAACGGAGGGAGTATGATAGTAGTACAGTATGTTCCTTGTACTGAAGATGAGTAGGGACATTTGCAGTGTAGATATCTATATGGTCGGTTGTGATGGACACTTTGAGCCTCTTTGATTCGTACGATCTTGTAAACATAGGAATAGGATTTGTAGTGGCCTGCCCACTAGAATCCTATAAGAATAGTAAGGAAATGCGGGGAGCTGTGTCGCCTTTGAGAGTTACATTGATATTAACAGTACCGCACCTTCACTTGAAGAGAGCTGGTATCAGAAGCCTTTCTAGCCGTACCGGCAATACTAGCACATATATTCCAGCAAGTTCCACTTTGCTGATTTTACTCTGATGCTTAAGGTTTTCCTGTTATATCTACACTATGATCTGTGTAGATGCTTTGTGTCGCACTAGCAGCTGTCCACTCTTGAAGCTAAACACTGCAATGACTTACAAAATTGGCACCAAGGCATTGAGTGCCATTCTGGATGCAATGTAACTCATACGCTCCCCACCTATTGATTCTTGTTCAGAATATGATCCTAATGACTATTCTAACCTCAAGGAGTCAAAGGCAGATGGCATGTCCTGTTCAACCATCAAGGTGCCTGTTCTGATTTGGCAATGTTTTATTGATTGCGGGTATCTTGCATATGTTGTCTTGCATTTCTTCTACTTTTTTGCACCGCCATCTGCTTAGTTTACTCATCATATATGTCGATATTCCATGCCAATCCATTATCAATACATATTCCATCTGTCATCATACCATGTTTTTCCACTCAAATGTTGTTCTTGTGCATCAGACATCAAAAAGGAAGAGGGTGATTGCCGAACCTGAAGGAGCACCAGCAAAGTCCTTGAAAACGTGGTGGTGCCGGAGAAATCAGACAGCACCCCACTTATATTGGCTGTACAACCAGTGACACAAAACGTAGGACCGACTCTAGCAGACTGTACCCATACTTCACTGGCCACACCACTAGCCCCACCACACAGGACCTGCACTCCAGCAAAAGGTATACCGATTTCATTTGCCATAGCACTAGTTGTACCATAGAAAAATCCCACTCCAGCAAAAAGTACAGCAAGTCCACTGGCCGAACACCTGTCCCAACTACAGAGACAGCCAATTCCTGCATATTGGAACCCCATTCCATTTATTCCCAGTTTAAAAGACAATGCTTTCAATGTTGTTAGGGACTACATGCATATATTCCCATCATGGGAAGATTATTGTGAAGACAAACACCATTTTCACATCTTCCAGTCCAACTTACGTGTAAGTGCTATTATTCATGGTTATTATTTTCCTGTTTTCTGCTGATTGAACACATGAATGATTTACATTACATTGTTGTAACTAGGCGAGGGTCAATCTGGATAGTCATGATGAGCAAAGCTTGCTTGTGCTTTTCAAGGAAGCATTGCAGCAATATCGGTGTTACCTGAGGAAATCACACTTTGATGGCAAGTCTATAAACAAATTTTTGGTGAAGTCTCCTGTGCTAAATTTAGAAGATATTGAATGGAAAAACCTTTTTATGCACTAGTCTCATTCCCAGGATGAGGTACTGTCTATGAAATCACATGAAAATTTGAACTTCTACTTTTCTGCATGTGCCTTACGGATCTTTTTTGCAGGAAATCTGCTCGAAGAAGAATTCCGGTTTGACAAGAATGACAGGATATCGCAAAATGCTCCCGCTGCTTTGCTCTTGTTAGTACCTGTTGTCCTGTATCACTGTACTTGCATACATACCTGGTTCATTATGTGACATCAGTATGCATGATAGCTTGCTTATCAATTGTTCGCTCCAAATTAACTAATCTGTATTAATGGTTACATTAGTGTAGAATATATCCAATGTCAATGTTTTTTAGCACTGCATTGTTCTTATAAGTACATGCTGTCCTTTATCAGTGTACTTATAATGACAGGTAGTTGTTCATGTACCATCACTCTGTAGCTTATTTTCCTTTGCCCTCCATTTTCTACACATCAGACCTATATTTACTCTTACCATAAGGTTGGTACTGAAGAAGTTTAGCTGTGCATTGCTCTTGGCTATACCTTTTGCCTGTATCACTGCACTTACATTTATAGCTACTTGGTTATGTAGCATCACTCTTCATCTTATCTTAAATGTTCTCCATTTCTTCGTATATTATCACATCTATATTTACTCTTAACAAAATGTAGAATAAAGGCAATGCTTTTGAAGAAGATTCTGTGGTAAACTTCTTGAATTCCCCCCCCCCCCTCCCCATCAGCATGGACAAGGCCTTTATAGAGCCT
>NC_041392.1:713314861-713338763 GCF_002162155.2 Triticum dicoccoides
TGTTGTATATATTTGGTTAGGCATGACTGCAACAGCTATTTATTTTTGGTGTTTGCATCAAATTGCTTGTTTAAAGTTTATTATGTAGTTCATAAACAAAAGTTTGTCCTTTCTCAATTTAAGTTTTCAGTTGTACAACCAACTTCCTTCTTCATACCATGTAAATTAAACTATACAGAGCAAGTGATCTTATTTTGCACTGCATGTATGCTTCTGTTCTTCATCTGTAATCCAATGGTGTGGTGAAGCTACCCACTATAGCACAATGTCATATTCTGCAATGTCTTAACTATGAACAATGTCATATCACTCTACTATTATTTAAACCGTCTCTTTATTTGCCAATCTGAAATGGTATAAATTGACAGCACACTAACCATTGATACTTATGAGTTCTTGATCTGTAATCCAGTGGTGTCGTGAAGCTGCCAACTCCTTCACAATGTCATTTCCTGCCATGTCTTGACCTGAACAATAACATATTGTGTTAATACAAATTTAAACTGTGTCACTTTATTCGTTAGTAAGAAATGTGATGAATTGTCAGCACTGATACTTTTATGTGCAAAACCTGTCATCTGTCTGCTTGTTTATCTTTCAGAGCGAGGAAGATATTAGTGCTGAACAAGCGCAGTCTCATCATCTTGCTCCGCTGCTTGCGCTGCAGCTCCCCAGCAGGGCTAACCTTTCTTGAACTCTATTGAAGTGTTGTCGGTTTTGTATATTATTTTGTCGCCGTGTTTATTTGCACTGGTGGTGATCTTTGATGCCCAGTGTATGTAATCTGCTATCTGCTTGTGCTTTATTATCATAGTGGTGAACTTTGATGCCCAGTGGATGTAATATGCCGTAATTTCTTTATTGTATAGTATAGGTTTTTTCTTATTCATGATGTTGCAGTTATTTTACTATATATATATCCTGTCTTCGCAATAAACCGGCCAAACCGTAAAATTACAGTACATAATCGGACCGTCATGCAATCACGATGTAGGTTGGGCCTGAAATGTGCCGATCAGCTCACAGGCCGGCAGCAGCCCGAAATGAACCCCGGACCAGGATTGTGCGAATCAAATTACGGGATTTTAACAGGCCAAAAAATTGTCTCGGTCCTTGTTTGGCCCAATCAGATATCGGCTGCGAGCAGGCCTGATGCAAACCGGGCCGTAGTTAGGCCCAACTATATGACGGGCTTTTAACAGGCTGAAATTAATATAGGGCCGAAATGTTAAACGGGCCCTTAACAGGCCAAAACTAATATCCGGCCGAATTACTAACTGGGCCTTTAGCAAGTGGGCCCAAAAGCATAGTGTCCAATTGACGGGCCGAATCTGATATGGGCCATAATTAGGCCCAAAACCTCTTAAAGGGCCGGACCTGATCTGGGCCGTAATTTGGCCCGGAACGTGGTAGGCTTTTAACGGGCCGGATCTCATATGGGCCACTATTAGGCCCGGAGCATGGCAGGCCATTAATAGACTGGATCAAATATGGGCCGGCATTTGTCCCAAAACATGGCAGCCAGTTAACGGGCCGGCCTACTAGGGTCCTCAAAATCTTGTGGGCCTATAGCTGGGCCGGCCCATTAATGTCAGTGAAATCTCGTGGGCCTTTAGTTGGGCCGGCCAATTATGATCTGCAAGAATTTTGTGGGCCTTTACCTAGGCCAGCCTATTATGGCACATGAAAATCTTGTGGGCCTTTACCTGGGCCGTCCCATTATGGCCCGCTGTCACACCCTAGCTAGTCATGCATTAGAGTGTGTGCATCATGTTTACTCTTTCATCAGAAACTTGAAATGGGGATGACAGAACCCCCAGTCCCCTCTGAAACCAACTAGGGTTACTAAAATAATTTTCAATGAACCTGAAATGCCCTTCTAAAATGCCCATCATTTTTGTCTTGGTTCATAACCTCTGCCAAAAGTGGTGCACATTTTCCTAGGCCATCCTAGGGTTTTTGGATTAAATCATAAATATTTGAATTTGGGCATTTAAAATTAAATAAAATATTTAAATGCTCAAATATCTCCAAACTAAAATGTTTCATGTTGGAAATAATCCAACTATGGGCTAGGAATAGTTTGGTGATTTTTGAAGTTGCCTAGGTATTTTATTAAATTCAACAAAGTTGCAGATATATTAAATAAAAACAGAAACAGAAAAAAAAAGGGGAAAACTTACCTGGCGCCACCGCAGGCCCACCAGCCAGCCCACCTGGCCGGCCCAGCCCGGCCACCGCTCCAGCGAGCTGCTTGGCTTGCCAGGCAGGCGGCCAAGGTGCTCGGCGGCGGCACCGCAGCTCGCCACGCAGCTGCACGCCGCCCTGCCTCCCCCTCTCGCCGCCCTGATGGCCTGGACGAGCTCCACGTCGCGCCCCGACCCTCCTGGACACCTCCATTCGCCCCAGTCCCTCTCCCTCGCGCTCCCACGCCATGGCCGACGCCAGCGTCGCCGCACCTCCGCCGTAGCCGTGCTCCCCTTCGTCTCCACGCCGCGCCACCGTGTCCAGAAGCTCCGCCGTCCTCCACTTCTTCGAGCTAGTCGAGCCCCGAGCGCTCGCGTGCCCCGAAGCTGCCGCACCAACCTCGCCCGAACCGCCATCGCCGGAGATCCCCTTCGCCGTCGCCGCCGCAGCAGCTCGTCCCCGACCACGCCGTCCTCTCCATCAAGACCGCAGTGAGCTGGGCTAACTTCCTCTTCCTCTCTTTCTCTCTCTCGTGCACCACAGCGAGCACACCAAGCTCACCCGCACGCGCCGTCGCGGACCTCGTCGCCGACGTGCTTCCGGCCACACTCCGGCCACAAGATGGTGTCCATCTTACTCACCGAGTCCCACAACACCTAGCTAGCCACTCCACGAGCCTCACCGACCCCTCTAGCGCCAAGTTCATCTTCGACCGAACCCCGGTGGCCGCCAAAGTCGCCGCCGGCGCCAACTCCGGCCACCCCGACCCCAACGGACTCCGCCAAGAGCTACGGTTTGTCTTCAGCTCCACTCCGGTGGTCTCCGCGGCCCATTTGGTGGCCGAAATTGCCAAAACCACTCCCGCCGCCGCATCGGGCTCGCCGGCGGCTAAACGCCGGCGTCGCTGGCTTTGACTTTGACCACGGGTGGGCCCTGGTTGACTCCCCTGAGTCAACGACAGGTGGGCCCAGCCCTGTTAATTATACAGGATTAGTTTTAATTAAATCTTAATTAAAATAACCACCCTGACATGCGGGACCCACTATCAGGTTTGACCCAGACCTGTTCCGTTGACCTGCTGACGTCACACTGACGTCAGGCTGACGCAGTAATTGATTTTCTGGATTTAATTTAAATCAGGAAATTCCAGAATATTATTTAAACTTCAAAAATTCATAACTTTTATTCTGTAACTCCAAATTGGACAAATTATATATGAAAAATGATCAGAAAAATCCAATCTATCCATCTGTACTATTTTCATGCATGATCAAACAAGTTAAATTGATGTTTTAAGAAGAACAAGGAAAAGCACTTTAAAAGGCCATATTTGAATTTGAAATTTGAATCCTTGATTCAAATTTGTTCAAACCCTTCTGGTTTTAGTTGCATTAGCCCAACACACTCATATTGCCATGTTTCATGCATGCATCATATTGTTGCACATTGTTTGGTGATGGTTGTGTATCGGTGTCCTTTGCGACAGGTTCTGCCTCCGAGGAGTACCGTGATTACCCTAACGAAGAACCGTATCAGTGCATCGAACCATCAGGCAAGCAACCAACCATTTGATCATATCGATACAATCCCATGTTCTCGCTCCTGCTCTCTTTTACTGCATTAAGACAACGCGATTCAAACTGCTGTGTGCTACGGTAGTTGAACCCATTTCCTCTGCATGACCTGTCATTGCCACAGTAACTAGATGAAACCCACTAGCATGTGTAGGAGTTGATTGAGCCCTATGTATGTGTTGTTCCTACCTTGCTATGCCTGCTATGCTTAGAGTCGTGTCAGGTCTGGTTCATCTGGGTGATGGGCTAGAGTGAAATGATTATGCCGGTAATGAGAGTGGTGTGGTGAACACGATTTGGTAAAGGTATCGATGAGAGGCCATGTAGGAGTACATGGTGGGTTGTTTCATTGAAGCCGACCTTAAGCACTGAGATCTGTATGCGTGATTTAAGATACAGCTACTACCATGCATTGGGCCCTAAAATATGACCCCGCTCGACTTCTTAATCACCCTAGCTCTCTGTCCAGGAGTTGCAAGTAGTTTCTGGTGTTTGTAGCCTACTGGAGGCCGTGGACAACGCTGACCGTAGGGGTGGGCTGTGATGCGGTAGGTACGTGGCACGGTGTACCGAATACCCGTTAGGTATCTCGGGAACCCTGTTCACATCGTTCGGGGCCGTATGGGAAACCTCGGCCGGACTCCCTGCGGATGGAACCTGAATAGGCGATAAACCTGGACTAGAGGCTTAAGTGTTTAGGTAGGTCGTGGTCTACACCCACGTCGGCTTTCGCTTGAAGTCTGCCGAGCACATGTCGTGTGCAGACGCTAAGTGGTGGAAACATGTATGAAGAAGTACACCCCTGCAGGGTTATCATAATCTATTCGAATAGCCGCGTCCGCGGTAAAGGACTACTTGGTTGCCTATACAGTTCATAGACAAGTAAATGGAAACTACTAAAAGCTTCAAGATAAGTGTGAGTGCCGAGGATGGCTCTTCCGTAGGAAGACGGAGGTGGATCCTCGGTACTGTATTGAATTGGTGAATAGTGGACTCGTGTGCGCAAAACCATTTCAAGTTGGAGTATCGTAGGATAGTCTAGCCAAGAGTCAAAGCTGGCATTGCTGCAATAACTCCACCAACCCTTCTTGATAACATGCATGTATGTAGGATCTGATGTAAGTCTTGCTGAGTACCTTTGTACTCATGTTGCTATAATCTACATTTTTACAGAAGACGCTGCAACCCCTTCTGATGGGTTCTATGTAGACGTTGACATCAACGAGTAGGCTAAAGACCCAGGTGGTGACCCTGAGCTTGTGAAGGACCACGTAGTATAGTTAGGCTTTCCAAGCCTCTTTTATTTTACTAGTTGTCTGTACTCAGACAAGTTACTTCCGCTGCTGGTTTGTATGACTGTATGACTTGTATGTTGGGTCGTGAGACCCGTATCTTTGTGTATGTTATGCATGGCTCCCTGAGCCTTAAATAAAGTACTTGTGTTGTAGAGTCATGTTGTGATGCTTCGTTGTATTTGCACATATCGAGCATATTGTGTGTATGATTGAAATGCTTGGTATGTGTGGGATCTGACTACCTAGTTGTTTATCTTTAGTAGCCTCTCTTACCGGGAAATGTCTCCTAGTGTTACCGCTGAGCCATGGTAGCTTGCTACTGCTCTGGAACACTTAGGCTGGCCGGCATGTGTCCTTCTTCGTTCCTGTGTCTGTCCCTTCGGGGAAATGTCACGCTTTGAGTACCGGAGTCCTGTTAGCCCGCTACAGCCCGGTTTACCGGAGTCCTGCTAGCCCAGTGCTACAGCCCGGACCCACTTGCTGATGACCGACACGTTCGAAGCTGGGTCATGGATGCCTGTCCCTGTAAGTCTGAGCCACTTTGGGTTTACGACTAGTCATGTCAGCCCGGGCTCTTTATCATATGGATGCTAGCGACACTATCATATACGTGAGCCAAAATGCGCAAACGGTCCCGGGCAAAGGTAAGGCGACACCCGTGGGGATACCGTGCGTGAGGCCGCAAAGTGATATGAGGTGTTACCGGCTAGATCGATGTGACATCGAGTCGGGGTCCTGACAGCGATGGCATCAGAGCCGGACTGCCTGTAGGTTCTCCAAGCCAAACTGGTCGATGTTGAGTCTAGAAATTCTTTAGTTATATGTAGGGGAATTGTTTGTGGGATGGAACGTAAGGCTCTTTTTACTCCTTTATCTTATGACATTCTGATCTGAGTCAGTCCATTCTTCCACCGGGGGTTAAGGAATTAGGATCTATTCTCTCTATCAGGATCACGTGTACTAATCAGTAGTACCTTATAAGTTTGATGGATACAAGCCTAGTTCAGTTCTACTACCACATTATGTTGTTAGAATGGATTCAAAACTTTGATATGATGATGTTGAGTGTGTACGAAATCCTTTGTCAAATGTCTCAAAATCCTTCTTGAGCATTTACAGCTGATATGCTGCCGAAATTTTGCTAGAAATTCTAATGCCCTTGCATTATGATTGTGCTTTCAGATGGCCACTCGCGACCTCAATCAAGTGGTTCGCCTGACTCGATGCCTAGATGTACCCGGCCATACTGCCAAGTTGGTCAGGGTAATGACTGAGGCGGGATACCGCTGGTATCCTGAGTACACGGTCGAAGAGCAATTCCGAGATTTTAATAAAAGCCAGTATCTCTGCACTGTCAGGATATTTCCATCTTATCCTGGATCCACCGAGCCTCTTCACTGCTCCTATGGACTCGGGGTTACCATTGAGATGGCTGTGCAGGACGCCGCCTACTCTATGATGACCATTTTGCGAGTCAGATCTGGACTATTTCGGGACTCTGATTTCCGGTATATGCCAGGATCACTTCCGGGAGCACAAGGGTATCTCCAGGCTATCTATGCTGACCCCACTCAGGAGGATTCACGGACTCGCACCACTGCTGAGATGCTCGAGGATAAGGACCGTGAAAATCGGGCCTTGAGGTTAGAGCTCTTCAATACCCATGCTGACCACTGGGCCACTTTGACTCGGTTCACACCGGCGGTGCAAGCTGGATATTCAGATATGCGCGATCTCTATCCTGTGAGATCTGCTCTGCCAGACGTGATGGTTTGGCGTGATGTAGGAGGCATCACCCCACCTCGCGGTCCCCGCAGACCACCGTTTGTTGGTCCACGACCTCATCCTAGCCCCTATGGTCCACAAGCTACGCGAGATCGTCTGTTTCCGGATGATCATGTTGAGCTTCCAGGCTATGGAGGTGACTTCTACGAGGACTACTACGGATCGGTCTGAGTTAGTGGTAGTATCACTAGTTCGCACTAGCTGTGTCTTCTATCGTCCCGCGTGACTCGTGGGATATGACCTAGTTTGTACTCTTTCCGGAGGTGTAGAAAAATAATGTATAGGAGCTTGGAATGCCTCCGATGAGATGTAATCCTCTTTTCACCGTAATAGTACTTTGTTTGGTCTTGTACTAAACCCTGTATGGTGTGTATGACGATGGAATAAAAGAAGCAGTTTCTGTATCTACCATGTCATACGGATGATCATCTTGCATTCTGAGTTATTCCTTACCTTCTGTATCCTATGTCGGAATTTTATCATTCTGACTAAATCATTGTCTTGTTTACCTAGGATGGTCAACACGCGCGCTAACCCTGCTTCCCAAGAGCAGGCCGAAGGCAGTGAAGGCAGGAATGAAAATATGCCTCATCCTCCTTCCCTAGCCGAGGTTATGATGGAAGCTGAGAGAAACAAGCGGGAGACCAACCGTTTGTTGGAGCGTATTGAACAGAACACAGCACACCATCAGAGGACTAACGTGGTGTCACTCAGTGATTTTATCAAATTACATCCACCCACGTTCCACCACTCCGTCGAGCCTCTCGACGCTGATGACTGGCTTCGCAGTATCTCTCATAAACTGCGTTCCGCGTTGGTAGCGGAGGCTGACAAGGTCACCTTTGCTGCATATCATCTTGAAGGCCCCGCCAGTCTATGGTGGGAGAATTATGGAGCTATGCGCCCAGCGGGCCATGTCACTACTTGGGCTGAGTTCAGCGAGGCTTTCCGTGAACATCACATTCCGGAGGGTCTCATGGACCGTAAACGTGAAGAATTTTGCAGTTTCACCCAAGGCCGACTTTCTGTGGATGCCTATAGCAGGGAGTTTGGTAATCTCGCCCGATATGCAACTGAGGAAGTGTCTACTGACGCCAAGAAGCAAGCAAGGTTCCGTAAGGGCCTTAGTCCTGAGCTTCGCCGCGACCTCCGTCTGCATGAGTGCACAACTTTTCAGAAACTTGTCAACAAAGCCATCAGTGCGGAAACTGGTCAGACTGACTATGATGCAACACGCAAGCATGGCCGTGACATGGGTTCCTCATCCGGTGCTGGTCCTCAGAAGCGCCGCGTGTGGGTACCCAACACCGCCCTGCCACCCAGGTTCACACCGAGGCCATCCTTCCAGGCGCCTCGCCCCGTTCAACAGTCTGCTCCAGCCAAGCCCTATGGGGGTCCAACTAACAATGCTCCTCCACGTACCAGTTCCGTGACTTGTTTCAAGTGTGGGGAATCTGGCCACTATATGCGTGAGTGTCCCCAGACCAACCCCAACCAGTCTGCTAAAGCTGTTGGCCGTGGCAAGCCGACGGGAAAAATATTCCACGCCAAGCCGGTCACCGCCTCACGTGGCCATGTCAACTGTATCTCTGCCGCAGAAGCTCAAGAGGATCCCAACGTTGTTCTCGGTACGCTTCTTGTTAATTGCCACCCGGCATCTGTTCTTTTCGATACAGGAGCCTCTCATTCTTTTATATCTGAAAACTATGCTCGTTTGCACAACGTCGCATTCGGTGATATGCCAACCTCTATGGTAATTCAAACTCCGGGATCCAAGTGGCAAACTTCTAGAGTAAGCCATGGAAATGAAATCCAAGTCGACAGACTTGTTTTCCTCGCGTCTTTGATAGCCCTTAAATCTTCAGACATTAATATCATTCTGGGTATGGACTGGATGTCAGCTCATCAAGCCAAAATTGATTGCTTCTCTAGGACTGTTCAACTCACCCATCCTTCGGGAAAGATAGTCAATGTCTTGACCCGAATAGCCAAGCGACAATTATATTCTCTTAACGCCAGCCCTTTGCCAGACCTTGAGGACGTTCCGGTAGTCCGTGACTTCCCGGATGTCTTTCCAGAGGAATTGCCAGGTGTTCCACCTGACAGGGATGTTGAGTTCGTAATAGACCTCATCCCCGGAACCGTTCCGATTGCTAGAAGACCTTATAAGATGGCACCCCTAGAACTAGCCGAGCTTAAGAAACAACTCGATGAGTCCTTGAAAAAGGGTTTCATCCGACCTAGTTCATCTCCGTGGGCTTGCCCCGTTCTCTTCGTCAAGAAGAAGGATGGTACGGACCGGATGGTTGTAGATTACCGACCTGTCAATTTGGTCACAATCAAGAACAAATATCCACTTCCCAGGATCAACGACCTGTACGATCAGCTCGCTGGATCCTCAGTCTTCTCCAAGATGGATTTGAGGTTGGGCTACCATCAAATCAAAATCAGAAACGGGGACATTCCTAAAACGGCCTTTGTTACTCGTTATGGCCAATACGAGTACACCGTCATGTCCTTCGGATTAACCAACGCTCCAGCCACCTTTTCTCGGTTAATGAACTCAATCTTCATGGAGTATTTGGATAAATTCGTCGTAGTTTATCTCGATGATATACTCATCTACTCCAAGAACGAGGAAGAACATGCCGAACATCTAAAGCTAGTGTTGAAGAAACTTCGAGAGCCTCGCCTTTATGCCAAATTTTCTAAATGTGAATTCTGGTTGTCAGAAGTGACCTATCTGGGTCATGTAATATCTAGTAAAGGTATTGCTGTTAACCCTGAGCGAGTTCAAGCCGTCCTTAATTGGACTCCACCTGAATCGGTCAAGCAAGTTCGGAGTTTTCTAGGCTTAGCGAGCTATTGTCGTCGCTTTGTCGAGAACTTTTCCAAGGTTGCCAAACCTCTAACCGAACTCCTCAAGAAAGATAAGAAGTTCGAGTGGACTCCACAATGTGAGCATAGCTTTCAGGAACTGAAAAGACGCCTGACCTCTGCTCCCGTACTGGTACCGCCAGACTTCTCCAAGGACTTTGTTATCTACTGCGACGCCTCGCGACAAGGACTAGGTTGCATCCTTATGCAAGATCGACATGTAATTGCCTACGCTTCATGGCAATTGCACCCACATGAGGAGAATTATCCTACTCATGATCTAGAGCTTGCAGCCGTAGTCTATGCACTTAAGACTTGGCGACATTACCTCCTCGGTAATCGTTGCGAAATATTCACTGATCACCAAAGTCTGAAGTACATTTTCACCCAACCGGATTTGATCCTTAGGCAAAGACGTTGGGTTGAGTTGATCACAGACTTCGATTTAGGAATTACTTACACCCCAGGGAAAGCCAACGTCATGGCTGATGCGCTAAGTCGTAAATCTTATTGTAACAACCTGATGTTACAACAAAGTCAACCGCTTCTCCATGAGGAATTTCGGAAGCTAAACCTTCACATTGTACCTCAAGGTTTTCTTTCCACCTTGGTGGCAAAACCTACTCTTACGGATCAAATCATCGCTGCCCAAAAGCGAGATAAGGGAATATCTAAAATCAAAGAGAACATTGCTAGCGGAGGTGCTAGTTGTTTCTCCACAAATGATCATGGTGTTGTGTACTTTGAGAACCGTCTAGTGGTTCCCAAGAACCAGCATCTACGGCAGTTGATCCTTAAGGAGGCTCATGAGTCTCCTCTCACCATTCATCCCGGTAGTACTAAGATGTATCAGGACCTACGCCAGAGGTTCTGGTGGACTAGGATGAAGAGAGAAATTGCTCAGTATATTGCTAATTGCGATGTTTGTCGTCGTGTAAAAGCAGAGCATCAACGGCCTGCTGGCACCCTTCAACCCTTAGCTATTCCTGAATGGAAATGGGATAAAATTGGTATGGATTTCATTACCGGTTTTCCCAGGACCAGGAGAGGGAATAATGCTATTTTCGTCGTGGTCGATCGTCTTTCCAAAGTAGCCCATTTCCTACCTGTTCGTGAGAGTATAACCGCTAGTCAGCTGGCAGACTTATACATCTCCCGAATAGTGTCTCTCCATGGTGTTCCTTTGGAAATTAACTCGGATCGAGGAAGTCTTTTCACCTCTCGATTTTGGGAAAGTTTCCAAAATGCTATGGGAACTCGTCTCTCCTTTAGCACCGCTTTCCACCCTCAGTCGAGTGGTCAAGTGGAACGCGTCAACCAGATTCTAGAAGACATGCTTCGAGCCTCTGTTATCTCATTCGGAATGGATTGGGAGAAGTGCCTTCCATTTGCCGAATTCGCTTATAACAACAGCTATCAATCTAGCTTGGGTAAAGCCCCTTTTGAAGTTCTCTATGGACGACGGTGTCGAACACCCCTTAACTGGTCAGAGACCGGAGAAAGATAATTCTTTGGCCCGGATATGATTCAGGAAGCAGAAGAACAAGTTCGTATCGTTCGTGAAAAGTTGAAAACAGCCCAATCTCGTCAAAAGAGTCAATATGACCGAAAACATAAGGCTATGACTTTCGAGGTTGACGAGAAGGCTTATCTTCGGGTCACCCCTCTGAAGGGAACCCATCGTTTCGGTATCAAAGGCAAATTGGCTCCTCGTTACGTTGGACCTTTTCGCATTCTTGCCAAACGAGGAGAAGTTGCCTACTAGTTGGAACTACCTCCGCATCTCTCCAGAGTCCACGATGTCTTCCATGTTTCTCAACTCAGGCGTTGCTTCTCGGATCCTATCCGTGAAGTGGACCACGAAACGCTTGATCTCCAAGACAATCTTACATATCGAGAGTACCCCATTCGTATCCTCGATCAGGTCGAGCGTACCACTCGACGTCAGAGCATCAAGTTCCTCAAAGTTCAGTGGTCTCATCATTCTGAGGATGAAGCAACTTGGGAAAGGGAGGATCGTCTTCGACTCGAGTACCCCGCCTTCTTCCCGGAGGAACCCAAATCTCGGGACGAGATTCTTTTGAGTGGGGGTGAGTTGTCACACCCTAGCTAGTCATGCATTAGAGTGTGTGCATCATGTTTACTCTTTCATCAGAAACTTGAAATGGGGATGACAGAACCCCCAGTCCCCTCTGAAACCAACTAGGGTTACTAAAATAATTTTCAATGAACCTGAAATGCCCTTCTAAAATGCCCATCATTTTTGTCTTGGTTCATAACCTCTGCCAAAAGTGGTGCACATTTTCCTAGGCCATCCTAGGGTTTTTGGATTAAATCATAAATATTTGAATTTGGGCATTTAAAATTATATAAAATATTTAAATGCTCAAATATCTCCAAACTAAAATGTTTCATGTTGGAAATAATCCAACTATGGGCTAGGAATAGTTTGGTGATTTTTGAAGTTGCCTAGGTATTTTATTAAATTCAACAAAGTTGCAGATATATTAAATAAAAATAGAAACAGAAAAAAAAGGGGAAAACTTACCTGGCGCCACCGCAGGCCCACCAGCCAGCCCACCTGGCCGGCCCAGCCCGGCCACCGCTCCAGCGAGCTGCTTGGCTTGCCAGGCAGGCGGCCAAGGTGCTCGGCGGCGGCACCGCAGCTCGCCACGCAGCTGCACGCCGCCCTGCCTCCCCCTCTCGCCGCCCTGATGGCCTGGACGAGCTCCACGTCGCGCCCCGACCCTCCTGGACACCTCCATTCGCCCCAGTCCCTCTCCCTCGCGCTCCCACGCCATGGCCGACGCCAGCGTCGCCGCACCTCCGCCGTAGCCGTGCTCCCCTTCGTCTCCACGCCGCGCCACCGTGTCCAGAAGCTCCGCCGTCCTCCACTTCTTCGAGCTAGTCGAGCCCCGAGCGCTCGCGTGCCCCGAAGCTGCCGCACCAACCTCGCCCGAACCGCCATCGCCGGAGATCCCCTTCGCCGTCGCCGCCGCAGCAGCTCGTCCCCGACCACGCCGTCCTCTCCATCAAGACCGCAGTGAGCTGGGCTAACTTCCTCTTCCTCTCTTTCTCTCTCTCGTGCACCACAGCGAGCACACCAAGCTCACCCGCACGCGCCGTCGCGGACCTCGTCGCCGACGTGCTTCCGGCCACACTCCGGCCACAAGATGGTGTCCATCTTACTCACCGAGTCCCACAACACCTAGCTAGCCACTCCACGAGCCTCACCGACCCCTCTAGCGCCAAGTTCATCTTCGACCGAACCCCGGTGGCCGCCAAAGTCGCCGCCGGCGCCAACTCCGGCCACCCCGACCCCAACGGACTCCGCCAAGAGCTACGGTTTGTCTTCAGCTCCACTCCGGTGGTCTCCGCGGCCCATTTGGTGGCCGAAATTGCCAAAACCACTCCCGCCGCCGCATCGGGCTCGCCGGCGGCTAAACGCCGGCGTCGCTGGCTTTGACTTTGACCACGGGTGGGCCCTGGTTGACTCCCCTGAGTCAACGACAGGTGGGCCCAGCCCTGTTAATTATACAGGATTAGTTTTAATTAAATCTTAATTAAAATAACCACCCTGACATGCGGGACCCACTATCAGGTTTGACCCAGACCTGTTCCGTTGACCTGCTGACGTCACACTGACGTCAGGCTGACGCAGTAATTGATTTTCTGGATTTAATTTAAATCAGGAAATTCCAGAATATTATTTAAACTTCAAAAATTCATAACTTTTATTCTGTAACTCCAAATTGGACAAATTATATATGAAAAATGATCAGAAAAATCCAATCTATCCATCTGTACTATTTTCATGCATGATCAAACAAGTTAAATTGATGTTTTAAGAAGAACAAGGAAAAGCACTTTAAAAGGCCATATTTGAATTTGAAATTTGAATCCTTGATTCAAATTTGTTCAAACCCTTCTGGTTTTAGTTGCATTAGCCCAACACACTCATATTGCCATGTTTCATGCATGCATCATATTGTTGCACATTGTTTGGTGATGGTTGTGTATCGGTGTCCTTTGCGACAGGTTCTGCCTCCGAGGAGTACCGTGATTACCCTAACGAAGAACCGTATCAGTGCATCGAACCATCAGGCAAGCAACCAACCATTTGATCATATCGATACAATCCCATGTTCTCGCTCCTGCTCTCTTTTACTGCATTAAGACAACGCGATTCAAACTGCTGTGTGCTACGGTAGTTGAACCCATTTCCTCTGCATGACCTGTCATTGCCACAGTAACTAGATGAAACCCACTAGCATGTGTAGGAGTTGATTGAGCCCTATGTATGTGTTGTTCCTACCTTGCTATGCCTGCTATGCTTAGAGTCGTGTCAGGTCTGGTTCATCTGGGTGATGGGCTAGAGTGAAATGATTATGCCGGTAATGAGAGTGGTGTGGTGAACACGATTTGGTAAAGGTATCGATGAGAGGCCATGTAGGAGTACATGGTGGGTTGTTTCATTGAAGCCGACCTTAAGCACTGAGATCTGTATGCGTGATTTAAGATACAGCTACTACCATGCATTGGGCCCTAAAATATGACCCCGCTCGACTTCTTAATCACCCTAGCTCTCTGTCCAGGAGTTGCAAGTAGTTTCTGGTGTTTGTAGCCTACTGGAGGCCGTGGACAACGCTGACCGTAGGGGTGGGCTGTGATGCGGTAGGTACGTGGCACGGTGTACCGAATACCCGTTAGGTATCTCGGGAACCCTGTTCACATCGTTCGGGGCCGTATGGGAAACCTCGGCCGGACTCCCTGCGGATGGAACCTGAATAGGCGATAAACCTGGACTAGAGGCTTAAGTGTTTAGGTAGGTCGTGGTCTACACCCACGTCGGCTTTCGCTTGAAGTCTGCCGAGCACATGTCGTGTGCAGACGCTAAGTGGTGGAAACATGTATGAAGAAGTACACCCCTGCAGGGTTATCATAATCTATTCGAATAGCCGCGTCCGCGGTAAAGGACTACTTGGTTGCCTATACAGTTCATAGACAAGTAAATGGAAACTACTAAAAGCTTCAAGATAAGTGTGAGTGCCGAGGATGGCTCTTCCGTAGGAAGACGGAGGTGGATCCTCGGTAGTGTATTGAATTGGTGAATAGTGGACTCGTGTGCGCAAAACCATTTCAAGTTGGAGTATCGTAGGATAGTCTAGCCAAGAGTCAAAGCTGGCATTGCTGCAATAACTCCACCAACCCTTCTTGATAACATGCATGTATGTAGGATCTGATGTAAGTCTTGCTGAGTACCTTTGTACTCATGTTGCTATAATCTACATTTTTACAGAAGACGCTGCAACCCCTTCTGATGGGTTCTATGTAGACGTTGACATCAACGAGTAGGCTAAAGACCCAGGTGGTGACCCTGAGCTTGTGAAGGACCACGTAGTATAGTTAGGCTTTCCAAGCCTCTTTTATTTTACTAGTTGTCTGTACTCAGACAAGTTACTTCCGCTGCTGGTTTGTATGACTGTATGACTTGTATGTTGGGTCGTGAGACCCGTATCTTTGTGTATGTTATGCATGGCTCCCTGAGCCTTAAATAAAGTACTTGTGTTGTAGAGTCATGTTGTGATGCTTCGTTGTATTTGCACATATCGAGCATATTGTGTGTATGATTGAAATGCTTGGTATGTGTGGGATCTGACTACCTAGTTGTTTATCTTTAGTAGCCTCTCTTACCGGGAAATGTCTCCTAGTGTTACCGCTGAGCCATGGTAGCTTGCTACTGCTCTGGAACACTTAGGCTGGCCGGCATGTGTCCTTCTTCGTTCCTGTGTCTGTCCCTTCGGGGAAATGTCACGCTTTGAGTACCGGAGTCCTGTTAGCCCGCTACAGCCCGGTTTACCGGAGTCCTGCTAGCCCAGTGCTACAGCCCGGACCCACTTGCTGATGACCGACACGTTCGAAGCTGGGTCATGGATGCCTGTCCCTGTAAGTCTGAGCCACTTTGGGTTTACGACTAGTCATGTCAGCCCGGGCTCTTTATCATATGGATGCTAGCGACACTATCATATACGTGAGCCAAAATGCGCAAACGGTCCCGGGCAAAGGTAAGGCGACACCCGTGGGGATACCGTGCGTGAGGCCGCAAAGTGATATGAGGTGTTACCGGCTAGATCGATGTGACATCGAGTCGGGGTCCTGACACCCGCGAAATCTTGTGGACCTTTAGCTGGGCCAGCCCATTATGGTCCGCAAAATCTCGTGGGCCTTTAGCTGGGCTGGCCCATTATGGTCCGCAAAATCTTGTGGGCCTTTAGTTGGGCCGACCCATTTAAACTTGTTGGGCTGTGCCATGTGTCGACGTATCATAGGCGCCTTCTGCCAGTGAGTGGATGACATCTGTCCCGACGATGAGCCGACACGTGTTTCCTCTAGCCAATGATGATTTTACACGTGGAAAATCCCCATTGGTCGGGGTTGTTAACGGGTTATCGGATCCAAAACCTGACCCGATAGCTTAAGGGTGTTCCGTTATGGTGGATGCCACGTGTCGGTCACCCTTGACGAAAGCACTTCTGTGACGTGCGATTTATCGTCATGCAAGTGGACACTTCTGTGATGATAATTTTGGTAATGTCATGGAACACTTCTACGACAGCACGGGTATGACTATCTTGATTTTGTCATAAATTTGTCATGGATGTACATGCATGACAAAAAAGCGACCTACTGTGACAAACACGTATCATCACGGAAGTGTATTTTTTTGTAGTGACAGGCACATCGTCACAAATACCGATAGGTATAGCAGTTGATTTATCAGCCATTTGCAAGGATATTTTAGTAGGTGTCAACTTATTCAAATCAAGTCTACGATATAAAGAGAGAGGCATAACACTAAAACCGGCTCCAAGATCACATAAAGCAGTTTTGACATAGTTTCTTTTAATGGAGCATGGTATAGTTGGTACTCCTGGATCTCCAAGTTTCTTTGGTATTCCACCCTTGAAAGTATAATTAGCAAGCATGGTGCAAATTTCAGCTTCCGGTATCTTTCTTTTATTAGTAACAATATCCTTCATATATTTAGCATAAGGATTCATTTTAAGCATGTCAGTCAAATGCATACACAAAAAGATAGGTCTAATCAGTTCACTAAAGCGCTCAAAATCCTCATCATCCTTTTTCTTGGATGGTTTAGGAGGAAAAGGCATGGGTTTCTGAACCCATGGTTCTCTTTCTTTACCGTGCTTCCTACCAACAATGTCTCTCTTATCATAACGTTGATTCTTTGATTGTGGGTTATCAAGATCAGCAGCAGGTTCAATTTCTACATCATTATTATTGCTAGGTTGAGCATCAACATGAACATCACCATTAACATTATCAATAGGTTCATGTTCATTACTAGATTGTGTTTCAGCATCAGAAATAGAAATATCATTGGGATTCTCAGGTGTGTCAGCAACAGGTTCACTAGAAGCATGCAAAGTCCTGTCATTTTCTTTTTCTTCCTCTTAGAAGGACTAGGTGCATCTACATTAGTTCTCTGAGAATCTTGCTCAATTCTTTTAGGATCGCCCTCAGGATACAAAGGTTCCTGAGTAACTTTACCTCCTCTAGTTGCAACTCTAACAGCAAAGTCAATATTTTTACTATTCAATTCATTGAGCAAATCATTCTGATCTTTAAGTACTTGTTCTACTTGAGTGGTAACCATAGAAGCATGTTTACTAATAAGTTTAAGTTCACCTTTAACACTAGCCATATAATCACTCAAGTGTTCAATCATATAAGCATTATGTTTCAATTGTCTACCAACATAAGCATTAAAATCTTCTTGCTTAACCATAAATTTATCAAATTCATCCAAACATTGGCTAGCAAACTTAGCAGGAGGGATTTCAGCTTTATCATATCTATAGAGAGAATTTACCTTTACTACCTGTGTCGGGTTATCGAGACCATGTGTTTCTTCAATAGGTGATGAATTAAGACCATGTGTTTCTTCAACAGGTGGTAAATTCTTAACATCCTCAGCTTTTATACCTTTTTCTTTCATAGATTTCTTTGCCTCTTGCATATCTTCAGGACTAAGAAATAGAACACCTCTTTTCTTCGGAGTTGGCTTAGGAGTTGGTTCAGGAAGTGTCCAATTATTTTCATTGGTCAACATATTATTCAATAGAATTTCAGCTTGATCAACTGTTCTTTCCCTGAAAACACAACCAGCACAACTATCCAGGTAATCTCTGGAAGCATCGGTTAGTCCATTATAAAAGATATCAAGTATTTCATTTTTCTTGAGAGGATGATCAGGCAAAGCATTAAGTAATTGGAGAAGCCTCCCCCAAGCTTGTGGGAGACTCTCTTCTTCAATTTGCACAAAATTATATATTTCCCTTAAAGCAGCTTGTTTCTTATGAGCGGGGAAATATTTAGCAGAGAAGTAGTAAATCATATCCTGGGGACTACGCAAACAACCAGGATCAAGAGAATTAAACCATATCTTAGCATCACCCTTTAATGAGAACGGAAATAATTTAAGGATATAATAGTAGCAATTTTTCTCATCATTAGTGAACAAGGTAGCTATATCATTTAATTTAGTAAGATGTGCCACAACAGTTTCAGATTCATAGCCATAGAAAGGATCAGATTCAACCAAAGTAATTAACTCAGGATCAACAGAGAAATCATAATCCTTA
The DNA here is from genome assembly GCF_002162155.2 of Triticum dicoccoides. Classification (NCBI taxonomy): domain Eukaryota; kingdom Viridiplantae; phylum Streptophyta; class Magnoliopsida; order Poales; family Poaceae; genus Triticum; species Triticum dicoccoides. Next base: position 713,333,246 of record NC_041392.1, read on the forward strand.
TCAGTAATAAAGATAGGTGAAGTAACATAAGCAGGATCATATTTCATTCTAGCATTCAAAGGCTTTTCTTTAAGCTTAGCTAATAATTTCTTAAGATCACTGCTATCATTGCAAGCTAAGAAATCTCTAGCAGTTTCTTCATCCATAACATAAACCTCAGGAACAACAGGAAATTCATATCGAGGGGGAGAATCTTCATCATCACTTTCATCAATATTATCAATTTCAATAATTTCATTCTCCCTAGCCCTAGCAAGTTGTTCATCAAGAAATTCACCTAGTGGCATGGTATTATCAAGCATAGAAGTAGTTTCATCATAAGTATCATGCAAAGCAGAAGTGGCATCATCAATAGCATGCGACATATCAGAACGAATAGCAGGTGTAGGTGTCGCAAGTTTACTCAAAACAGAAGGTGAATCAAGTGCAGAGCTAGATGGCAGTTCCTTACCTCCCCTCGTAGTTGAGGGAAAAATCTTGGTTCATTGATCTTTCAAGTTCTTCATAATGATAAGCAGATATAAATCCCAAGTGACTCAAAGAATAGAACTATGCTCCCCCGCAACGGCGCCAAAAAATGTTCTTGATAACCCACAAGTATAGGGGATCGCAACAGTTTTCGAAGGTAGAGTATTCAACCCAAATTTATTGATTCGACACAAGGGGAGCCAAAGAATATTCTCAAGTATTAGCAGCTGAGTTGTCAATTCAACCACACCTGGAAACTTAATATCTGCAGCAAGGTATTTTGTAGCAAAGTAATATGATAGTAGTGGGAACGATGGCAAATGGTAATGGTAGAAAAAGTGATATTTTTGGGTCTTGTAGTGATTGTAACAGTAGCAGCGAAAAAGTAAATAAGAGAAAAACAATATAGGAAAAGCTCGTAGGCATTGGATCGGTGATGGAGAATTATGCCGGATGCGATCGATCATGTAACAATTATAACACAGGGTGACACAGAACTAGCTCCAGTTCATCAATGTAATGTGGGCATGTATTTCAAGTATAGTCATACGTGCTTATGGAAAAGACCTTGCATGACATCTTTTGTCCTACCCTCTCATGGCAGCGGGGTCCTATTGGAAACTAAGGGATATTAAGGCCTCCTTTTAATAGAGTACCGGACCAAAGCATTAACACATAGTGAATACATGAACTCCTCAAACTACGGTCATCACCGGTAAGTATCCGGATTATTGTCACTTCGGGGTTAACGGATCATAACACATAATAGGTGACTATAGACTTGTAAGATAGGATCAAGAACTCTCATATATTGATGAAAACATAATAGGTTCAGATCTGAAATCATGGCACTCGGGCCCTAGTGACAAGCATTAAGCATAGCAAAGTCATAGCAACATCAATCTCAAAACATAGTGGATACTAGGGATCAAACCCTAACAAAAATAACTTGATTACATGATAAATCTAATCCAACCCATCACCGTCCAGCAATCCTACAATGTAATTACTCACACACGGAGGTGAGCATCATGAAATTGGTGATGGAGGAAGGTTGATGATGACGATGGCGACGGATTCCCCTCTCCGGAGCCCCGAACAGACTCCAGATCAGCCCTCCCAAGAGAGTTTAGGGCTTGACGGCGGCTCCGTATCATAAAACGTGATGAATCCTTCTCCCTAATTTTTTTCTCCCCGAAAGTGAATATATGGAGTCAAGGTTGATGTCGGTGGAGCATTAGGGGGCCCACGAGGCAGGGGGCGCGCCTAGGGGGTACGGCGTGCCCCCGCCCTCATGGACAGGGTGTGGCCCCCCTGACGTGGATCTTTCTTCCAGTATTTTTTATATATTCCAAAAATAATCTCCGTTGATTTTCAGGTCATTCCGAGAACTTCTATTTCTGCACAAAAATAACACCATGGCAATTCTGCTAAAAACAGCGTCAGTCCGGGTTAGTTCCATTCAAATCATGCAAGTTAGAGTCCAAAACAAGGGAAAAGTGTTTGGAAAAGTAGATACAATGGAGATGTATCAAAAACAAAATAGCATCCTTGGCCCTCGAGGCACTATCTGAGGCCCTAGCGGCTGAAGAGTTAACTGTGTTGCTCTCGACGGTGGATAGGGACGACATAATCCTTGACAAGCGCCCCAAATCCATCTCCTTCAAACCAGCAGACGAAATAGTCAAATTTCAAGTCCACCCGACGAACCCAAAGAAGACAACATCCATCGGGGCATAGTTGGACCCAATGGTAGATGCCACACTACGAGCGTTCCTACGCGAAAACTGGGACATATTCGCCTGGCACCCTTCTAATATGCCAGGAATCCCACGCAGGTTGGCCAAGCACAGCCTCAATATATTAAAGGGATATAAGATGGTCAAGCAAACACTGTGGTGCTTTTCCGAACCCAAACGACAAGCTATGGGGGAGGAGCTAGCCAAGTTGATTGAGGCCGGATTCATCACACTACAACAAACCTGTTAATTCATGACGGATTTCTGTTGACGGTTTTGAAAATCGTCATGAACGGCCTAGTATAGCCCCGCAAGCCCGCAAAAAGCCCACCTAAAGCCCTAAAATTTTACCAGTATAAAACCTAACCCTAACACACCTCCCCGTCCCAATCTCTTTCTCCATCCGCCGCCGCCACACCTTGCCTCCCCTCGTCCCCGTCCTCCGCCGCCACACCTTGCCTCCCCTCCTCCCCGTCCTCTGCCGCCACACCTCGCCTCTCCTCGTCCCCGTCCTCCACCACCACGCCTCTCCTCGTCCCCGTCCTCTGCCACCACATCCCGGCCTCCAACCGAAGATGGCGGCCCGAGATCCATGGCGACGGTGGTTGCAGCAGCCCCATGGAAGTGGCGGTCAACCCTAGTCGCTTGCGGCGCTCCGACCATGGATCTGACCAGGGGCCTCCCTCCTCCGTCTCCCAAGCCACGCAACTGCCTCGAGCAACTGTCAGACGAGGAGAGGACGACGACCGTGACCTGCAGGAGGCCCGAGCTCGACCACGTCGACGACGAGTATGCCTCGCACAAGGTCCCTCCGTACATCCCCCTTGTCTCCTCTCCTTCATTCCTTCCTTCTTTCTCTCATCCCCAATCAATTTTTTTGATTCGATTCAGATCAACAGAAGCTCTCTACCTCTCTAGTTTCATGGACGGATGACTGGGACCCCACGCTCGAGCCCGACGAGCTGGACGAGTTCGACAGTGAGGTCGCCCACCCCCGCCCACCATGATTCCCCATAGAACAAGGTCGACCCGCTCGCTCTATTTTTCTATTCTTTCCAAGTGATTACTCTCAAATTTTCTTGGATTGAACCTAATGCAGAAAACGTGGCCACTTCCTTTCCTGATACTTGCATGTTACAGCCAACGACAGAGTAGCGCTGCTGGCTATTTCCTTCTTCTTTTCTCACCATGCGAGCACTAGTAGTGTAGAATTCGTGAGATCTTCTAGTTAGTTAAGCAACTACTTGTTTATTTTAGTAAGTAAACGCCCATGATATGCTCCTGTTCATTCCTTGCTACTCTGTGCATGCAGCAAGGATGTAATTGCCAGTGGGGCAGGTGATGATGCTATCTGCCTTTTCGCTGAGAAGAGTACTATCGTATCTTATCCTTTCTCTGAACATTCAAATCTCATGACTCGATTTATCTCTATGGGATCTACTTAGCTGACCATTTTGTCCAAGCTACACTTGAGGCAGATAGTGTGGTGTGATGTTCCAGCATGGATTGCGTACTTTAGTAGATAAGACTGTCATTTATTTTAGCATCAAGGATGATGCAGTTCGTACTTGTTTTGTTCATACTTTCCTGGATTCCATAGTTCTGTACTTTTCTTGCCTCATGAAAGTAGCCATCATATGTTTTTTGTGATATTGATTGGTCAATGCCTGAATACAGAGTTGTATTTATCGATATACCAGATTCGCATTTCGAGGATAAATTGTGATACATAAAACATATTTTTTACTTTACTAGAATTTCAAACTTAGAAGAACACTTGCCGATGACAATAGTATTTTTGATGCCCAACGCCCTTGCAGCTATTCATAAATCAGAAGCTCTGCATGCTCCTTCCTTCTTTTAAGTTTTAATTAAATATTTATGATAGAACATGTCTTGTTGTTTATTGTCAAGGGCTAATTTCGTTGTCTGGAAGGAACTCCAGGAACCAACTTCGACTAGCTCTTGTATTCATCTGGAATGATATTTCAGGCACCTGTCTTGTGTAAGTTTCTTGATATCTATTTCAGATCCAAAATATGTAAAGTTTATCTATTGCTTGTCCATGTGGTTCCACATCGGACTATTCAGAAGCATTTTGTGAGCAGAGTGCTATTTAGTTCTTAGTATTCGAAACTTCAATTGTTGCATTGGTTTTTCCTCATGTACTTTTGATCTTTTATTGCCAACTTAAATAAAAGAAAGTGTAGCAGTTTATGCTTGTAATTTTTTTGCCAAGAAGTTATTACTAGATCTACTATCCCAATGATTTTTTCTTTCCTGAATCTACAATAAAGGACTACATCTGGACAAGTGTAAAAAGAAAACTTTTTCCGCACTTTACTCTCTTTTACTTATAAGAAACTGGTCTAGGTTTAGATATCTGTAGTGCCTGAAGCTTAGTCATCTTAAAATAGTTCACCCATAGTTTGTATCTACACTTGTGCCTATCATCCATATTTGCCAAGCTGATAATTCTTTTCACTTATCCAGATTTGTCCACATGCTTGTTAACTTGTTTTTTATGCCTTTGTTTAGTGCAGGTTCCAAGAAATTAGAGGCTGCTTTTTCAAAACGAATACACAGAGAAATACATAGAGAAATCAGAGGCTACTTTTTGAGATCGGTTCCAAGAAAGTGCAAAGTTATCTAGTAATTTTGTTTAGAGGCTCCTTTTTCAGATTAGTTCCAAGAAATGCAAACTGATGTAGTAATAATGGGTGTAAATACTTGTTGAGCTATCTATGTAAATATGTATTTTTGGTATCTGAACATTGTCGTGATTGTAACAAGTTTGGGTTGTTATGTGAAAATTAATTTTGATTTATGGCCTTGTTTGAATGTTAGGCATGAAATTTATAGATAACAAAAATATCTAATCCTTATGGGTTAAGAAAAAAAACATAGAAAGAATTGTCCAGTAGTGTCCACGTAGGCTGCCACGTCATTCCAACTGGTCAAGAAAAAATCCAACATGGCGTACATCCATGACGGCTTGTTCCGTTACAGAAGATTGGGCATGGGCGGGCTTGGGGCACTTCCATGACGGCCAAGAAATGTCATGGAAGCTGCCATATCAAATTATGACGCGATATACATGACGGATTGCAAATCCGTTATGGAAGGGAACCCATGACAATTTTTCATTGATCAGTGACGGACTAGAACTATCATGTATTAACAGAATTCTTGTAGTGTCAGAGAAATAAAACACCCGGACTAGCTAGCAAACCTGGTGATGGTGCCAAAGAAGGATAACTTTGGCGCCTGTGCATCGATTTCAAAGACCTCAACAAAGCTTGCCCTCAGGA
>NC_041392.1:713339032-713345477 GCF_002162155.2 Triticum dicoccoides
TGTGTTTTCTCGACGCATATTCCGGATACCATCAAATCAAAATGAAGGAGTCCGACCAAGCCGCAACGGCATTCATTACACCATATGGGCCATTCTGCTTCAACACTATGCCCTTCGGGCTCAAAAAATGCCGGAGCCACCTACCAACACATGATTCAAACATGTCTAGAGAAACAAATCAGCAAGACAGTTGAAGCGTATGTGGATGACGTCATAATCCAGACCAAGCACGTTGAGTCATTAATAGACGCCTACGCCTCACATTTGACAACCTTCGGACATATGACATTAAGCTCAATCCGGAAAATGTGTTTCCGGCGTTCCCTCTAGAAAACTACTGGGCTTCATTGTTTCCAGTTGAGGAATCGAAGCAAATCCAGCCAAAATCCAGGCTTTAGCACAATTGGCCACACCAACAGACCTTAAACAGGTCCAAAAACTAGCTGGATGTGTGGCAGCTTTAAGCCGCTTCATCTCCCGACTAGGAGAAAAAGCATTGCCACTTTATCGACTTCTTCGACGCATCGACCACTTCAAGTGGATGGATGCGGCAACGACCGGATTGGAAGAAATAAAGGCTCTTTTAGCAAGCAACCCAATCCTGGCTGCACGAAGTGTCGGCGAACCAATGTTATAATACATCTCTGCAACACACCAGGTGGTGAGCGCAGTACTCGTTGTCGAGCGAGAGGAGGACGGACACAAATTCCTGCTCCAGAAGCCAGTATACTATGTATCCACTATCCTAACTCCATGCAAATCCAGATACCCTCATTATCAAAAGATAGCATACGCAGTCTTCATGGCATCCCAAAAGCTACGACACTATTTTCAAGAGTGCTCGATCATGGTGGCTTCTGAAGTTCCACTAAATGACATAATAAACAACCGCGACGCCACGGGCTGGATTGCCAAATGAGCCATTGAGCTCCTTCCATTCGACATAACATATAAGCCGCGCTGGGCCATCAAATCCCAAGTGCTGGCAGACTTTGTCGCGGAATGGACAGAGGCCGAATCCCCTGAAGAGTATAGCACATATTCCAACCAGGTCATGCACTTCGATGGTTCCAAAATGCTAGAGGGCTTAGGGGTGGGCGTTGTCTTAACGTTCCCCACTGGAGATACAGTTCAGTACGTACTCCAAATATTATACACAGACTCCAACAACGCAGCCGAATACGAGGCCTTATTGCACGGTCTTCAGATGGCTACCTCCATGGGCATACAACGCCTGGAAGTACGCAGGGACTCAAATCTTGCAATATCCCAGATAAATGGAGACTTCGATGCCAAAGAGCCAAAGATGGCGGCCTATCGTAACGCCGTACTCAAAATGTCAGCTGGGTTCGAGGGGCTCAACTTTCACCACGTGGCTCGAGAAAGTAATCAAGCGACGGATGTCCTTGCTCGCATCGGCGCCAAACGTGACCCCATTCCACCTAACATCTTTCTGGAAAGGCTTTTCAAGCCATCCGTGGAGTGGAAGGGGAGAGCGGCAACAACAGTTTGGATCCAACCATAACCCCAGATTCCGAACACACCGATGTCGTCGGAGGCTCAACCACCGAAATAACACGGTCGGCCCATCTCATTATGGAAGTCATTGCCCCATGGACCGAACCCTTCTTGGCCTACCTTAATAGGCGACAGCTCCCTGAGGATCAGAATGAGGCCCGCTGAATTGTTCGGCGTTCGAGAGCCTACAAGGTCCACGAAGGAGAACTCTACAAGAAAAGCGCTACCGGAGTACTTCAAAGATGTATCTTCGGGGAAGAGGGGCGGCAGCTCTTGGCTGAAATTCATGCCGGTCTCGGTGGTCACCACGCCACAGCTCGGGCCTTTGTAGGCAAGGCCTTCTGTACAGGTTTCTATTGGCCGATGGCCCGAGTAGATGCATAGGACCTTGTCCAACGTTGCGTCGGATGCCAGCTTTTCGCCAACCAAAGCCATATGCCACCCACTGCTCTACAGACAATCCCCATTACTTGGCCTTTCACAATCTGGGGGCTTGACATGGTCGGACCCCTTAAATGAGGTAGCCATAAGAAAACGTATCTGCTGGTCATGGTGGATAAATTCACTAAGTGGATAGAGGCCAAACCAGTTAAAACGGTCGAGGCCGAACCAGTGATAGACTTCATATCTGGCGTTGTGCACCGTTATGGTATTCCACACATCATCATCACTGATAACGGCTCCAATTTTACAGTTGATGACGTGAAATCCTGGTGTGCTAATCTAGGCATTAAGCTCGATTACACCTCCGTCTATCATCCGAAAACAAACGGTCAAGTCGAACGAGCCAATGGTCTTATGATGAGTGACATTGCTACCTCTTGAGCACTGCGTTGGTTTTCCCTTGAAGAGGAAAGGGTGATGCAGCGTAAGTATTTCCCTCAGTTTTTGAGAACAAAGGTATCAATCCAGTAGGAGGCCATGCACGAGTCCCTCGCACCTACACAAACAAATAAACTCCTCGCAACCAACGCGATAAAGGGGTTGTCAATCCCTTCACGGTCACCTACGAGAGTGAGATCTGATAGATATGATAAGATAATATTTTTGGAGTTTTTATGATAAAGAGAAGTAAAGATGCAAGTAAAATAAATGGCAAAGGAAATAACTAAGTATTAGAACATTAATATGATGGAAAATAGACCCGGGGGCCATAGGTTTCACTAGAGGCTTCTCCCGAGAGCATAAGTATTGTGGTGGGTGAACAAATTACTGTTGAGAAATTGACAGAATTGAGCATAGTTATGAGAATATCTAGGTATGATCATGTATATAGGCATCACGTCCAAGACAAGTAGGCCGACTCCTGCCTGCATCTACTACTATTACTCCACACATCGACCGCTATCCAACATGCATCTAGAGTATTAAGTTCAAGAGAACAGAGTAACGCTTTAAGCAAGATGGCATGATGTAGAGGGATAAACTCATGCAATATGATATAAACCCCATCTTGTTATCCTCGATGGCAATAATACAATACGTGCCTTGCTGCCCCTACTGTCACTGGGAAAGGACACTGCAAGATTGAACCCAAAGCTAAGCACTTCTCACATTGCAAGAAAGATCAATTTAGTAGGCCAAACCAAACTCATAATTCGAAGAGACTTGCAAAGATAACCAATCATACATAAAAGAATTCATAGAAGATTCAGATATTGTTCATAGGTAAACCTGATCATAAACCAACAATTAATCGATCTCAAGAAACACACCGCAAAAGAAGATTACATCGAATAGATCTCCACAAGAGAGGGGGAGAACTTTGTATTGAGATCCAAAAAGAGAGAAGAAGCCATCTAGCTAATAACTATGGACCCGTAGGTCTAAAGTAAACTACTCACACTTCATCGGAGGGGCTATGGTGTTGATGTAGAAGCCTTCCGTGATCGATGTCCCCTCCGGCGGAGCTCTAGAAAAGGCCCCAAGATGGCATATCGTGGATATAGAAAGTTACGACGGTGGATTTAGGGTTTTGGCTCCGTATCTGGTAGTTTGGGGGTACGTAGGTATATATAGGAGGAATGAGTACGTCGGTGGAGCAACATGGGCCCCACGAGGGTGGAGGGCGCGTCTGGGGGGTAGGCGCGCCTCGTGCCTTCCTAGTTGATGTCTTGACGTAGGGTCCAAGTCCTCTGGATCATGTTCGTTCCGAAAATCACGTTCCCGAAGGTTTCATTCCGTTTGGACTCCGTTTGATATTCTTTTTCTGCGAAACCCTAAAATATGCAAAAAAACAACAATTCTAGGCTGGGCCTACGGTTAATAGGTTAGTCCCAAAAATAATATAAAAGTGTATAATAAAGCCCAATAATGTCCAAAACTGGATATAACATAGCATGGAACAATCAAAAATTATAGATACGTTGGAGACGTATCAAGCATCCCCAAGCTTAATTCCTGCTCGTCCTCGAGTAGGTAAATGATAACAACAAAAATTTTGATGTGGAATGCTACTTGGCATAATTTCAATGTAATTCTCTTAATTGTGGTATGAATATTCAGATCCGAAAGATTCAAGACAAAAGTTTAATATTGACTTAGAAATAATAATACTTCAAGCATACTAACTAAGCAATTATGTCTCTTCAAAATAACATGGCCAAAGAAAGTTATCCCTACAAAATCATATAGTCTGGCTATGCTCCATCTTCACCACACAAAGTATTTAAATCATGCACAACCTCGATGACAAGCCACTCAATTGTTGCATACTTTTGGTGTTCTCAAACTTTTTCAATCTTCACGCAATACATGAGCGCGAGCCATGGACATTGCACTATATGTGGAATAGAATGGTGGTTGTGGAGAAGACAAAAAGGGAGAAGAGAGTCTCACATCAATTAGGTGTATCAACAGGCTATGGATATGCCCATTAATAGATATCAATGTGAGTGAGTAGGGATTGCCATGCAACGGATGCACTAGAGCTATAAGTATATGAATGCTCAACAAAAAGAACTAAGTGGGTGTGTATCCAACTTGCTTGCTCACAAAGACCTAGGGCATTTTGAGGAAGCCCATCGTTGGAATATTCAAGCCAAGTTCTATAATGAAAAATTCCCACTAGTATATGAAAGTGATAGCATAGGAGACTCTCTATCATGAAGATCATGGTGCTACTTTGAAGCACAAGTGTGGAAAAAAGGATAGTAGTATTGCCCCTTTTATTTATTTATTTATTCTTTTTTTGGCCTTCTTTTTTTGGCCTTTCTCCTTTTTTGTTGGGACAATACTCTATGAATGATGATCATCATACTTCTATTTATTTACAACTCAATAATTACAACTCTATACTAGAACAATGTATGACTCTATATGAATGCCTCTGGCGGTATACCGGGATAACAATGATGCATGAGTGACTTATATGAAAGAGTTATGAACGGTGGCTTTGCCACAACTAAAATGTCAACTATATGATCATGTGAAGCAATATGACAATGATGGACCGTGTCATAGTAAACGGAATGGTGGAAAGTTGCATGGCAATATATCTCGGAATGGCTATGGAAATGCCATGATAGGTAGGTATGGTGGCTGTTTTGAGGAAGGTATATGGTGGGTGTATGATACCGGACAAAGGTGCACGGTATTAGAGAGGCTAGCAATGGTGGAAGGTTGAGAGTGCGTATAATCCATGGACTCAACATTAGTCATAAAGAACTCAGATACTTATTGCAAAAATCTATTAGTTATCGAAGCAAAATACTACGCGCATGCTCCTAGGGGGATAGATTGGTAGGAAAAGACCATCGCTCGTCCCCGATGGCCACTCATAAGGAGGACAATCAATTAATACATCATGCTCCGACTTCTTAACATAACGGTTCACCATATGTGCATGCTACGGGAATCACAAACTTCAACACAAGCATTTCTCAAATTCACAACTACTCAACTAGCACGAGTCTAATATCACAATCTCCATATCTCAAAACAATTATCAAGTTTCAAACTTCTCATAGTATTCAACACACTCATAAGAAAAAAAATTAATCTTGAATGCCTAAAATAATTAAAGCAAATTACCATGCTGTTTTGTAGGACTCTCAAAATAATCTAAGTGAAGCATGAGAGAACAAAAGTTTCTATACAACAAACCCACCATCGTGCTCTAAAATATATAAGTGAAGCACTAGAGCAAAAACTATATAACTCAAAAGATATAAGTGAAGCACATAGAGTATTCTAAAAATTTCCGAATCATGTGTGTCTCTCTCAAAAAGGTGTGTCACTACTAGGAAAAGGGCTACTAATGGCGCACCAGTTTTGCCTAATAATGGCGCATAACTGGTGCTCCATTAGTATCATGCCACTAGTATTTTTTACTAATGGCGCACCACTGGTGCGCCATTAGTATCTGGTATACTAATGGCGCACCACTGGTGCGCCATTAGTATAGGCCACGGTGCGCCATTAGTATAGGCCACCAGTGCGCCATTAGTATAGGCCACGGTGCGCCATTAGTATTTTTGAATTTTGATGGCGGGAAAATAATAGTGGCGCACCGTCTAACCCCCACCGTGCGCCATTGCTATTTTTGAATTTTGAATTTGTATCTGGATCGTGATTCTTTTGCCCATTTTTGCTCATTTTTTTTGCTCGTTTTTTGGCACGATATTATTTGAAATTTTGTTCCTATTTTTGGATCTTGTACGTTCTTTTGCCGGAGAGGAGTTCGCCAGAGAGAAGGAGGTGAGGTCAACGGAGAGGCGCTCGCCTACATCGCCGGAGAGGAGGAGGAGGTCGCCGGAGAGGAGTTCACTGAAGCATCGGAGAGGAGGAAGGAGAAACCATGAGGGAATGGGAGGAGAGGAGGGAGGAGGAGCTCACCGGAGAGGAGGGAGGAGGAGCTCATCGGAGAGGAGGGAGGAGGAGCTCACCGGAGAGGAGGGAGGAGAAACCGTGAGGGGAGGGGAGGGGA
>NC_041392.1:713345563-713346322 GCF_002162155.2 Triticum dicoccoides
GGAGGAGAGGAGGGAGGAGGAGGTCGCCGGAGAGGAGGAGGAGGTCGCCGGAGAGGAGGAGGAGCAGGTCGCCGGAGAGGAGGAGGGTAGTATGGTGGAGGAGATAAGGGAAGATGGAGTGGAGGAGAGGAGGAGATGGAGTGGAGGAGAGGTGGAGTGGAGGAGAAGAATGAAGAGGTAAGGAGGAGAGGACCACGCCCAGCCATATATACGACATAGTAATGGCGCACCGTGGGCAGGTGCGCCATTACTAACTTTTTTTATTTTTTTTTTGATTTATTTTGAATTTTGAAGGCGGGAAGATACTAATGGCGCACCATGGGCAGGTGCGCCATTAGTAACTTTTTTTTTATTTTTTGACTTATTTTGAATTTTGAAGGCGGGAAGATACTAATGGCGCACCATGGGCAGGTGCGCCATTAGTAAGTTTGAATTTTTTTAAATTTTTTTGCCTCTCCAGATCTTAAAAGCCTCGTATCTTTTTTCTGTTAGGTTTTTGAAGATTTTGAAAATGTTTAATGGGGTCCCCCCCTGTTAAATTCGGATGTAACTTTTCAAGTAGATGATTTTCCATATAAAAAACTTTTTCATCCGAGTTCGTACGCAAAAGTTATGCCCATTTTTACAAATTCTCGAGAGATTTTGCAAAAAAGTCGAAAATTCATGTTTGTAAATTTTGCTAACAACTAGACCACATATCACATGGGAATCTTATTTTTTTGACATTTCTATCATTTTCTTTTATTTTTTTAAAACTAA
>NC_041392.1:713346508-713453250 GCF_002162155.2 Triticum dicoccoides
TTGGGCCAAGTTACTAATGGCGCACCGTGGCATGGTGCGCCATTACTAGTTCAACTAGTAATGGCGCACCACTCCCACGATGCGCCATTAGTAGTTTTGAAAAAATTAAAAAAAATTACTAAGGGCGCACCGTGGATGTGGTGCGCCATTACTAGTTCAACTAGTAATGGCGCACCACTCCCACGGTGCACCATTAGTAGTTTTGAAAAAATTAAAAAAAATTACTAATGGCGCACCGTGGATGTGGTGCCCCATTAGTATTTGCACACTAATGGCGCACCAACACATGGTGCGCCATTAGTATATAGTAATGGCGCACCACATGTCTGGTGCGCCATTAGTGTCAATTCCATCTATAGCCCTTTTCCTAGTAGTGTGTGCATCAAGGATGATTGTGGAAAACTAAAAAATAAAGACTCAAGTAATACAACATGCTCCAAGCAAAACACATATCATGTGGTAAATAAAAATACAGCTCCAAGTAAAGTTACCGATAGAAGTAGACGAAAGAGGGGATGCCTTCCGGGGCATCCCCAAGCTTTGGCTTTAGGTGTCCTTAGATTATCTTGTGGTGCCATGGGCATACCCAAGCTTAGGCTCTTTCCACTCCTTGTTCCATAATCCATCAAATCTTTTACCCAAAACTTGAAAACTTCACAACACAAAACTTAAAGTAGAAAATCTCGTGAGCTCCGTTAGCGAAAGAAAACAAAACACCACTTCAAGGTACTGTAATTAACTCATTATTTATTTATATTGGTGTTAAACCTACTGTATTCCAACTTCTCTATGGTTTATAAACTATTTTACTAGCCATAGATTCATCAAAATAAGCAAACAACACACGGAAAACAGAATCTGTCAAAAAAAGAACAGTCTGTAGTAATCTGCAGATAATGCAAGATCTGGAACACAAAAAATTCTAAAATAAATTTCTGGGCTTGAGGAATTTATCTATTAATCATCTTCAAAAAGAATTAACTAAATATCACTTTCCAAATAAAAATGGCAGCAGTTCTCGTGAGCGCTAAAGTTTCTATTTTTTTACAGCAAGATTAAAAAGACTTTCCCCAAGTCTTCCCAACGGTTCTACTTGGCACAAACACTAATTAAACACAAAGAACACAAACAGAGGCTAGATGAATTATTTATTACTAAACAGTAGCAAAAAGCAAGGAATAAAAATAAAATTGGGTTTCCTCCCAACAAGCGCTATCGTTTAACGCCCCGAGCTAGGCATGAAACCAAGGATAGATCTAGGTATTGCCATCTTTGAAAGGCAATCCATAAGTGGCTCTCATAATAGATTCATAAGGTAATTTAATTTTCTTTCTAGGGAAGTGTACCATGCCTTTCCTTAACGGAAATTGGAATCTAATATTCCCTTCCTTCATATCAATAATTGCACCAATCGTTCTAAGGAAAGGTCTACCAAGAATAATAGGACATGAAGGATTGCAATCTATGTCAAGAACAATAAAATCCATGGGCACATAATTCCTATCTGCAACAATAAGAACATCATTAATTCTTTCCATAGGTTTCTTAATAGTGGAATCCGCAAGGTGCAAGTTTAAAGAGCAATCATCAAAATCACAGAAACCTAGCAAATCACACAAAGTCTTTGGAATCGTGGAAACACTAGCACCCAAATCACACAAAGCATAGCATTCATGATATTTAATATTAATTTTAATAGTAGGTTCCCACTCATCATACAGTTTTGTAGGGATAGAAACTTCCAACTCAAGTTTTTCTTCATAAGATTGCATCAAAGCATCAATGATATGTTTGGTAAAGGCTTTATTTTGACTATAAGCATGAGGAGAATTTAGCACAGATTGCAACAAGGAAATACAATCTATCAAAGAGCAATTACCATAATTAAATTCCTTGAAATCCAAAATAGTGGGTTCATTAATATTTAAAGTTTTGACTTCTTCAATCCCACTTTAACAATTTTAGCATCAAGATCTAAAGACTCTGAATTTTTGGAACGTCTTCTAGGTAAAGGTGGATCATATCCAGTCTCATCATTATCAAGATTCATATTGCAAAAAAAATATTTAATGGGGGACACATCAATAACTTTTAGATCTTCATCTTTATTATCATGGAAACTAGAAGAACACGCTTTTATAAAGCAATCTTTCTTAGCACGCATCCTAGCGGTTCTTTCTTTGCACTCATCAATGTAAATTATCATAGCTTTGAGAGACTCATTGATATCATGCTTAGGTGGAATAGACACTTTTATTAGCAAGTAATTTCATAAGTTCATCCATCTTACCACTCAAAACATTAATTTCTTCTATCGCATGCACTTTCTTATTAGTAGATCTTTCAGTGTGCCATTGAGAATAATTAACCATACTATTATCTAGGAGTTTAGTAGCCTCTCCTAAAGCGATCTCCATAAAAGTGCCTCCCGCGGCCGAAGATAAAACATTTCTAGAAGCAAAATTCAATCCGGCATAAAAATTTTGTATAATCATCCACAAATTCAAACCATGTGTAGGGCAATTACGTATCATTAATTTCATCCTCTCCCAAGCTTGTGCAATATGTTCATGATAAAGTTGCTTAAAATTCATAATGTCGTTTCTAAGAGAGATGATCTTAGCGGGAGGAAAATATTTAGAGATAAAAGCATCTTTGCACTTATTCAGTGAATCAATACTATTTTTAGGCAAAGACGAAAACCAAGCTTTAGCACGATCTCTAAGCGAAAAAGGAAATAGCTTCAATTTAACAATATCATTGTCCACATCTTTCTTCTTTTTCATATCACACAGATCAACAAAGTTGTTTAGATGGGTAGCGGCATCTTCACTAGTAAGGCCGGAAAACGGATCTTTCATGACAAGATTCGGCAAAGCAACATTTATTTCACAAGATTCAGCATCGGTAAGAGGAGCAATCGGAGTGCTAATAAAATCATTGTTGTTGGTATTGGTAAAGTCACACAATTTGGTATTATCTTGAGCCATCGTGACAAGCAAGCAATCCGACACACAAGCAAACAAGAAACGGGCAAAAAGAGCCGAATAGAGAAAGAGAGCGAGGATGGAGAGAGAGGGTGAATAAAACGGCAAGGGTGAAGTGGGGGAGAGGAAAACAAGAGGCAAATGGAAAATAATGTAATGCGGGAGATAAGGGTTTGTGATGGGTACTTGGTATGTTGACTTCTGCGCATTGTTGAGGAAATCGTTAACTGGTAACTGCTCGGTTGGCTGGCGAGTAGGGGGTTAATAGGATAATCGGCAAGTTAATCGGCCATTTAATCAATTAATCGGATGATTTATCAGTTTATCGACTACTCGGTGACCCTATGAGTAGGGATTAATCGGAAAGTTAACTGGTTAATCGGATGAATTCTTGAACAGGGCTTTTGCGTAGACTCCCTGGCAACGGCCCCAGAAATCCTTCTTGCTACCTCTTGAGCATTGTGTTGGTTTTCCCTTGAACAGGAAAGGGTGATGCAGCACAACAGCGTAAGTATTTCCCTCGGTTTTTGAGAATCAAGGTATCAATCCAGTAGGAGGCCACGCACGAGTCCCTCGCACCTACACAAGAAAATAAACTCCTCGCAACCAACGCGATAAAGGGGTTGTCAATCCCTTCACGGTCACCTACGAGAGTGAGATCTGATAAATATGATAAGATAATATTTTTGGTGTTTTGATGATAAAGAGAAATAAAGATGCAAGTAAAATAAATGGAAAAGGAAATAACTAAGTATTGGAAGATTAATATGATGGAAAATAGACCGGGGGCCATAGGTTTCACTAGAGGCTTCTCTCGAGAGCATAAGTATTATGGTGGGTGAACAAATTACTGTTGAGCAATTGACAGAATTGAGCATAGTTATGAGAATATCTAGGTATGAGCATATATATAGGCATCACTTTCAAGACAAGTAGACTGACTCCTGCCTGCATCTACTACTATTACTCTACACATCGACCGCTATCCAGCATGCATCTAGAGTATTAAGTTCATAAGAACAGAGTAGCGCCTTAAGCAAGCTGACATGACGTAGAGGGATAAATTCATGCAATATGATAAAAAAACCATTTTGTTATCCTCGATGGCAACAATACAATACAAGCCTTGCTGCCCCTACTGTCACTAGGAAAGGACACCGCAAGATTGAACCCAAAGCTAAGCACTTCTCCCATTGCAAGAAAGATCAATCTAGTAGGCCAAACCAAACTGATAATTCGAAAAGACTTGCAAAGATAACCAATCATACATAAAAGAATTCACAGAAGATTCAAATATTGTTCATAGATAAACTTGATCAGAAACCCACAATTCATCGATCTCAACAAACACGCCGCAAAAAGAAGATTACATCGAATAGATCTCCACAAGAGAGGGGGAGAACTTTGTATTGAGATCCAAAAAGAGAGAAGAAGCCATCTAGCTAGTACCTATGGACTCGTAGGTCTGAAGGAAACTACTCACAATTCATCGGAGGGGCTATGGTGTTGATGTAGAAGCCCTCCGTGATCGATGCCCCCTCCGGCGGAGCTCCAAAAAAGGCCCCAAGATGGGATCTTGTGGATACAGAAAGTTACGGCAGTGGAATTAGGGTTTTGGCTCCTTATCTGGTAGTTTGGGTGTACGTAGGTATATATAGGAGGAAGGAGTACGTCGGTGGAGCAACATGGGCCCCACGAGGGTGGAGGGCGCGCCTAGGGGGGTAGGCGCGCCCCCTACATCGTGCCTTCCTGGTTGATGTCTTGACGTAGGGTCCAAGTCCTTTGGATCATGTTCGTTCTGAAAATCATGTTCCCAAAGGTTTCATTCCATTTGGACTTCATTTGATATTCTTTTTCTGCAAAACCCTAAAATAGGCAAAAAAAACAACAATTCTGGGCTGGGCCTTCGGTTAATAGGTTAGTCCAAAAATAATATAAAAGTGTATAATAAAGCCCAATGATGTCCAAAACAGGATATAACATAGCATGGAACAATCAAAAATTATAGATACGTTGGAGACGTATCAGACATCAAACCCAGACTAGTGCGGTCTTTGAAAGAATCAGACAAGCACTGGGTAGAGGAGCTCGACTCCGTACTCTAGGGCCTATGGACCATGCCCAACCGCACTACCAGATATACACTTTTTTCATGGTGTACGTCGCAGAGGCTGTGTTACCTTGTGACATTATTCATGACTCACCTCGAGTGCACATGTACAAAGAGAGAGGGGCCAAGCTTGATTGGCAGGATGGCTTGGATGCCCTGTAGGAGGAGCGCGACATTGCAAATGCGTGTTCCGCATTTTATCAATGGCAAGCCCACAGATATCAAAGCGGAGAAGTGCGGGCCAAGACTTATAATGTTAGCAAACTCGTTCTACGCTTGCCGAAGAAGAAAAATGACAAACTTAAGCCCAAGTGGGAGGGTCCTTTCATCATCGACGAAGTTCTTGTAGGAGGAGTGTACCACCTGCGTGACGCATCAGACAATCGCCTAGAGCCGAACCCCTGGAACGCGGCCAAACTCCGAAGATTCTATGCCTAGCGCCGAACTCTTCATTCATCTCCTTCTCCCTGTTGTTTTCATTATTTTTTCTCCTCTCTTTTCGCCTTTTCCTTTTTTCGCGTTTAGCCTTAAAGCTTTCGTGCGGCTAAAACGTACACCTATGACATACACATCCTTAAATGTGTACGCCCATTATACGTGGGGGCTTCTTGCACAGAAGCTTATTATTGTTATTTTTCAAGCATCAAGCTCATCACATATGCGTTTTTTCCTCATATGTACCTTTTCTCCACCATTATATGCATCGATATGACTTAAGTTTTGGCCAAGCTGGGTTGCTTGGCTCCTGTGCTTATACCCTACGTCCCCGTTAGTTCAGCTAGGGCATAAAGGGAGCACCTCTACGATTGTTACTGCCGGGTCATCCGGATGTGTACCTCAGACTGGGTGAAGCCGATAGCTAGCATTCTTAAGGGAATATTCGGTCGGTGGACTAAAGACGTTTTTACATTTCTTCCACTATGAATCCCCAGATGTTACTTAGACTGCGATCTTCTCAATCACAGTTCAGACATGCACATTAAATGCATGTACACCCAGGGATAGGAACCCTTAATGGAACTATTCTCTCTAGAAGATGTTTCTTACAATCACAATGTAATATAACATAGCTAGCTAGACACAACTTGTCTGTTCAAGCAACTATGACCCCTACGCCTGGTTTCCACGCATACCCCGGTCTATTTTGCCGCTCGGGTATTCGGAAACACTCGCACCTTCGGGTCCGGAGGTCGAAGCAAAAAGGTCAGCCATGACAATCGTTTTACAATTCGACTGGGGACAAATATGTCCAAGAAATTACATAGTCACTTAGACTCAAAAATTTCCTCCTCTATACCATCTAACAGGATGTCTAGCTTATAATCCTGTTGGGAATATTTGGCGGCCACTTCTACTTGGTCATACACCAAATTAACGGGAATTTTTTTCCCATCTGACCCTAGATGTCCGACCCGAGCCATATGATTTGGATCAAGCTTGGTATACCGTGTTTTTACCATGGCCCAGGCCTCTCTCGCACCTTCCCGGCAGGCTGATATCTTCCATAATCAAATACGCCATCGTGCTCCTTTGAATAGTTCCACGAGCTCCGCCATACCTCCTGGAGGAGAGGAAGAAGGACATAAAGCCTTGGAAATGCTCCGCATTGCTTACCGAACTCGCTCGTGCATCTAGGACAGCTCTTGTCGCAAGTCTCCTTGGGATCCGGACATTTCCCCTTCGGGGCGGCTGATACGTCTCCAACGTATCTATAATTTTTGATTGCTCCATGCTATATTATCTACTGTTTTGAACATCATTGGGATTTATTATCCACTTCTATATTATTTTTGGGACTAACCTATTAACCGGAGACCCAGCCCAGAATTGTTGTTTTTTGCCTATTTTAGGGTTTCAAAGAAAAGGAATATCAAACGGAGTCCAAACGGAATGAAACCTTCGGGAACGTGATTTTCTCACCGAACATGATCCAGGAGACTTGGACCCTACGTCAGGAAACAAAGGAGGATGCCACGACGTAAGGGGGCGCGCCTACCCCCCCCCCCCCAGGCGCGCCCTCCACCCTCGTGGGCCCCTTGTTGCTCCACCGACGTACTCCTTCCTCTTATATATACCTACGTACCCCCAAACAACCAAATACGGAGCCAAAACCCTAATTCCACTGCCGTAACTTTCTGTATCCACGAGATCCCATCTTGGGGCCTATTTCGGAGCTCCTCCGGAGGGGGTATCCATCACGGGGGGCTTCTACATCAACACCATAGCCCCTCCGATGAAGTGTGAGTAGTTTACCTCAGACCTTCAGGTCCATAGTTATTAGCTAGATGGCTTCTTCTCTCTTTTTGGATCTCAGTACAATGTTTTCCCCCTCTCTTGTGGAGATCTATTCGATGTAATCTTCTTTTTGCGGTGTGTTTGTTGAGACCGATGAATTGTGGGTTTATGATCAAGTCTATCTATGAACAATATTTGAATCTTCTCTGAATTCTTTTATGTATGATTGGTTATCTTTGCAAGTCTCTTTGAATTATCAGTTTGGTTTGGCCTACTAGATTGATCTTTCTTGCAATGGGAGAGTGCTTAGCTTTGGGTCCAATCTTGTGGTGTCCTTTCCAAGTGACAGTAGGGGCAGCAAGGCACGTATTGTATTGTTGCCATCGAGGATAACAAGATGGGGTTTTCATCATATTGCAAGAGTTTATCCCTCTACATCATGTCATCTTGCTTAAGGCGTTACTCTGTTTTCATGAACTTAATACTCTAGATGCATGCTGGATAGTGGTCGATGAGTGGAGTAATAGTAGTAGATGCACACGGGAGTCGGTCTACTTGTCTCGGACGTGATGCCTATATACATGATCATACCTAGATATTCTCATAACTATGCTCAATTCTGTCAATTGTTCAACGGTAATTCATTCACCCACTGTATAATACTTATGCTCTTTAGAGAAGCCACTAGTGAAACCTATGGCCCCCGGGTCTATCTTTATCATATTAATCTTCCAATACTTAGTAATTTCCTTTGCTTTTTTACTTTGCTTTTATTTTACTTTGCATCTTTATTATAAAAATACCAAAAATATTATCTTATTATATCTATCGGATCTCACTCTCGTAACTGGCCGTGTAGGGATTGACAACCCCTTATCGCGTTGGTTGCAAGGATTTATTTGTTTTGTGCAGGTGCGAGGGACTCGCGCATAGCCTCCTACTGGATTGATACCTTGGTTCTCAAAAACTGAGGGAAATACTTACGCTACTTTGCTGCATCATCCCTTCCTCTTCGGGGAAAACCAACGCAGTGCTCAAGAGGTAGCAAGAAGGATTTCTGGCGCCGTTGCCGGGGAGTCTGCGCAAAAGTCAATATAACAAGTACCCATCACAATCCTTATCTCCTGCATTACATTATTTGCCATTTGCCTCTCGTTTTCCTCTCCCCCACTTCACCCTTGCCATTTTATTCGCCCTCTCTCTCTCTCTCTCTATCCCCCCTCTCTTTTTCCGTTTGCCTCTTTTTGCCCTTTGCACCTTCTGCCGTTATGTCTAAAATTGGGGAAATTATTGTCTATATGGACAATAATAATATCATAAAAAATTCTGATGCTCCTGCTAAAGAACCCCCCATCTTACATACAAAAAAATTCCGTGTTGGTAGTGGTAATATTATTGGAAAGGGAGTTATTCAAGATTTCTTTACTTGTGCTGGTGCTTTACCTTATATGGGTAGTTCTATCCTTTATAGAACTAGTCATTTTGCGGACGCTATTTCCATGCTTGTAGTTGAACTTGAAAGACAATTCATGCACATGCATCCTTGCATACAAAGGATTTTCCTGGAATTTTCTAATATTGAGCATTCTTCTGTTAAGCGTGTCACTACTATCTTTTTGGCTCATGAGTTTAGATTCATAATAAAAGAGGCCAAAGAAATCTTTGCGCATTATAGGGTGGACGCTTGTTGTCCTCCCATAGAGGCCATCCTTTTTGATCTAGAAGAAATAATGTGTTTTCAATCTCTAGACTATGTTGCTTTCAATGAAAATCTTAGAAAAAGGGTTCCTACCAATGTTTTAGTTGATAGAATTTCTGAGCTTAATGATGATTTGGCCATTCGAAATAATGAACTAGGATATTCTCTTGAATATAGGCTCACAAAGTTCTGTCAAAAGAATGCTTATAATGATGAATTGGTTGTGCAATACGAAGGACCAAAGGAGGAACCTATACCTCCCAAGGTTGATCTTGGGGACTTTTTCCCCATTAAATTTAGCCCTTTTGATTAATTTTGCTTGCCTCAAAGAAAACTTGCTGCCGAATGTAGAGAATATGAAATGAGTTTTAATGATCTATCTTACTATTATGGCAATACCTAGATCTATCCTTCCTTTTTGTGCCTAGCTAGGGGCGTTAAACGATAGCGCTTGTTGGGAGGCAACCCAATTTTATTTTTATTCCTTGCTTTTTGCTCCTGTTTAGTAATAAATAATTTATCTAGCCTCTGTTTAGGTTGTGTTTTTGTGTTTAATTAGTGTTTGTGCCAAGTAGAACCGTTGGGAAGACTTGGGGAAAGTCTTGATATCTTGCTGTAAAAAACAGAAACTTTAGCACTCACGAGAACTGCTTCCATGTTTATTTGAAAAGTGATATTTAGTTAATTCATTTTGCACATGATTAATAGATAAATTCCTCACGTCCAGAAATTTATTTTAGAATTTTTGGGGTTCCAGATCTTGTGCTAGCTAAAGATTACTACAGACTGTTCTGTTTTTCGTGTGTTGTTTGCTTATTTTGATGAATCTATGGCTAGTAAAATAGTTTATAAACCATAGAGAAGTTGGAATACAGTAGGTTTAACACAAATATAAATAAATAATGAGTTAATTACAGTACCTTGAAGTGGTCTTTTGTTTTCTTTCGCTAACGGAGCTCACAAGATTTTCTACTTTAAGTTTTGTGTTGTGAAGTTTTCAAGTTTTGGTTAGAGATTTGATGGATTATGGAACAAGGTGTGGCAAGATCCTAAGCTTGGGGATTCCCATGGCACCCCCAAGATAATCTAAGGACACCTAAGAGCCAAATCTTGGGGATGCCCCGGAAGGCATCCCCTCTTTTCGTCTACTTCTATCGGTTACTTTACTTGGAGCTATATTTTTATTTATCACATGATATGTGTTTTGCTTGGAGCGTCTTGTATGATTTGAGTCTTTGCTTTTCAGTTACCACAATCATCCTTGCTGTACACACCTTTTGAGAGAGCCATACATGATTTGGAATTTGTTAGAATACTCTATGTGCTTCACTTATATCTTCTTGAGTTATATAGTTTTGCTCTAGTACTTCACTTATATCTTTTAGAGCACGATGGTGGATTTGTTTTATAGAAACTATTGATCTCTCATGCTTCACTTATATTATTTTGAGAGTCTTAAATATCATGGTAATTTTCTTAAATAATCCTAATATACTAGGTATTCAAGATTAGTAAAAAAATCTTATGAGTGTTTTGAATACTAAGAGAAGTTTGATGCGTGATGATTGTTTTGAGATATAGAGGTAATAATATCAAAGTCGTGCTAGTTGAGTAGTTGTGAATTTGAGAAATGCTTGTGTTGAAGTTTGCAAGTCCCGTAGCATGCACGTATGGTAAACGTTATGTAACAAATTTGAAACATGAGGTGTTATTTGATTGTCTTCCTTATGATTGGCGGTCGGGGACGAGCGATGGTCTTTTCCTACCAATCTATCCCCCTAGGAGCATGCGCGTAGTGCTTGGTTTTTGATGACTTGTAGATTTTTCCAATAAGTATGTGAGTTCTTTATGACTAATGTTGAGTCCATGGATTATACGCACTCTCACCCTTCCAGCATTGCTAGCCTCTTCGGTATCGTGCATTGCCCTTTCTCACATTGAGAGTTGGTGCAAACTTCGCCGGTGCATCCAAACCCCGTGATATGATACGCTCTTTCACACATAAACCTTTTATATCTTCCTCAAAACAGCCACCATACCTACCTATTATGGCATTTCCATAGCCATTCTGAGATATATTGCCATGCAACTTTCCACCATTCCGTTTATCATGACACATTCATCATTGTCATATTGCTTAGCATGATCATGTAGTTGACATGGTATTTGTGGCAAAGCCACCATTATAATTATTTCATACATGTCACTCTTCGATCATTGCATATCCCGGTACACCGCCGGAGGCATTCATATAGAGTCATATCTTGTTCTAAGTATCGAGTTGTAATTCTTGAGTTGTAAGTAAATAGAAGTGTGATGACCATCATTCATAGAGCATTGTCCTAAAAAAAGAGAGAAAGGCCAAATAAAAAAAGGGCAAGGCCAAATAAAAATATATAAAAGGGACAATGCTACTATCCTTTGCCACACTTGTGCTTCAAAGTAGCACCATAATCTTCATGATAGAGAGTCTTTCGTTTTGTCACTTTCATATACTAGTGGGAAATTTTCATTATAGAACTTGGCTTGTATATTCCAACAATGGGCCTCCTCATGTGCCCTAGGTCTTCGTGAGAAAGCAAGTTGGATGCACACCCACTTAGTTTCTTTTGTTGAGCTTTCATACATTTATAGCTCTAGTGCATCTGTTGCATGGCAATCCCTACTCCTTGCATTAACATCAATAGATGGGCATCTCCATAGCCCATTGATTAGCCTCGTTGATGTGAGACTTTCTCCTTTTTTTGTCTTCTCCACATAACGCCCATCATCATATTCTATTCCACCCATAGTGCTATATCCATGGCTCGCCCTCATATATTGTGCGAAAGTTTATAGGTTTGAGATTACTAAAGTATGAAACAATTGCTTGGCTTGTCATCAGGGTTGTGCATGATGAGAGCATTCTTGTGTGACAAAAATGGAGCATGACTAAACTATATGATTTTGTAGGGATGAACTTTCTTTGGCCAAGTTATTTTGAGAGGACATAATTGCTTAGTTAGTATGCTTGAAGTATTATTATTTTTATGTCAATATGAACTTTTATCTTGAATCTTTCGGATCTGAATATTCATACCACAATTAAGAAGAATTACATTAAAATTATGCCAAGTAGCACTCCGCCTAAAAAATTCTATTTTTATCATTTACCTACTCGAGGGCGAGCAAGAATTAAGCTTGGGGATGCTTGATACGTCTCCAATGTATCTATAATTTTTGATTGCTCCATGCTATATTATCTACTATTTTGGACATTATTGGGCTTTATTATCCACTTTTATATTATTTTTGGGACTAACCTATTAACCGGAGGCCCAGCCCAGAATTGATGTTTTTTTGCCTATTTTAGGGTTTCGAAGAAAAGGAATATCAAACGGAGTCCAAACGGAATGAAACCTTCGGGGACGTGATTTTCTCACCGAACATGATCCAGGAGACTTGGACCCTACATCAAGAAACAAAGGAGGAGGCCACGACGTAGGGGGCGCGCCTACCCCCCCCCCCCCAGGCGCGCCCTCCACCCTCGTGGGCCCCCTGTTGCTCCACCGACGTACTCCTTCCTCCTATATATATACCTACATACCCCCAAACGATCAGATACGGAGCCAAAACCCTAATTCCACCATTCTAACTTTCTCTATCCACGAGATACCATCTTGGGGCCTATTTCGGAGCTCCGCCGGAGGGGGCATCGATCACTGAGGGCTTCTACATCAACACCATAGCCTCTCTGATGAAGTGTGAGTAGTTTACCTCAGACCTCGGGTCCATAGTTATTAGCTAGATGGCGTCTTCTCTCTTTTTGGATCTCAATACAATGGTCTCCCCCTCTCTTGTGGAGATCTATTCAATGTAATCTTCTTTTTGCGGTTTGTTTGTTGAGACCGTTGAATTGTGGGTTTATGATCAAGTCTATCTATGAACAATATATGAATCTTCTCTGAATTCTTTTATGTATGATTGGTTATCTTTGCAAGTCTCTTCGAATTGTCAGTTTGGTTTGGCCTATTAGATTGATCTTTCTTGCAATGGGAGAAGTGCTTAGCTTTGGGTCCAATCTTGCGGTGTCCTTTCCCAGTGACAGTAGGGACAGCAAGGCACGTATTGTATTGTTGCCATCGAGGATAACAAGATGGGGTTTTCATCATATTGCATGAGTTTATCCCTCTACATCATGTCATCTTGCTTAAGGCGTTACTCTGTTTTCATGAACTTAATACTCTAGATGCATGCTGGATAGCGGTTGATGAGTGGAGTTGTAACACCCACGATGCGGCTATATCTCCCATGTGTCGGAGCACGACTTAGAGGCATAACTGCATTGTAGGCAATGTTGTAAGAGGGGTAATCTTTACACATCCCATGTACTGAATAAGAAAAGAGGTACATAGTTGGCTTACAATCGCCACTTCACATAATAGCATAAATATATCATTACAATCATCCAGATACAATCAAGGTCCGACTATGGAACCAAAATAAAGACAACTGGGCTCGGAGCCCAGTTGGGGCGATCGGGGACATTATGCATTTGGGGTTGTCTTTATTTTGGTTCCGTAGTCGGACCTTGATTGTATCTGGATGGAGCCTAGTTGGGGCGATCGGGGACATTATGCATTTGGGGTTGTCTTTATTTTGGTTCCGTATTCGGACCTTGATTGTATCTGGATGATTGTAATGATATATTTATGCTGTTGTGTGAAGTGGCGATTTTAAGCCAACTATGTACCTCTTTTCTTATTCAGTACATGGGATGTGTAAAGATTACCCCTCTTGCGACATTGCCTACAATGTGATTATGCCTCTAAGTCGTGCTCCGACACGTGGGAGATATAGCCGCATCGTGGGTGTTACAGGAGTAATAGTAGTAGATGCAGGCAGGAGTCGGTTTACTTGTCTCGGACGTGATGCCTATATACATGATCATACCTAGATATTCTCATAACTATGCTCAATTCTGCCAATTGCTCAACAATAATTCGTTCACCCACCGTAAAATACTTATGCTCTTGAGAGAAGCCACTAGTGAAACCTATGGCCAGTCTATCTTTATCATATTAATCTTCCAATACTTAGTAATTTCCTTTTATTTTTCCTTTGCTTTTATTTTACTTTGCATATTTATCATAAAATACCAAAAATATTATCTTATCATACCTATCAGATCTCACTCTCGTAAGTGGCTGTGTAAGCATTGACAACCCCTTATCGCGTTGGTTGCGAGGATTTATTTGTTTTGTGCAGGTGCGAGGGACTCGCGCGTAGCCTCCTACTGGATTGATACCTTGGTTCTCAAAAACTGACGGAAATACTTACGCTACTTTGCTGTATCATCCCTTCCCCTTCGGGGAAAACCAACGCAGTGCTCAAGAGGTAGCAACGGCTAGTCAGCATACTTGCAGACATAAATCTGTCTGTTCTGGCCCTCGCCGAATTATAGGAAGGCAAATTTGACGAGCATACTGAATATGCCGCCTTGTAGCCTCCTATTCTCCTTGACGGCGCCAGCTAGCTGGGCTCGAATATCTTTCAGTTCTTCGCCCAGTTGGGTATGAGAATCCTGCAACTTGTTCTTCTCATCCCTGACCCGCGTTAGCACATGTTCACCTGTCGCATGTTGTCTTTTGGCCTTTTGTTCACCAGCCTGGGCTTCTTCAATTTCCCTCTCAATTGCTCTACTAATTCTGTTAGCAGAAATATGACAGTATTAATATAGCTGGTATTTGATTATACCTTTTTCTGATGGGGAGAAGCATTACCAGGAGGTGCCTCCTTGGATTTTTCCAATTCGGCGGTAGCTGCAGTTAGCTGAGTCTGACACTTTGCCAGCTCTTGAGCCCAGTTGGCTTACAATGATCCTTAAATCAGTTGTATCAACTGTTTTAAGTCTCGGGGGCTACTGGTATCTGATTATTAAATCTACACTTACCCACATATCTTTTAGATGTTGGTCTGTGGCTCTGGCAAGTCCATCCTGAGCAGCTCGGATGTACGCATCGAATGCCTCCTTTGAAAATCCGGGGTCACGGAGAACGGCCCTCGGACGATGATGATTCATGGCGCTCTCCACTTCAGAGTTCGTGAAGGACATATCTTCTGAATCCTCTGCGGAAGGACAGTCTGTCGCCACTCCCGTGTCAGCCCCCGTCCTTAGGGCAGGGTCTGGAACCCGACTATTGGAGGCACGACCGGCAGGATCCCCGGACATAGTCTGGCGGACAATTTTCCTGAAAGAAAGCGGCGGATGACATCATGATTTGATGTGGCGACCAGGAATTGTATCTTTAAAAAAAGCCTTACCTCTTTGATGAATGTTCTGCCGTATTATCGTTTGCCTTTCTCTTCAAAGACGTGCTCGGTGCGGGAGCCGCTCTCCTCGGAGATGCTTCTGGTGCGCATTGCGGCGTCGAGCGCCTCCCCTTTGGAGCACGAAATAGTATGGTGGGTGAGGCATAATAAAGTAGCTCTTTCGAAGAAGGTATGTGTTAAAATTACTTACATGCGAAGCAGGGATGAGGCCGGGATAATCGGCAATGATGGGCACTTCTGTACCAACATAGCTGGTCTGGTAGAACACTCTATCTTTAAGCTTCACAAATATGTCCGGATCCTCTTTGAATCTGGGGTCAAGGTCCCGGTTGTGGCCCTCCGGCTGGGGGCGGGGCAATGGATCCCCTCTGTAGACTTCTGCCACTCCTGTTGCGTGTGGATAGGTTACTATCCACTAGAAATGACTAGCACATATGCCCGTGCATTGCAACGGTAAAACTTTCATTAACGAAGCAATTGCAAAACGATAGATCAATTGAAAGTAGAGTTCTTCAGCACGCTAGTTCGAGACATGACATGCTCAAGTGATCCAAGTGAACAACACTAATCTTTGATTATTTATTTATACAATCCCACATCTTCCTCGTTTCCGACAAAACATTGGCATGACACCAACTCATTCGGACTTGCTGATAAACAACCATAAATATGTACTATCAATTAACCCTTTGTACATTAGATCGAGGACCAGCAAACCTATATTCAGTGGAGAGAATAGAGCTAAAAAAAATTATGCAAATGATCAGGAACTGAAAGAAAGCCTTATAAAGGTAGTATAAAAGAAATTCTTACAAAGTTATACACATCCAGCAATATAAATAGCATTATTATTGCAAAGTATCATGCATCCTTCTCACATGTGCACTTTTCTCCATGAGAGTCAACCAACGATATCGGTAATTCCCTGAATTGCCAATAGTATGCATGGAGACTACATAAAATTTTAAAGGGGGAAAATATTTGTCGAGGACCATAAGTGCTACTTTAAAACACTACCATGTGAGATGGCCCTTGGTGACATTGGCATCTAGCAACATTGATCTGAAAGCGGTGTGTCTGTTCTTCCGAATCCAGAAGAGACTACACTTATCCAAACAACACGACGTTGGATGTGTAAGCAGATGCGCCTGGGTGGACACGAACCCGCTCATGGAACGGACCGAAAAATCTCAGAGTGACAAAAAAATTGGCCATTCCGGTCTGTGGAAAGAGGACCGAAAGTTGCCCGGTCCAGCTCAGTGCGACCGAAGGCACTGTCGCTTCTTCTGCTCAGCTGCGGGCGATGCCCTGTTGTGGCACAGGAAAAGGTCTTGATGAATATGAGTAATTACAAGATCTTGATGAATATGAGTATTACAAGAGTTGATCTACCACGAGATCGCAATGGCTAAACCCTAGAGGTCTAGCTTGTATGGCTATGATAATGTCTATCTCCCTCCGGGCTAAGTCCTCCGGTTTATATGGACACCGGGAGGATCTAGGGTTACACAAGGTCAGTTATAAAGAAAGGAATCTACATATTTAGTCGCCAAGCTTGCCTTCCATGCCAAGGAGAGTCCCATCCGGACATGGGTGTAATCTTTGATCTTCGTATCTTCACAGCCCATCAGTCTGGCCCATGCCTAACAGGCCGGACGCCCGAGTACCCATTAGTCTAGGACTCCCTCAGTAGCCCCTGAACCTAGCTTCAATGACAAGGTATCTGGCGCGTAGATCTGTCTTCGGCATTACAAGGCGGGTTCCTCCTCCCGAACTCCAACATAGTCTCTGGATGTATTGAATGTTTCCAGACCTGTAACACACACCACACACAACTACAGAGAGAATATAATTTTAAACGAGTCTAATCTGTTGACAACTTATCGTAACATGACATCACATCTGTCCAGTCATAATTTCGAACCATTTTTCATCTGCCGCTCCACGTTTCGAGACGCGGTTGTCATTAGCACGTCTTGTCAAAGCGGATATCATGTCTCCTTATTACAGGATTCTCATTAATACAGGCGTGGGTAACCCAACCGTGTCGTTTACACAGCCCTCGGGAGTAGGCAAATTTTAAGGCAAGTTGGGAGGCGTCCAATATTTACTGCCTTTATAAGGAGATAAGAATCCCTTTTCTTCACCCATGCCTTCTCTCTTCCTCTGCCCTTCCATTCTTGAGCTCCAGCGCCCAAGCTCTAGCTTCCCCGTCGGAGAAAGCACTCCAACCATGTCCGGATCCGGAGCTGGTGGCAAGTGGATGGCCTCCTCTGTTAAGAAGAAAGACATCAAGGAGCTCCGAAAGTCCGGATACCTGGCCAAGGAGATCGTTCAACGTCTCCCGGCTGAGGGACAGATCGTCCCTACCCCAGAGCCCCATGAGAGGGCTGTGTTTCTCACTCATTTCGTCCGCGGGCTGGGATTCCCTCTCCACCCGTTTGTCCGCGGACTGATGTTTTACTACGGGCTGGACATTCATGATCTATCCCCCAACTTAATCCTCAACATCTCAGCATTTATAGTCATTTGCGAGGCCTTTCTCCGTATCCCACCTCACTTCGGCCTATAGCTGAAGACCTTCAATGTAAAGCTGAAGGTGGTGAGAGGCCAACAAGCAGAGTGCGGAGGTTCCATGGTGGGCAAGATGCCCAACGTCACATGGCTCGAAGGCTCCTTTGTGGAGACGGTGAAGGGGTAGCAGTCGGGGTGGTTCTACATCACCGAGCCACGCGACACCAACTGGGCGGCGGCCCCCAAATTTCGATCCGGAGCTCCGCTGCGGCTCATCTCCTGGCAAGAGAAGGGCCTAACCTGGGGTTCTTCGAACGAGCTAACTGGGCTCCAGACGTGCGTCCAGAACATGATAACCAAGAGAATAAAACATGTCAATGTGATCCAGGTTATGCTCATTCGCCGGATCCTTCCGTGCCAACGCCAGACTTGCTATTTGTGGGAGTTCGATTCAGCCAAGCACCAGACGCTGCTAGAGCTCTTCGGCAGCACGCACAAAGACATATGGAAAGTTCTCTTCAAGGCCGGCGAGACACCACCGCCTACGACCGAGGATCGCGGGCTCAGCTTAAAATGCCAGGCTAATTTGGTAAGTTCTTTCATGTTTTCAAGGTATAGCCTTTACTGACATATTCTGAGAAGGAGTCTAAGCCTTCCTATCAATTTTGTTAGTTGTAACATCCCAAGTTGTATCATGTTTTCAAGATATAGCCTTCCTCCATCACCAATTTCATGATGCTCACCGCCGTGCGTGAGTAATTCCATCATAGGGTTGTGAGACGGTGATGGATTAGATGAGATTTATCATGTAATCGAGTTAGTTTTGTTAGTTGTAACATCCCAAATTTTCAGTTTGGAATGTTATACATAGGTCATCGTATGCATATCATATTTTATTGTATTTTGGTTTTGATCCTAGAAAATCCTAAGCAACTCAAGGACCCACGGAGAGAGTTGGGGATTTCACTATTTTCATATTTGATTTTTTTTCTCAAATTTGAAAAGAGGATCATTTTGGTTTTAATATTTTCCTCTCCAAAATATTTCCAATATAAAAATAAAAGAGATGAGATAAAATGACTTCTCCAAATAAAAAGAAATATTGCAGGAAAATTTTAAAATCAAATAAATATTTTATTTTGATTTCATTCGAGATTTATTTGAATTAGAAAAACTAGTACATATGCCCGTGCGTTGCAACGGGCAAAAAAATTGACAAAACCTGCTTCACGTGACACTACGCTTCACTTATATTCAATTCTGACAAACCTTGAAATAAGGTTATCCTCATATCTATAAGGTGCATATGCGGATGGGTTGCCACCGGTTGAATTATCTTTATTTGGATCATGAAGTGTTGGTGTGAGAAGCTACCCTAATATCCTTCATTGACGCATACTTAAGCTCTGCACTTCCATCGAATGAAAGAGTGGTGATGCATGGAATAGTCTTTTAGCGGGAGAAACATACAATATGAATCTTACAGGTGCATGGAATAGTCTCTTAGCTATCCGCATCCGGTTGCATTCTGGAAGAAATTTGACGGAAGTGAACAAATTTGAGGGATATTTAGACAAACCGTACATATTAATTCATACTTGAATAACTTTTAGATAAAACCTGATGCTTTTCATCTAGACTGGAGGACGCTAACTACATTTGGACATGTTTTAACTAAACTGTGCTCTAACTAGTCTAAATGATTGTCGGCCCCCGCTCACCCATTTTTGGCCGGCCATGAGCCCCGGGAACTGAAGCTCCAGCTTCGCCTTGTACCCTGCCTTCGCAACCTGCAAGCGGCTAATCGGCTGACGAAAGGGCGGTGGCCTTCCTAAGACCAGAGCGTGGGCGACCCCCCATGCTGTACTCTTCCTTACTACCGGCGGCGCCCTTGGACGTGCCGACTTCGTGATCGTTGCGCTGGGGCGCGGGTGTGGCGGAGCTGGCAGCGTCACCCTCATCCTTGCTCTTGTCGTAGACTTCACCGACCACATCGTGGATCTTCTTGATCGGCTTCTAGCTCTGCCTGACGTTGGCGGTACCACCCGTGGCCGCGACAGATTTGGCAGGCGGTGCGATAGGAGTCACTAGCGCCTCCTGCTCAGCCTAATCCACGTCCGGCGCGATTGTTGTGCTAGCGGCGAGGTGCTCCACCGCATTCCTATTCCGGATGAGGGTCGACGTTGGAGATGCCCTTATGTACTCTTTGAGAGTTTACGAAAAAAAGTAGATCCTGATGATCCGGACAGTTGCGGGCGTTTTGAGGGTCGATATTGGAGATGCCCTTATAACATTATCAAAATATGTGAACTCTAATGAATTTTTATTATGTAGTTTTTCTTATCAAAGGGTCCTTTGATTTGTAATTCATTCCCAATGTTTTTTTTCTTTTGCACTATTAAGGCCAAACGCAAGAAAATATCTGCATTACATGCGTCTTCTCGTCTAGCTAGACAGCATTACGGTAGACCACAACTCCTCGTTTGAACTTGTCAAGTAGCATGCTAGTTCGTCCTTGCTTGCACATGTATGTGCTAGTCCTGTTTGATGCGTTTTTTCTGTCTATCTGTTTATTCCCAAAGCAGCTGGTTGATATTCCAGACAAATTCAGAACGTATTTGAACAGTTGAGAATCAGTCTAAGGAGGTGAGGTGGGACTATTCAAAGCAAATATCATTTTCATTGTCAAACCGATGTGCTAGCCGAGTTGGTCGTTGCCTTAGCACATGGCTCGTGAGGTTATGGGCTTGATCCCCACAGCAAGCAATATTTGTTGACTGCTGGCCCATAAGAAAGCACGTTTTGTCTGGGGCGTTGCTCTATGGTCTAAATTCGTCATCGACGTACCACCTTTTATTAGTACCATCTTGGATATTAAAAAACTTGATGGGTTGGACCGACGAAAATCGGACGAAATTACGGTGGTAAGAAGCGATAGCCCTTTTATTAGTAGGTATAGATATGCATTTTTAAAAATAGCATTTTTAGGCCAGAAAAATATTCACTTTGTTCTAAATATTTTATTTAGACGGTGAAAATTGTTTTCGGCATTTTCAGAATTTTTTTATATTCATTTAGGATTTTTTTTCTTTTCAGTGGAATTTATTTTAAAAAACGCGTCGCCTGACTGGGCCAACGGCCCAGCCGAGCGGGCCGAAGCCCATTGCACCACGCCGCCTCCTGCTCCGGCTCGGGACCGGAGTCCCGAGCGCCGCCGCCGCCGAGTCCGCGAGGGACACGCCTCCCGAGGCCATGCCCCTCCTCCAAGCAGCCGTCGCCGCCCCTCCTTATAAGCCGGCCACCCCACCCCGCCGCCTCTCCTCGTCCCACCCGAGCCGAAGCCGCGCCGCCGCCGCAGTTCCTCCGCCGGCGCCATGCCGCCCCCGTCGCCGCTGATACGTCTCCAACATATCTATAATTTTTTATTGCTCCATGCTATATTATCTTCTGTTTGGACATTGTTGGGCTTTATTATACACTTTTGTATTATTTTTGGGACTAACCTACTAACCGGAGGCACAGCCCAGAATTGTTGTTTTTTTGCCTATTTTAGGGTTTCGAAGAAAAGGAATATCAAACGGAGTCCAAACGGAATGAAACCTTCGGGAACGTACTTTTTGGAATGAACAAGATCCAGGAGACTTGGACCCTACGTCAAGCAACCAACATGGAAGCCACGAGGTAGGGGGTGTACCTACCCCCCCCCCCAGGCGTGCCATCCACCCTCGTGGGCCCCCTGTTGCTCCACTGACGTACTCCTTCCTCCTATATATACCTGCGTACCCCCAAACGATCAGATACGAAGCCAAAACCCTAATTCCACCATTGTAACTTTCTCTATCCACGAGATACCATCTTGGGGCCTGTTTCGGAGCTCCGCCGGAGGGGGCATCGATCACTGAGGGCTTCTACATCAACACCATAGCCTCTCTGATGAAGTGTGAGTAGTTTACCTCAGACCTCGGGTCCATAGTTATTAGCTAGATGGCTTCTTCTCTCTTTTTGGATCTCAATACAATGTTCTCCCCCTCTCTTGTGGAGATCTATTTGATGTAATCTTCTTTTGTGGTGTGTTTGTTGAGACCGATGAATTGTGGGTTTATGATCAAGTTTATCTATGAACAATATTTGAATCTTCTCTGAATTCTTTTATGTATGATTGGTTATCTTTGCAAGTCTCTTCGAATTATTAGTTTGGTTTGGCCTACTAGATTGATCTTTCTTGCAATGGGAGAAGTGCTTAGCTTTGGGTTCAATCTTGCGGTGTCCTTTCCCAATGACAGTAGAGGCAGCAAGGCACGTATTGTATTGTTGCCATCGAGGATAACAAGATGGGATTTTTATCATATTGCATGAATTTATCCCTCTACATCATGTCATCTTTCTTAAGGCGTTACTCTGTTCTTATGAACTTAATACTCTAGATGCATGCTGGATAGCGGTCGATGTGTGGAGTAATAGTAGTAGATGCAGGAAGGAGTCGGTCTACTTGTCTTGGACGTGATGCCTATATACATGATCATACCTAGATATTCTCATAACTATGCTCAATTCTGTCAATTGCTCAACAGTAATTTGTTCACCGACCGTAAAATACCTAAGCTCTTGAGAGAAGCCACTAGTGAAACCTATGGCCCCCGGGTCTATCTTCCATCATATTAATCTTCCAACACTTAGTTATTTTCATTGCCTTTTATTTTACTTTGCATCTTTATCATAAAAATACCAAAAATATTATCTTATCATATCTATCAGATCTCACTCTCGTAAGTGACCGTGTAGGGATTGACAACCCCTTATCGCGTTGGTTGCGAGGATTTATTTGTTTTGTGCGGGTGTGAGGGACTTGCGCGTAGCCTCCTACTGGATTGATACCTTGGTTCTCAAAAACTGAGGGAAATACTTACGCTATTTTGCTGCATCACCCTTTCTTCTTCAAGGGAAAACCAACGTAGTGCTCAAGAGGTAGCAAGAAGGATTTCTGGCGCCGTTGCTGGGAGGTCTACGCAAAAGTCAAACATACCAAGTACCCATCACAAACCCTTATCTCCCGCATTACATTATTTGCCATTTGCCTCTTATTTTCCTCTCCCCACTTTGCCCTTGCCATTTTATTCGCCCTCTCTCTCTCTCTCTCTCTCTCTCTCTCTCTCTCTATATATATATATATATATATATATATATATATATATATATATATATCCTCCCTCTCTTTCTCTATTTGCCTCTTTTTGCCCGTTCCCCGTTTGCTTGTGTGTTGGATTGCTTGCTTGTCACGATGGCTCAAGATAACACTAAACTGTGTGACTTTAACAATATCAACAACAATGATTTTATTAGCACTCCGATTGCTCCTCTTACCGATGTTGAATCTTGTGAAGGTAATGTTTCCTTGTTGAATCCTGTCATGAAATATCCGTTTTCCGGCCTTCCTAGTGAAGATGCCGCTACCCATCTAAATAGCTTCGTTAATTTGTGTGATATGCAAAAGAAGAAAGATGTTGGTAATGATATTGTTAAATTGAAGCTATTTCCTTTTTCGCTTAGAGATCGTGCTAAAGCTCGGTTTTCGTCTTTGCCTAAAAATAGTATTGACTCTTGGAATAAGTGCAAAGATGCTTTTATCTCTAAGTATTTTCCTCCCGCTAAGATTATCTCTCTTAGAAACGATATTATGAATTTTAAGCAACTTAATCATGAACATGTTGCACAAGATTGGGAGAGGACGAAATTAATGATACGTAATTGCCCAACACATGGTCTGAATTTGTGGATGATTATACACAAAATTTATGCCGGATTGAATTTTGCTTCTAGAAATCTTTTAGATTTGGCCGCGGGAGGCACTTTTATGGAAATCACTTTAGGAGAAGCTACTAAACTCCTAGATGATATTATGGTTAATTATTCTCAATGGCACACTAAAAGATCTACTAATAAAAAAGTGCATGCGATAGAAGAAATTAATGTTTTGAGTGGAAAGATGGATGAACTTATGAAATTATTTGCTAATAAAAGTGTTTCTTCTGATCCTAATGATATGCCTTTGTCTACTTCGATTGAGAATAATAATGAATCTATGGATGTGAATTTTGTTGGTAGGAACAATTTTGGTAACAATGCATATAGAGGAAACTTTAATCCTAGGCCTTATCCTAGTAATTCCTCTAATAATTATGGTAATTCCGACAACAATTCTTATGGAAATTATAATAAGATGCCCTCTGATTTTGAATCTAATATTAAAGAATTTATTACTTCGCAAAAGAATTTCAATGCTTTGATTGAAGAAAAATTGCTTAAGATTGATGAGTTGGCTAGGAACGTTGATAGAATTTCTCTTGATGTTGATTCTTTGAAACTTAGATCTATTCCACCTAAGCATGATATCAATGAGTCTCTCAAAGCCATGAGAATTTCCATTGATGCGTGCATAGAAAGAACCGCTAGGATGCATGCTAAGAAAGATTCCTTTATAAGAGTGTGTTCTTCTAGTTTCCATGATAATAAAGATGAAGATCTAAAAGTTATTGATGTGTCCCCTATTAAATCTTTGTTTT
The DNA here is from genome assembly GCF_002162155.2 of Triticum dicoccoides. Lineage (NCBI taxonomy): Eukaryota > Viridiplantae > Streptophyta > Magnoliopsida > Poales > Poaceae > Triticum > Triticum dicoccoides. Next base: position 713,370,926 of record NC_041392.1, read on the forward strand.
GCAATATGAATCTTGATACTGATGGGACTGAATATGATCCACCTTTACCTAGAAGGCGTTCCAAAAATTCGGAGTTTTTAGATCTTGATGCTAAATTTGATAAAAGTGGGATTGAAGAGATCAAAACTCTAGATGTTAATGAACCTACTATTTTGGATTTCAAGGAATTTAATTATGATAATTGCTATTTGATAGATTGTATTTCCTTGTTGCAATCCGTGCTAAATTCTCCTCATGCTTATAGTCAAAATAAAGCTTTTACCAAACATATCGTTGATGCTTTGATGCAATCTTATGAAGAAAAATTTGAGTTGGAAGTTTCTATCCCTAGAAAACTTTACGATGAGTGGGAACCAAATATTAAAATTAGAATTAAAGATCATGAATGCTATGCTTTGTGTGATTTGGGTGCTAGTGTTTCCACGATTCCAAAGACTTTGTGTGATTTCTTAGGTTTCCGTGATTTTGATGATTGCTCTTTAAACTTGCACCTTGCGGATTCCACTATTAAGAAACCTATGGGAAGAATTAATGATGTTCTTATTTTTGCAAATAGGAATTATGTGCCCATAGATTTTATCGTTCTTGATATAGATTGCAATCATTCATGTCCTATTATTCTTGGTAGACCTTTCCTTAGAACGATTGGTGCAATTATTGATATGAAGGAAGGAAATATTAGATTCCAATTTCTGTTAAGGAAATGCATGGAAAACTTACCTAGAATGAAAATTAAATTACCTTATGAATCTATTATGAGAGCCACTTATGGATTGCCTACCAAACATGGCAATACCTAGATCTATCCTTGCTTTTATGCCTAGCTAGGGGCGTTAAACAATAGCGCTTGTTGGTAGGCAACCCAATTTTATTTTTATTCCTTGCTTTTTGCTCCTGTTTAGTAATAAATAATTTATCTATCCTCTGTTTTTTTTGTGTTTTTTGTGTTTAATTAGTGTTTGTGCCAAGTAGAACCGTTGGGAAGACTTGGGGAAAGTCTTGTTAATCTTGTTGTAAAAAACAGAAACTTTAGCGCTCACGGGAACTGCTGCCATTTTTATTTGGAAAGTGATATTTAGTTAATTCTTTTTGCATATGATTAATAGATAAATTCCTCACGTCCATCAAGTTATTTTAGAATTTTTGGGGTTCCATATCTTGCTCTAGCTACAGATTACTACAGACTATTCTGTTTTTGACAGATTCTGTTTTTCGTGTGTTGTTTGCTTATTTTGATGAATCTATGGCTAGTAAAATAGTTTATAAACCATAGATAAGTTGGAATACAGTAGTTTTAACACCAATATAAATAAATAATGAGTTCATTACAGTACGTTGAAGTGGTCTTTTGTTTTCTTTCGCTAACGGAGCTCACGAGATTTTCTACTTTAAGTTTTGTGTTGTGAAGTTTTCAAGTTTTGGGTAAGGATTTGATGGATTATGGAACAAGGAGTGGCAAGAGCCTAAGCTTGGGGATGCCCATGGCACCCCCAAGATAATCTAAGGACACCAAAAAGCCAAAGCTTGGGGATGCCCCGGAAGGCATCCCCTCTTTCATCTACTTCCATTGGTAACTTTACTTGAAGCTATATTTTTATTCACCACATGATATGTGTTTTGCTTGGAGCGTCTTGTATGATTTGAGTATTTTCTTTTTAGTTTACCACAATCATCCTTGCTGCACACACTTTTTGAGGGAGACACACATGATTCGGAAATTATTAGAATACTCTATGTGCTTCACTTATATCTTTTGAGTTATATAGTTTTGCTCTAGTACTTCACTTATATCTTTTAGAGCATGGTGGTGGATTTGTTTTATAGAAACTATTGTTCTCTCATGGTTCACTTAGATTATTTTGAGAGTCTTAAATAGCATGGTAATTTGCTTAAATAATCCTAATATGCTAGGTATACAAGATTAATAATAAAATTCTCTTATGAGTATGTTGAATACTATGATAAGTTTAATACTTGATAATTGTTTTGAGATATGGAGATGGTGATATTAGAGTCATGCTAGTTGAGTAGTTGTGAATTTGAGAGATACTTGTGTTAAAGTTTGTGATTCCCATAGCATGCACGTATGGTGAACTGTTATGTGATGAAGTCGGAGCATGATTTATTTATTGATTGTCTTCCTTATGAGTGGCGGTCGGGGACGAGCGATGGTCTTTTCCTACCAATCTATCCCCCTAGGAGAATGCATGTAATACTTTGCTTTGATAACTTGTAGATTTTTGTAATAAGTATATGAGTTCTTTATGACTAATCTTGAGTCCATGGATCATATGCACTCTCACCCTTCCACCATTTCTAGCCTCTCTAATACCGCGCACCTTTCGCCGGTATCATACACCCACCATATACCTTCCTCAAAACAGCCACCATACCTACCTATCATGGCATTTCCATAGCCATTCTGAGATATATTGCCATGCAACTTTCCACTGTTCCGTTTACTATGACACGCTCCATCATTGTCATATTGCTTTGTATGATCATGTAGTTGACATCATATTTGTGGCAAAGCCACCGTTCATAATTCTTTCATACATGTCACTCTTGATTCATTGCATATCCCGGTAGACCGCTGGAGGCATTCACATAGAGTCATACTTTGTTCTAAGTATTTAGTTGTAATTGTTGAGTTGTAAGTAAATAAAAGTGTGATGATCATCATTATTAGAGCATTGTGCCAAGTGAGGAAAGGATGATGGAGACTATGATTCCCCCATAAGTCGGGATGAGACTTCGGACAAAAAAAAGAAAAAGAAAGAAGCCATAAAAAAGGAGAAAGGGCCCAAATAAAAAAATGATAGAAAAAGAGAGAAGGGACAATGCTACTATCCTTTTACCACACTTGTGCTTCAAAGTAGCACCATGATCTTCATGATAGAGAGTCTCCTATGATATCACTTTCATATACTAGTGGGAATTTTTCATTATAGAACTTGGCTTGCATATTACAATGATGGTCTTCCTCAAAATGCCCTAGGTCTTCGTGAGCAAGCAAGTTGGATGCACACCCACTTAGTTTCTTTTTGAGCTTTCATACACTTATAGCTCTAGTGCATCTGTTGCATGGCAATCCCTACTCACTCGCATTAATATCTATTGATGGGCATCTCCATAGCCCGTTGATACGCCTAGTTGATGTGAGACTATCTCCTCTCCTTTTGTCTTCTCCACAACCACCATCCTATTCCACATATGGTGCTATGTCCATGGCTCACGATCATGTATTGCGTGAAGATTGAAAAATTTTGAGAATGTCAAAAGTATGAAACAATTGCTTGGCTTGTCATCGGGGATTGTGCATGATTTAAATACTTTGTTTGGTGAAGATAGAGCATAGCCAGACTATATGATTTTGTGGGGATAACTTTCTTTGGCCATGTTATTTTGAGAAGACATAATTGCTTAGTCAGTATGCTTGAACTATTATTATTTCTATGTCAATATTGAACTTTTGTCTTGAATCTTTCGGATCTGAATATTCATGCCACAATTAAGAAGAATTACATTAAAAATATGCCAAGTAGCATTCCACATCAAAAATTATATTTTTATCATTTACCTACTCGAGGACGAGCAGGAATTAAGCTTGGGGATGCTTGATACGTCTCCAACGTATCTATAATTTTTGATTGCTCCATGCTATATTATCTTCTGCTTTGGACATTATTGGGCTTTATTATACACTTATATATTATTTTTGGGACTAAACTACTAACCGGAGGCCCAGCCCAGAATTGTTGTTTTTTTGCCTATTTTAGGGTTTCGAAGAAAAGGAATATCAAACAGAGTCCAAACGGAATGAAACCTTCGGGAACGTGATTTTTGGAACGAACAAGATCCAAGAGACTTGGACCCTACGTCAAGCAACCAACAAGGAAACCACGAGGTAGGGGGCGCGCGTACCCCCCCCCCCCAGGTGCACCATCCACCCTTGTGGGCCCCCTATTGCTCCACCGCCGTACTCCTTCCTCCTATATATACCTACGTAACCCCAAACGATCAGATACGGAGCCAAAACCCAAATTCCACCATTGTAACTTTCTCTATCCATGAGATCCCATCTTGGGGCCTGTTTCAGAGCTCCGCCGGAGGGGGCATCGATCACGGAGGGCTTCTACATCAACACCATAGCCTCTCCGATGAAGTGTGAGTAGTTTATCTCACACCTCGGTTCCATAGTTATTAGCTAGATGGCTTCTTCTCTCTTTTTGGATCTCAATACAATGTTCTCCCCCTCTCTTGTGGAGATCTATTCGATGTAATCTTCTTTTGCAGTGTGTTTGTTGAGATCGATGAATTGTGGGTTTATGATCAAGTTTATCTATGAACAATATTTGAATCTTCTCTTAATTCTTTTATGTATGATTGATTATATTTGCATGTCTATTCGAATTATCAGTTTGGTTTGGCCTACTAGATTGATCTTTCTTGCAATGGGAGAAGTGCTTAGCTTTGGGTTCAATCTTGCGGTGTCTTTTCATAGTGACAGTAGGGGCAGCAAGGCACATATTGTATTGTTGCCATCGAGGATAACAAGATGGGATTTTTATCATATTGCATGAACTTATCCCTCTAAATCATGACATCTTGCTTAAGGCGTTACTCTGTTCTTATGAACTTAATACTCTAGATGCATGCTGGATAGCGGTCGATGTGTGGAGTAATAGTAGTAGATGCAGGCAGGAGTCGGTCTGCTTGTCTTGGATGTGATGCCCTTATACATGATCATACCTAGATATTCTCATAACTATGCTCAATTCTGTCAATTTCTCAACACTAATCTGTTCACCCACCGTAAAATACCTATGCTCTCGAGAGAAGCCACTAGTGAAACCTATGGCCCCCAGGTCTATCTTCCATCATATTAATCTTCCAACACTTAGTTATTTTTATTGCCTTTTATTTTACTTTGCATCTTTATCATAAAAATACCAAAAAATATTATCTTATCATATGTATCAGATCTCACTCTCGTAAGTGACCATGTAGGGATTGACAACCCCTTATCGCGTTGGTTGCGAGGATTTATTTGTTTTGTGCAGGTGCGAGGGACTCGCGCGTAGCCTCCTACTGGATTGATACCTTGGTTCTCAAAAATGAGGGAAATACTTACGCTACTTTGCTGCATCACCCTTTCCTCTTCAAGGGAAAACCAACGCAATGCTCAAGAGGTAGCAGCCGCCCGCACCGCGCCGCCGCCCCGCGCCACCCCGCAGCCCGCCAGAGCCGCCGCCCCGCCCGCCGGAGCCACCGTTGACCTCGTCGCCGCCGGTCTTTTTCGGTTTTAGGTATAAAACCGTTCGGTTTTTATAAACCCTAGTTTAGTTTTTTATTATTATTATTTTATTAGATCGGTTTTCTCGGTTTAGTTTATTTTGCGAACATTCGTTCGTTAGTTTGTTTGAATGAACAAATCCGTTCGTTTGCCTCTATTAGCGAACGTTCGCGACGTAGTCTTTTTATTTTTATTTTACTAGTACAAATTCCCGTGTGTTGCACCGGGCGAAAACTTAGATATAACCTGCTCCATATGCCATTATTGAAGACTTTTTAATTTAATTATTGTAAACGTTAGAAATAAGGTTACACTTAGTATTTCATTTTGGACCTTGACATTGGGACGTACCCTAACCATGTTTGTCATGATCTATTTCAGCTCGTCATTTTCATTTCATTCTATGAAATAGTAATTGTGTATGAAATATTGTTTCAATCAATTTTTTTGTTATTCAGAAAAACACGATTACTTTTTACTCTGAGAAGGTCTTTTTTAGATTGGAAGTTTAATCTGTAATAAAGATAATTAGGAAAATAGTAAATGAAATGTATGAAACCTAGAACGTGTAAATTATGAATATGGATATTACCATGTCATGCTGCATATATTCGAGGATAGTGTCTGTCATGAAGGCACTATCTTCTTGTATTCCAATGCTGCCATCTCGTTTAAATAGTCAGGTAACAAATGGACTCTCAAAATATACTTTATTATCATTCTGAAGATGTATTTGGTCATTTATACAACATATATATGCATTGATCACCTATAATTACGAATTAAAAAATACATTACTAATTGATATTAGTGATTAGAAACTTTTTCCTGTTTGAGTAAGGGTACTTACTGTTGGGGAACGTAGTAATTTCAAAAAATTTCCTACGCACACGCAAGATCATGGTGATGCATAGCAACAAGAGGGGGAGAGTGTGATCTACGTACACTTGTAGATCGACAACGGAAGCGTATGGTTGATGTAGTCGTACGTCTCTACGGCCCGACCGATCAAGCACCGAAACTACGGCACCTCCGAGTTCTAGCACACGTTCAGCTCGATGACGATCCCCGGACTCCGATCCAGCAAAGTGTCAGGGAAGAGTTCCGTCAGCACGACGGCGTGGTGACGATCTTGATGTACTACCGTCGCAGGGCTTCGCCTAAGTAGCGCTACAATATTATCGAGGACTATGGTGGAAGGGGGCACCGCACACGGCTAAGAATATGATCACGTGGATCAACTTGTGTGTCTAGGGGTGCCCCTTGCCTCCGTATATAAAGGATCCAAGGGGGGGTGCGGCTGGCCCTAGTAGGAGGCGCGCAGGAGGAGTCCTACTCCTACCGGGAGTAGGACTCCCCTCCCTTTCCTTGTCCAAGTAGGAGAGGGGGAAGGAGAGAAGGAAAAGGGGGGGCGCCGCCCCTCCCTCCTTGTCCAATTCGGACTAGGGGGAGAGGGGGCGCGCGGCCTGCCCTGGCAGCCCCTTCCTCTTCTCCACTTTAGGCCCATGAGGCCCATTAACCCCCCGGGGGTTCCGGTAACCCCCTGGTGCTCCGGTTTTATCCAAAACTTCCCCGGAACACTTCCGGTGTCCGAATATAGCCGTCCAATATATCAATCTTTATGTCTCGACCATTTAGAGACTCATCATCATGTCCGTGATCACATCCGGGACTCCGAACTAACTTCGGTACATCAAAACTCATAAACTCATAATATAACTGTCATCGAAACCTTAAGCGTGCGGACCCTACGGGTTCGAGAACAATGTAGACATGACCGAGACTCGTCTCCGGTCAATAACCAATAGCGGAACCTGGATGCTCATATTGGCTCCTACATATTCTACGAAGATCTTTTATCGGTCAGACCGCATAACAACATACGTTGTTCCCTTTGTCATCGGTATGTTACTTGCCTGAGATTCGATCGTCGGTATCCCATACCTAGTTCAATCTCGTTACCGGCAAGTCTCTTTACTCGTTCCATAATACATCATCTCACAACTAACTCATTAGTTGCAATGCTTGCAAGGCTTATGTGATGTGTATTACCGAGAGGGCCCAGAGATACCTCTTCGACAATCGGAGTGACAAATCCTAATCTCGAAATACGCCAACCCAACATGTACCTTTGGAGACACCTGTAGAGCACCTTTATAATCACCCATTTACGTTGTGACGTTTGGTAGCACACAAAGTGTTCCTCCGGCAAACTGGAGTTGCATAATCTCATAGTCATAGGAACATGTATAAGTCATGAAGAAAGCAATAGCAACATACTAAACGATCGGGTGCTAAGCTAATGGAATGGGTCATGTCAATCAGATCATTCACGTAATGATGTGATCCCGTTAATCAAATAACAACTCTTTGTTCATGGTTAGGAAACATAACCATCTTTGATTAACGAGCTAGTCAAGTAGAGGCATACTAGTGACACTCTGTTTGTCTATGTATTCACACATGTATTATGTTTCCGGTTAATACAATTCTAGCATGAATAATAAACATTTATCATGATATAAGGAAATAAATAATAACTTTAATATTGCCTCTAGGGCATATTTCCTTCAGTCTCCCACTTGCACTAGAGTCAATAATCTAGATCACATCACCATGTGATTAACATCGATAGTTCACATCATCATGTGATTAACACCCATAGTTCACATCGCCATGTGACCAACACCTAAAGGGTTTACTAGATTCAGTAATCTAGTTCACATCGCTATGTGATTAACACCCAAAGAGTACTAAGGTGTGATCATGTTTTGCTTGTGAGAGAATTTTAGTCAACGGGTCTGCCATATTCAGATCCGTATGTATTTTGCAAATATCTATGTCAACAATGCTCTGCACGGAGCTACTCTAGCTAATTGCTCCCACTTTCAATATGTATCCAGATTGAGACTTAAAGTTATCTAGATCAGTGTCAAAACTTGCATCGATGTAACTCTTTACGACGAACCTTTTGTCACCTCCATAATCGAGAAACATATCCTTATTCCACTAAGGATAATTTTGACCGCTGTCCAGTGATCTGCTCCTAGATCACTATTGTACTCCCTTGCCAAAATCAGTGTAGGGTATACAATAGATCTGGTACACAGCATGGCATACTTTATAGAACCTATGGCTGAGGTATAGGGAATGACTTTCATTCTCTTTCTATCTTCTGCCATGGTCGGGCTTTGAGTCTTACTCAATTTCACACCTTGTAACATAGGCAAGAAACTCTTTCTTTGACTGTTCCATTTTGAACTACTTCAAAATCTTGTCAAGGTATGTATTTATTGAAAAACCTTATCAAGCGTCTTGATCTATCTCTATAGATCTTGATGCTCAATATGTAAGCAACTTCACCGAGGTCTTTCTTTGAAAAACTCCTTTCAAATACTCCTTTATGCTTTGCAGAATAATTCTACATTATTTCTGATTAGTAATATGTCATCCACATATAATATCATAAATGCTACAGAGCTCCCACTCACTTTCTTGTAAATACAGGCTTCTCCAAAAGTCTATATAAAACCAAATGCTTTGATCACACTATCAAAGCGTTTATTCCACCGAGAGGCTTGCACCAGTCCATAAATGGATCGCTGGAGCTTGCACACTTTGTTAGCTCCCTTTGGATCGACAAAACCTTCTGGTTGCATCATATACAACTCTTCTTCCAGAAATCCATTCAGGAATGTAGTTTTGACATCCATCTGCCAAATTTCATAATCATAAAATGCGGCAATTGCTAACATGATTTGGACAGACTTAAGCATCACTACGGGTGAGAAGGTCTCATCATAGTCAATCCCTTGAACTTGCCAAAAACCTTTTGCGACAAGTCGAGCTTTGTAGACAGTAATATTACCGTCAGCATCGGTCTTCTTCTTGAAGATCCATTTATTCTCAATTGCTTGCCGATCATCGGGCAAGTCAACCAAAGTCCATACTTTGTGCTCATACATGGATCCCATCTCAGATTTCATGGCCTCAAGCCATTTTGCGGAATCTGGGCTCACCATCGCTTCTTCATAGTTCACAAGTTTGTCATGGTCTAGTAACATGACTTCCAGAATAGGATTACCGTACCACTCTGGTGCGGATCTCACTCTGGTTTACCTACGAGATTCGGTAGTAACTTGATCTGAAGTTACATGATCATTATCATTAGCTTCCTCACTAATTGGTGTAGTAGTCACAAGAACAGATTTCTGTGATGAACTACTTTCCAGTAAGGGAGATGGTACAATTACCTTATCAAGTTTTCTACTTTCCTCCCACTCACTTCTTTCGAGAGAAACTCCTTCTCCAGAAAGTTTCCGAATTTAGCAACAAAAGTCTTGCCTTCGGATCTGTGATAGAAGGTGTATCCAATAGTTTCCTTTGGATATCCTATGAAGACACATTTCTCCGATTTGGGTTCGAGCTTATCAGGTTGAACCTTTTTCACATAAGCATCGCAGCCCCAAACTTTCAGAAACGACAACTTTGGTTTCTTGCCAAACCACAGTTCATAAGGCGTCGTCTCAACGGATTTTGATGGTGCCCTTTTAAACGTGAATGCAGCTGTCTTTAATGCATAACCCCAAAACAATAGTGGTAGATCGGTAAGAGACATCATAGGTTGCACCATATCTAATAAAGTACGGTTATGACGTTCGGACACACCATTATGCTGTGGTGTTCCAGGTGGCATGAGTAGTGAAACTATTTCACATTGTTTTAACTGAAGACCAAACTCATAACTCAAATACTCTTCTCCACGATCAGATCGTAGAAACTTTATTTTCTTGTTACGATGATTTTTCACTTCGCTCTGAAATTCTTTGAACTTTTCAAATGTTTCGGACTTATGTTTCATCAAGTAGATATACTCATCTCTGCTCAAATCATCTATGAGGATCAGAAAATAATGATACCTGTCGTGAGTCTCAATATTCATCGGACAACATACATCAGTATGTATGATTTCCAACAAATTTGTTGCTTGCTCCATTGTTCCGAAGAATGGAGTCTTAGTCATCTTGCCCATGAGGCATGGTTCGCAAGCATCAACCTATTCATAATCAAGTGATTCCAAAAGCCCATCAGCATGGAGTTTCTTCATGCGCTTTACGCCAATATGACCTAAACAGCAGTGCCACAAATAATTTGCACTATCATTATTAAGTTTGCATCTTTTGGTTTCAATATTATGATTATGTGTTATTACTACGATCGAGATCCAACGAACTATTTTCATTGGGTGTGTAACCATATAAGGTTTTATTCATGTAAACAGAACAACAATTTATTCTCTTACTTCAATGAATAACCGTATTACAATAAACATGATCAAATCATATTCATGCTCAACGCAAACACCAAATAACACTTATTTAGGTTCAACACTAATCCCAAAAGTATAGGGAGTGTGCGATGATGATCATATCAATCTTGGAACCACTTCCAACACACATCGTCACTTCACCCTTAACTAGTCTCTGTTTATTCTGCAACTCCCGTTTCGAGTTACTAATCTTAGCAACTGAACTAGTATCTATTACTGAGGGGTTGCTATAAACACTAGTAAAGTACACATCAATAACATGTATATCACATATACCTTTGTTCACCTTGCCATCCTTCTTATCCGCCAAATACTTGGGGCAGTTCCGCTTCCAGTGACCAGTCTGCTTGCAGTAGAAGCACTCAGTTTCAAGCTTAGGTCCAGGTTTGGGTTTCTTCTCTTGAGCGGCAACTTGCTTGCCGTTCTTCTTGAAGTTCCCCTTCTTCCCTTTGCCCTTTTCTTGAAACCAGTGGTCTTTTCAACCATCAACACTTAATGTTTTTCTTGATTTCTACCTTCGTTGATTTCAGCATCGCGAAGAGCTTGGCAGTTGTTTCCGTTATCCCTTGCATATTATAGTTCATCACGAAGTTCTACTAACTTGGTGATGGTGACTAGAGAATTCTGTCAATCACTATCTTATCTGGAAGATTAACTCCCACTTGATTCAAGCGATTGTAGTACCCAGACAATCTGAGCACATGCTCACTAGTTGAGCGATTCTCCTCCATCTTTTAGCTATAGAACTTGTTGGAGACTTCATATCTCTCAACTCGGGTATTTGCTTGAAATATTAACTTCAACTCCTGGAACATCTCATATGGTCCATGACGTTCAAAACGTCTTTGAAGTCCCTATTCTAAGCCATTTAAGTATGGTGCACTAAACTATCAAGTAGTCATCATATTGAGCTAGCCAAACGTTCATAAAGTCTGCATCTGCTCCTGCAATAGGTCTGTCACCTAGCGGTGCATCAAGGACATAATTCTTCTGTGTAGCAATGAGGATAAACCTCATATCACGGATCCAATCCGCATCATTGCTACTAACATCTTTCAACACAATTTTCTCTAGGAACATATCAAAATAAACACAGGGAAGCAACAACATGAGCTATTGATCTATAACATAATTTGCAAAGTACTACCAGGACTAAGTTCATGATAAATTTAAGTTCAATTTAATCATATTACTTAAGAACTCCCACTTAGATAGACATCCCTCTAATCCTCTAAGTGATTACGTTATCCAAATCAACTAAACCATGTCCGATCATCACGTGAGATGGAGTAGTTTCATTGGTGAACATCTCTATGTTGATCATATCTACTATATGATTCACGCTCGACCTTTCGGTCTCCGTGTTCCGAGGCCATATCTGTATATGCTTGGCTCGTGAAGTATAACCTGAGTATTCCGCATGTGCAACTATTTTGCACCCATTGTATTTGAACGTAGAGCCTATCACACCCGATCATCACGTGGTGTCTCAGCACGAAGAACTTTCGCAACGGTGCATACTCAGGGAGAACACTTCTTGATAATTAGTGAGAGATGATCTTATAATGCTACCGTCAATCAAAGCAAGATAAGATGCATAAAAGATAAACATCACATGCAATCAATATAAGTGATATGATATGCCCATCATCATCTTGTGCTTGTGATCTCCATCTTTGAAGCACCATCGTGATCACCATCGTCACCGGCGCGACACCTTGATCTCCATCATAGCATCGTTTTCGTCTCGCCAATCTTATGCTTTCACGACTATCGCTACCGCTTAGTGATAAAGTAAAGCATTACAGCGCGATTGCATTGCATACAATAAAGCGACAACCATATGGCTCCTGCCAGTTGCCGATAACTCGGTTACAAAACATGATCATCTCATACAATAAAATTTAGCATCATGTCTTGACCATATCACATCACAACATGCCCTGCAAAAACAAGTTAGACGTCCTCTACTTTGTTGTTGCAAGTTTTACGTGGCTGCTACGGGCTTAAGCAAGAACCAATCTTACCTACGCATCAAAACCACAACGATAGTTTGTCAAGTTGGTGTTATTTTAACCTTCGCAAGGACCAGGCGTAGCCACACTGGGTTCAACTAAAGTTGGAGAAACTGTCACCCGCAAGCCACCTATGTGCAAAGCACGTCGGGAGAACCGGTCTCGCGTAAGCGTACGCGTAATGTCGGTCGGGGCGCTTCGTCCAACAATACCGCCGAACCAAAGTATGACATGCTGGTAAGCAGTATGACTTATATCGCCCACAACTCACTTGTGTTCTACTCGTGCATGTAACATCAACATATAAAACCTAGGCTCGGATGCCACTGTTGGGGAACGTAGTAATTTCAAAAATTTCCTACGCACACGCAAGATCATGGTGATGCATAGCAACGAAGGGGGAGAGTGTGATCTACGTACCCTTGTAGATCAACAATAGAAGTGTATGGTTGATGTAGTCGTACGTCTCTACGGCCCGACCGATCAAGCACCGAAACTACGGCACCTCCGAGTTCTAGCACACGTTCAGCTCGATGACGATCCCCGGACTCCGATCCAGCAAAGTGTCGGGGAAGAGTTCCGTCAGCACGACGGCGTGGTGACGATCTTGATGTACTACCGTCGCAGGGCTTTGCCTAAGCACCGCTACAATATTATCGAGGACTATGGTGGAAGGGGGCACCGCACACGGCTAAGAATATGATCACGTGGATCAACTTGTGTGTCTAGGGGTGCCCCTTGCCTCCGTATATAAAGGATCCAAGGGGGGTGCGACCGGCCCTAGTAGGAGGCGCGCAGGAGGAGTCCTACTCCTACCGGGAGTAGGACTCCCCTCCCTTTCCTTGTCCAAGTAGGAGAGGGGGAAGGAGAGAAGGAAAAGGGGGGGGCGCCGCCCCTCCCTCCTTGTCCAATTCAACTAGGGGGAGAGGGGGCGCGCGGCCTGCCCTGGCAGCCCCTTCCTCTTCTCCACTTTAGGCCCATGAGGCCCATTAACCCCCTGGGGGGTTTCGGTAACCCCCTGGTGCTCCGGTTTTATCCGAAACTTCCCCGGAACACTTCCGGTGTCCGAATATAGCCGTCCAATATATCAATCTTTATGCCTCGACCATTTCGAGACTCCTCGTCATGTCCGTGATCACATCCAGGACTCCGAACTAACTTCGGTACATCAAAACTCATAAACTCATAATATAACTGTCATCGAAACCTTAAGCGTGCGGACCCTACGGGTTCGAGAACAATGTAGACATGACCGAGACTCGTCTCCAGTCAATAACCAATAGCGGAACCTGGATGCTCATATTGGCTCCTACATATTCTACGAAGATCTTTTATCGGTCAGACCGCATAACAACATACGTTGTTCCCTTTGTCATCGGTATGTTACTTGCCCGAGATTCGATCGTCGGTATCCCATACCTAGTTCAATCTCGTTACCGGCAAGTCTCTTTACTCGTTCCGTAATACATCATCTCACAACTAACCATTAGTTGCAATGCTTGCAAGGCTTATGTGATGTGTATTACCGAGAGGGCCCAGAGATACCTCTCCGACAATCGAAGTGACAAATCCTAATCTCGAAATACGCCAACCCAACATGTACCTTTGGAGACACCTGTAGAGCACCTTTATAATCACCCATTTATGTTGTGACATTTGGTAGCACACAAAGTGTTCCTCCGGCAAACTGGAGTTGCATAATCTCATAGTCATAGGAACATGTATAAGTCATGAAGAAAGCAATAGCAACATACTAAACGATCGGGTGCTAAGCTAATGGAATGGGTCATGTCAATCAGATCATTCACCTAATGATGTGATCCCGTTAATCAAATAACAACTCTTTGTTCATGGTTAGGAAACATAACCATCTTTGATTAACGAGCTAGTCAAGTAGAGGCATACTAGTGACACTTTGTTTGTCTATGTATTCACACATGTATTATGTTTCCGATTAATACAATTCTAGCATGAATAATAAACATTTATCATGATATAAGGAAATAAATAATAACTTTAATATTGCCTCTAGGGAATATTTCCTTCACTTACATCATCATTTACCCACTCTTTTTCATCTAGCAGGCACATCAATTGATGTTGCAAGACAGAACTTCCATCTATCTGAACCAGCAATTGTTTTCTCAAAGATGATTCTATTGCTATATGAGCACATAGATCATGGTCGGTCAATGTATAGTCTGCAGAAAATCAAATAATTTAAGAATATATTGTATACGAAAGCACACATAATAAATTAAAAAAATACCTTGTGGGAGATAATCATATGTCTCATCAACTTTGATCTCTTTGTGTGAATCTGGTTCCTCAACATCATGCAATGGAAAAACACGAGATATTGTCGAGCTAGATGGGGATGGAGGTGATGGTAGTGTATCATGATTCATCTGATTATCTGATTCCAACACAATCGACTCAAAACACTCTAAACATGGAGAAGATGTTTTCATAGTTGGTGACATAGGTGATGGTTCCAGAACACCTGATTCAAAAATTTATGCCTTTTTGGAAGGTCGGTTATCAAAATCCTCTGCAATGTTCGGTTTAGTGATGTCATCTATTTTCTGCAATCACAACAAAAATAAAATGTAAACCTCCAACCGTTAGATCAGTTGAAATAGAGGTAGTACATCATAGTGAGTTTACAGTTGGGATGCTATTACATAAAGTAGATTCCAAACACTCAGAAACTGGATTAGATGTTGACATAGTTAGTGGCTCCAGAACACCTGATTCAGAATATATTTTTTATTTTTTCGAAGGTCGGTTGTCAAAATTGTAAGTGCATCTAGTGCAACCCCTAGTTGGTTTTGGAGTATTGGCGACAAACCTGGTTGAGGGACTAATGTGTTTGTGAGAACTGCAGGATAACACAGGTAGAAGTCCCTCATTGATTCCATTTTCCTACCAAAGATGACCCTTAAAAATGTATGAAGACATTGAAGTCAAAGGTGGTATGTGAAGACATTCACATTGAAGACTATGAAAAAAGAAGAACCGCGTGAAGACTATGGAGCACGAAGACTTAGTTGTTTCGTCGTTCTATTTCTTCTTTGTTGGGTCATAGGAACCACCATACTGTTAAGTGGGGTCCAAGTGAACCAGTCAGAATGACTGAAGTGATGCTTAACCAAAATCCTATGTCTTCGAGCGAAGACAATGAGAGCAAATCTTATCCAGAGCTGGATAAGTCAGCTTTGCTTGTAGTCCAAGTAAAGTTGCCGTGTGTGTGTGAAATCTGACCGTTGGAACACGTGTCAGTTCCTTAGTGACCCAGGGTCATTTCGGACAAATCAGGTCGGGTTGCCTAGTGGCTATAAATAGCCCACCCCCTACAACCATAAATGGTTGGCTGCTCAGAGTTAGTGCATGGCTTTTGTCATTTGAGAGCAACCCACCTCGAAGTCTTTGAGAGAGAAATCCTTGCGAGGACAAAGCCCTAAACACCCAGAGCCAAAGAGTGTTAGGCATCACTTAAGTGTTCTTGTCTGTGTGATCTGAAGACTTATTACACTTGAGGACTGTGAATCCTCCAGCCGGTTAGGCGTCGCGTTCTAAGCATCCAAGAGTCATTGTGGATCGCTGGTGAACGAAGTCTGTGAAGGTTTGGAAGTCTACCTTGAAGACTTACCAGAGTAATTGGGCGAGGACTGGGTGTCCTTAGCTCAAGGGGAATAAGGTGAAGACGCGGTCTTCTGAGTTGAATCTCAGCCTCCCTAACCAGACGTATAGTTTTCACAGCAACTGGAACTGGTCCAACAAATCATTGTCTTCAACAAGCCACTGGTTCTATCCTTCCCATCTCTTTATTTGTAGATTGGTCCTTGTGAAGTCATTGCCTGTTTGCATTATCTATTTTTCTTCACTGTGTGACTACTTGTTCTGATTGGCTTCATACTATCTTCCATCATGATCTATACTGCCTAGCTGCTATTAGTCTTTGTGCTTTCATTTCATTGAATACTTGACTATGGCTTGCTTAGTGTAGCCTACCTTCCACTGCATGGTAATAGGTTTATTTCTATCGTTTGTCTTTGAAACTTCCATGTTTTGAAGACTTTCATAAAAATCACCTATTCACCCCCCTCTAGTCGATCACTAGCACTTTCAATTGGTTTCAGAGCAAGGTACTCCCTTGTTCTGTGTGATTCGGTTTAACCACCTGGCGTTTTAGCTATATCGACTGCAGGGATAATCAAAGTCTCTGCTGCGTGCCCAGTCTTCGATGGAACTGAATATCCCTACTGGAAGAATAAGATGCGCATGCATCTTAAAGCCATTGATGTCGACCTCTAGTATGTCGTCAAGAATGGCGTCCCCAAGGCTGGTGAAGGTGTCACCGCTGCTGATGTCAAGAAGTTCGTTCAACTGGATTCCGCTGCCAAGAACATTGTCTGTGGTCATCTAACCAAAGGACAGTATGGCCGTGTGAGTGCTCTGGAAACATCCAAGCTAGTCTGGGACTGGCTCTCTAAGGTCAACGAAGGCGTCTCAACCCAGAGAGATCAAAGAATCAGTGTCGTTCGCAACCTCTTCAACCGCTTCAAGAGAAACGACAATGAGAATGTTCAGCTCACGTTTGATCGACTCACTAACATCACAAATGAGCTTCAAGCCCTCGGCGCTACTGAGATCACCAAGCATGAAGTCGTCAAGACACTCCTGAGATCACTTGACAGCTCGTTTGACACCCTAGCCCTAATGATTCAAGAATGCCCTGACTTCAAGACACTCGATCCGTCTGACATACTTGAAAGGCTCAACACACATGAGTTTCAGCTTTATGAGAAAAGAGATATCTACGGTCCCAACTATGGGCGAACTCGTGCTTTGAAGGAAAAAGTTGTTTCCTCATCTGAAGAAGACTCTGATTGCAGTTCTGATGATCCTGAAGACATTGGAAAGGAGCTTGCTATGCTTGTGAAGAAGTTCCAGAAATTCACCAAGAACAAAGGCTTCAGAAAGTCCTCACAATCTAGCTCAAGGAATGATGAAGCTTCTGTTCACGACTACAAGAAGAGAACATGCCACAAGTGCAAGAAACCTGGCCACTACATCTCTGAGTGTCCGCAGTGGGACAATGAGAACAAGAAGAAGAAGAAGAGCAAGGAATATGATTCTCACGACAAGAAGAAGAAGAAGAAATACTCAAAGTCTTCTTCCAAGTCTTCATCAAAGTCTTCATCACACAAGAAGAGCTCATCTGGCAAGGCTCGTGCGTTTGTTGGCAAGGAAATGGATTCAGAGGAGGAGTCTGCTTCTGAGGAGGCGGAGGTGGAGTCGGAGGAGGAGTCCGATTCTGGCATTGCAAGTCTGGCTACGGCCTACGTTGCCAAGTCCATCTTCAACATTGAAGACAATGACTCCATCACCGACGCCGATGCTAATAACCAGGACGATTCCGCTCCCACCTACTGCTTCATGGCACGCGGTGCCAAGGTAAACTCACGCACTACTCACTATCAAACATCCAGTGAAGATGACTCTGATTGTGGTTCCAAACCTAGCTACAAAACACTTGCTAAAATTGCAACTGAACAACAGAAAGCTATGGAACATATTCAAAAACTGTTAGACAAAAGCGATGACCTGTTAGACGCTGAAATGACTCGATCTCAGTCCTTAATTGAAGACATAAAAAATCTTCACGTTAAGTATGAGGAACTTGAAAGTCATCATGAAACGCTCTCAACAACTCATGAAAATCTTTCCTATGATTATCTTCAAAGGAAGCAAGATCTTGAGAAATTGAGAGCGGCTCATGAAGATCTTCAAAAGGAAAACGAGTCACTTCGTGCCAAATAGATCAGTTCCGCTCAGGAAGGATTTGAACCACCATGTCTTAAATGCATTGAGTGTGACAATGCTACTTCTGTTGCTGGATGTTCTACTGCTCCTACTGTTGCAATATCTTCAACTGTTGATGTGGTAACTAACCCCTCTACTGAGGATGCCACTGTTATTGCTGATGAAAATGCTAGGTTGAAGACATTGCTTGAAACAGGGATGTACAAAAGTCTCAAAGGGCATCAGACACTATGTGATGTCCTCAAAAGGCAGATCCTGAACCGAAACCCTAGGAAAGAGGGTGTAAGGTTCGAAAGGAAAATGAATGTTGATGGCTCTTACTGGAAACCTGAGCAGTACCCCAAAACCACATGGGTTGCTGCAAAGGAACCTTCAGTGGATCCATCCACCCTATCTGGCTTCACTTGTGCTAATCCCATTGTTATTGATGAATCCTTTGATGCAAACTATAAACTGTTTAATAATCAGAATGGTGAAGTGTTTTCCAGGTATATTGGTATTAACTGTAGGAATGGGCCACCTATGAAGAAAGTCTGGGTGCCGAAAAGGTGTCTGGAGAGTCTTCCTGTGAATGTCATCATGACACCACAAGTGAAGAAGACAAACCCCAGACCACAGGCTTCATATGGTCCAAAGGCTTCATATAGACAGAGGACTCACCTGAGACGCACTAACGCAAATATTTTGCAGGGAAACCACACTCAGGCCTATGAATATGAGCGCATTTCATCAAACCGCCATGTTCATAAGACCAAGAACTACTCTGCTTATTCTTATGAGTACTATTGCCCCCCTGCAAGACTATTTGCTAGGGCTTCAAAGCCAAAGTTCTCAGATGCTGCACTTAGACTCATTGCTTCGAAGCCACCCTTGAAGATGTGGGTGGCTAACAAAGCTTAACTCTCTTTTGTAGGGAAGGGTCTCCAACCGAAAATCAAATTCGTCTGAAGCTATTGTTGGGGACCTTAAACATCTTGTAGGGCGCAAGATCAAATGCCCAAATGGTCTTATTATGTATTTTGTTCCTGGGTTGATTGCTAGTTGCCCTATCAGTCCTAACCTCGATCAAAGCTTTCATAATCCACTTGCTCGTCAAATGTTTATGCTTCACAATTCTCTTCGTGAAGCCTATCCCCCTAACTGCACTGTAGGGTATGACACCAGCTGCTTCAGAATGGATTATTGATAGTGGGTGTACTAATCACATGACTGGCAAGCGAAGTCTTCTCATGGACTCAACTTTACATCCATCTGACAAGAGTCACATCACATTTGTTGATACTGGTAAAAGCAAGGTATTGGGTCTAGGTAGAGTTGCAATCTCAAGGGATCAACACATGGATAAAGTGATGCTTGTTTAATCCCTTGGTTTCAACTTAATGTTTGTCTCAATGCTTTGTGATTTAAACATGATTGTGATATTTGGAAAATATCGTTGCCTTGTTCTAATGGAATCTGACAAGTCTCTAGTCTTTGAAGGGTATCGGAAAGATGATTTGTACGTGGTAGATTTCTCAGCAGGACCACAGCTTGCCGTATGTCTTCTAGCAAAAACTTCAGAATGCTGGCTCTGGCATCGGAGGCTAGGGCATGCTAGCATGAGGAACTTGCACACTCTTGCAAAGAAGAAACATGTCATAGGCATCGAGGGCGTCAAGTTCAAGAAGGATCACCTATGCGGTGCTTGTGAAGCTGGAAATATGACGAGGGCCAAGCATCCCTCGAAGACAATCATGACAACGAATCAACCCTTCGAACTGCTACACATGGACCTCTTCGGTCCCACTCACTACTCAACTCTTACTACTACTGCTTGTCTTTATGGCTTCGTTATTGTTGATGATTATTCAAGATATACATGGGTGCATATAATCCTCTACAAGACTGAAGTGCAGGATGTCTTCAGACGCTTCTCCAATCGAGCCATGAAGAACTATGGCGTCAAGATCAAGCACATCAGAAGTGACAATGGCACTGAATTCAAGAACACTGGCCTCGACACTTATCTTGATACTTTGGGCATCACTCATGAGTTCTCAGCTCCATACACGCCGCAACAGAATGGCATCGTGGAACGCAAGAACACAACACTTATTGAGATGGCCCAGACGATGCTCGATGAATACAAGACTCCAAGAAAGTTCTGGCCTGAAGCCATTGATACTGCATGCCATATTATCAACCGTGTTTATCTTCACAAGCTTCTTAACAAAACATCCTGTGAGCTCCTCACTGGTAAGAAGCCAAATGTCAGTTACTTCAGAGTATTTGGTGCCAGGTGCTGGATCAAGGATCCATATCACACTTCAAAATTAGCACCGAAAGCACATGAAGGTTTTATGCTTGGATACGGAAAGGATTCGTACTCCTACAGAGTCTTCAACCTCTTTCACTATAAAGTGGTTGAAACTATGGATGTGTGGTTCGATGAGACTAACGGCTCGCACAGAGAGCACCTGCCAAATGTGCTAGATGAAGTTCCATCCAGTGAATCCATCAAGCTTATGGGAACTGGAGAAATCATACCGTCTGAAGCTCAGCCCTGAAGAGGAACTCGTCATCTCTGCACCTGATCAACCTGAAGACAATGCTCAGCCTGAAGACAATCCTTCTAAGGATGACAATGATCAGCAAGAGCAAAATCTTCGTCATGTTCATCCTCATGCTGCAAATGAAGTACAGATTGGGAGAATAATTGACAGCATCAATGCACCTGGTCCACTCACTCGTTCAAGGGCAACACAACTAGCAAATTTCTGTGGACACTTCGCATTCATCTCAATATCTGAACCCAAGAAAGTTCATGAAGCCTTCATGGAGCCTGAATGAATTCAAGCAATGCAAGAAGAGCTTCAACAATTTGAGCTGAATAATGTATGGGAACTGGTCAAGCGTCCTGATCCTCGTAAGCACAATATCATAGGCACTAAATGGATATATCGCAACAAGCAAGATGAGCATGGTCAAGTTGTCAGAAATAAAGCTCATCTCGTTGCTCAAGGATACACTCAAGTTGAAGGAATTGACTTCGATGAAACATTTGCTCCTGTGGCTAGGATTCAAGCTATACGCATACTGTTGGCCTATGCAAATCATCATAACATTCTTCTGTATCAAATGGATGTGAAGAGCGCTTTTCTCAATGGCAAGATTGCATAAGAAGTGTATGTCGCACAACCGCCTGGCTTTGAAGATCCAAAACATCTTGACATGGTTTATAAGCTCAACAAGGCACTGTATGGCCTCAAACAAGCCCCTCGTGCTTGGTATGACACACTCAAGGACTTCCTGAAGAGCAAAGGCTTCAAACCTGGTTCTTTGGATCCCACACTCTTCACGAAGACATATGATGGCGAACTGTTTGTGTGCCAAATATATGTGGATGACATTATCTTCAGTTGCACCAACCAGAAATACAGTGATGAGTTTGGATATATGATGCAAGAGCAATATCAGATGTCCATGATGGGTGAACTGAAGTTCTTCCTTGGTCTTCAAATACGACAGCAACGCAACGGCATCTTCATATATCAAGAGAAATACCTCAAAGACTGCCTGAAGAAGTTTGGAATGCAAGACTGCAATGCCAGCTAAACACCATCTGGGTCCCGACGACAATGGTAAAGAGTTCGATCAAAAGGTATACCGCTCCATGACTGGTTCTTTGCTTTATTTATGTGCATCTAGGCCAGATATCATGCTTAGTGTTTGCATGTGTGCCCGATTCCAAGCGGCACCAAAGGAATCGCATCACTTAGCTATGAAGTGAATTCTTCGATATTTGGCTCACACCCCAACACTAGGATTATGGTATCCAAAGGGCTCAGAGTTTGATCTAGTTGGATTCTCAGATGCTGATTATGCCGATGACAAGGTGGATCGCAAGTCTACATCAGGCACATGTCACTTTCTGGGACGATCACTTGTATGTTGGTCTTCAAAGAAGCAGAACTGTGTATCTCTCTCCACTGCTGAATCTGAATACATTGCTGCTGGATCTTGCTGCGCTCAGCTTCTATGGATGAAGCAAACACTCAAAGACTATGGCATTCATCTGAAGCACGTTCCACTGTACTACGACAATGAAAGCGCCATCAAGATTGCAAACAACCCAGTTCAGCACTCGAAGACAAAGCACATTGAAATTCATCATCACTTTCTCAGAGATCATGTCATGAAGGAAGATATTGATATCATACACGTCATCACTGAAGAGCAACTGGCAGATATCTTCACAAAGCCCTTGGATGAGAAGAGGTTTTGCAAGTTACGGTGTGAGCTAAATATCTTGGAATCCTCAAATGTTCTGTGATCAAGCACACATCCCAACACTTATGCATGTTGATGACTTAGATGTGCAACACACAAAGTAAAGTATGTCTTCAATCAATGAAGACTTACATTCTGAGTGTGAATACATTAGCGTGGAATTTAACTTCGGAGCGCCACGATAATTGTGCATCGTGTCTGGGTCTAATACTACCTATATGGTGGGTAACGCCACCACCAAATTCTTCCCTTAGAAGTGTTTTTCACATGGCGTTACATTTGCAAAGTCTCCACATTTTGTTTGTCTTCAATGTTAACATGGCCTCATGTTTATCTTCAATTTAGTTTCTATCCTCTACATCATTCACTTATAGCTATGTCTTCACGTTGAATCTTTTGAACTAAGTGAATGTGATCAGACCCTAACCTTTCTATGCTCTTGTCTCAAGTCTATCTATCCAAATCATATGCATTCTATTGAAACTGTCAAATGTCTTTGATGTGTCCTTGTCAGCAGGAGATACAGAGACAAACATTAAATGCGCTTTTAAATGCTCAATCCTTTTGCCTGAAACCCGGAGAATTGGGAACGACCACCCGACAATCCAGGCGTGCGTGGGAACGTGGAACAACCTCCAATTTGTTGCATGATCGCCACGTGTCCTTCAGATGTGAACCGCCAGGGGCACCTGCGTAATAACGTTGTGTCGTCCCTGTCTCTATAAATTCACGCCTCACCCAGTCATTATCTCTTCTTCCACTCTCGCACAAACCCTAGCGCCACCGCTAGCACTCGACGACATCGGCGACGAAGCGCTTAGCTGTCGTGACCTCACCGATGACGTCCTCACGCCGGCCGCGGACATCGTCTTCTCCGCCGTAGCCATAGGTGTCCTCCATCGCCAAGTTAGGGCACGGAAGATCAAACTGCTCGGCCTCCTCTCCCACTCCGTCTAGTAGTTCCCCGTGTGGTAAATAAAACCTCCTTTTTACAGTCTTTTTGATCCGATAGATTCATCTTTTTCAACCACAAGTGGTTTCTATTCTCACAAGTTGGATCTATCTCATTCTGCATCTCATAGCATGCCTAGTATGTTCACTTATGCTTCACAAAGTACTTAGATTCCTCACTTGTACTTATTCGTGGATTCGTACAAATCTGGAACCAACTCTCTACATATGAGTGAATGTCTTCGCACTATGAGGTCAATGTCCTCTAAACTGATTTATCTTCAAAATCTTCTGAGAATGCATATGACCTCTTCCCCTTCCCTCGCACCTTTAATGCTATCACAGGTACATGTCCGTGGGAGAATCCCTTCGTTCTCATAGTCTACATTCATTTGCAGAGTTCTTACAACATCATATAAATTCTCATGAAGCCGGTTCTTGTCTGACCAGTAGACGGAAGACTTTGACAGTGTTGAAGCCTTTCAGTCTAAACTTCATGGAAACAGAGAAGTCTGCAAGGAAGGGTGGCAGACAGCGCCGTGGAAACACCTCAAGAGATTTGCCTCCTGACCTCTATGAGCTGTACAAGACCGATCCAGAGGAGGACTACAATCAGCGGAAAACCCAAATCCAATGGATTCGAAGATATTGGGCAGAACAATGGTACAAGTACAGGTTCGTGACCCAGGAATATGCTGAGAAGAATGCCATCAAGCGACCCTGGGGAGACATCTTATACAAAAACCTTCAATCCAGGTCATGAGCTGAAGCCATTGAACAAGGCTTCTATCCTTGCATGGTCCGTGGACCACAGCCTGCAGATGCAGACCCATCTTGATTACTATGGTGCCGTGACGACAATCTGTTCAAGCACAACTTCCAGTTTGCCAAGAACTCGGCGAAAGAAAACAAGAAGTCGCGGGGATTAGACTTCAATCCAGGCCCCTCTGCTCCTCGTGCTGACGGCACACGCGAAGCTGAACCCAATCTGGTTGGGCCCTTCTATAACTTAGAAGGTCTCATCACTCACATAAAGGTTCAAGGGGCAGTCGTGGATCAACCTGGAGACGACGCTGATTCTGACGAAGCGCCTGCACCACCGAAGCCAAAGAAGCTGAAGAAACCTAAAGCTTCGAAGCCTTCCCCTCCACCAAAGGTTTCACGGGAGAAGCCTCTGGCCACTGCACCTCCTGAAGACAGTGTGCAGTCTGAAGATCTTTCATGCATCTCCAAGCCCGCCAAAGTGAAGAAGCCCATGCAACCCACTGGTCAAGCACTGACCCCTGCTGCTATTTTGCAAAATGAAAATGACACCATTCATTTGTCCAGTGACGACGATCTTGGCGATGACGCTCTTGAGCAGTTGATCAAGAGCAAGCAAGAGGCGGAAATCTTCAATGACCTCCCTCTCTTTGATGTGGAAATCTTAAACAAGTTTATTGATGAGTGCTTTGACAGCCCAAATGTCAGCTTTGATGATCTTTAGCTTCCTATTGGCCTCAGCGTCGCCTTCCACGGAGCCATTGCTCCTAAGCTGGCTCTAGCTCAGAAAATTGTTGAGCTGAAGCATAAGATGGATTATGAAAAGGCTTAGTTCAAGAAGCACATGCCAAGCTCAATGTTGAAGACATTCAAAACTTCAAGGTCATGATGCATGAGCTCAAGGAAGCATTCCACAAGAAACGCGAAGAAGCCAAAGGTTCTCGTGAGCGCATGAAGGATCTTGTTGCCAAATGTGTTCAAGGATACAATGAAGCTGAAAAGTGCAAGGCTTTGGGGCAACCAGGCATCGATCCTAGAATGGCTGCCAAGAAGAAGAAGAAGCCAGTTGTGGCAGAACCAGAAGCATCAAGGCAGGAAGAACCTCGCATTGTCTTCCCAGCCAGTATGACAGGCTCGAAGCCTAAGGTCCCCACAGTGGCTTCTGAACTCAAGAAAACAAGGGCAGCTGAAGCCGAAGCCAGAAAACACAAGACCAAAGCCACCATTGATGATGCTCCCCCAACCAAGAAACGGAAAACCAAGAAGAGAGATCGGGCTGCTCCCACAGAGCCCCTTGATGTCGAGCCAATCTCCGTGGCTCGTCCTGCGTCCGAACATCGAGAGCGCTAGTTGATAGTTCATGAGCCTGCTTCCACAGAGACTCCTGAAACTGAAGACAATCCAGCTGTTGACCCCACCGCAGCTGAAGACATTGGTCCTCATGACAATGTTGAAGATGATGAAGTCCTTCCTCAGATCGAGCGCAATTTGGTATCATCGCCTATGCTCATGCACTGCGAGCTCATCAGCATTGGTCGTCCTCTGACGCCAACTGCTCAGGATGCATCATGGGCTGATCATCCACAACAACAAGACACCCCAAGTGCTCCCCAACCACAAGATGGTGATGACTTTGAGGCCCAGCCGACTCCATCTCCACAAGCGTCGCCAGCATTCCGCAAGCTTTGCAAAGGATCAAGGCCCCAAGTCCCTCCAACTATGAACGTCTCTGAGTCTGAAGCCAAAACGGCTGAAGATATTTCGGCTGCATCAGCTGATGAAGAAGAAGAACCAAGAGTTGATGTAGAAAGAGTTGCTACACCCCCGTCCCACCAAGATGCTATTCTTGAGGAAAACATGTCCGACCCTCCAGCTCCTGAAGTGGAGGTTAACAATACTGCGGCGGCCACCAACATCAACACTGAAGCCAATGACGTTGTCATGGCTGAAGCTAATGTGGCGCCTGAAGCTAATGTGGTGCCAGAAGTGCATGCACCTGAAGCCACTGCAGCGCCCGAAGCCAATACTGAAGCACCTGAAGCCAATGTGGCCCCTGAAGCCCATGTCAATGACAATGCCAATTAATGCTCCTGTACCCCCTCCAAGACCTCATACAATTGAGCTGGCATTTGATTGTGGTCAGCCTGTTATGGTCCGATGGCCCATTCTGGTTCCTCCACCTACTGTGGGTCCACAATTTGACTATCATGTCGAGCACAGACCTCAAGTCCAGAAGCCCAAGCCAAGACTCCCAAGATTCCCAGGCACTGCAACTTCACTTGGGGTCTTCAATGTGAATGGCTTCGTGGCACATAACACCTTCTTCAACAGTGCCAAGAACCCTTACACCAAACCTCGCATTTCATCGGATCGGTTCTGGAGCTATCAGCAGCGCAGCTACTATTCCTGTGTCTTATACAATCAAGGGTGCATATTTCCCATATGCGTCTTGACACTGAAGCTCTAGCTGGCCTGCCCTGTCTAGAAGAAGCGTTGGATTGCTTCAGAGATGTTGGACTCCTGCAATTTGTCACAGACAAGGAACACTGGAATGAAGAGCTTCTGTTACAGTTCTATGCAACTCTTCACATTCGAGGCTACAACAGGGATCCAAAGACTTGAGTCCTTGAGTGGATGACAGGCAATGTCCATCATGAAGCCAAAGCTCTTGATATCATTGAACTCATAGGCCTGCCCACTCCTGGTGAATACTATGAACCAGGTTGTCAACAACACCATAATGCTTTGGAGAGCATTTTTCAGAAGCCAGAACCCAACATGAGCCAAATGTTGAGCATGATGAAGCCGTTGCCTCACGACGCTGACTACCCATCTGAATTCTTTGTTGAAGACCTAGAGTATCTTCCTTGCACCATTTATCATATCATCAGAAAAACTCTATGGCCTGTCAAAGTACATTCATCTGTAGCGAAGCTTGAAGGAGAAATGAAGACTTTGGTTTTCTATATCTTCAATGGCATCAGCTTCAATGCTCAAGACTTTTTCATCAGACAATTGGCTGCATCTGGCTCCGACATTTTTGGGTTGAAGTTCTATGCTCCATGGGTCATGCGTCTTATCAAGCTTCACTCTGCCTTCAACTATCAGCCGTCTGCACGCAATCATCTTGTATTCTTGCCAGAGGTTGATCTGTTTGTTGAAGCTATTTACCCAGAGCCTGCTAAGGATCCTGTCGTGGGTTTGTCATGGCAGATGTCCTTGTGAAAGGACTTAGTCGTGGAGCCATCGCTACGGGTTAGCTCAAAGGGGTTAAACCGGACAAGGGGACACGGGGATTGTATACTAGTTCGGCCCCTTCAAGGAAGGTAAAAGTCTACGTCTAGTTGTGATTGGTATTGCTAGGGTTTTGAAGGCCAGGGAGCGAATCCGCTTTGTCTGGCTCTCGAGTTGTTGTTTGTCCCTAAACCGCGGTCGGGTCGTCCCTTTATATACATAGGTTGACACCCGCCGGGCTACAGAGTCCCGAAGCCGGATCATAAACGTATCCGGTTCGATCTCTATCCTTCCTATCTTATAATACAAGTTACATGACTAGGTCGGTTTACATTTACAGGCTTTAACCCGCCTTTGGGCCTTGGGCCTTCGTGAAGCGCCATCATCCTTGCATCTTCATGGGCTTCTAATCTTCAGGGAGTTAACCCGGCTACATAGGGCCGGTTTACATCCAGTAGTAATATCCCCAACATTAGGCCCCAGATTGGTTTGAACTTGTTCGTGTCAATCTTCTACACTTAGAAAAATTCTTCCGTCATATCTTCACCTTGATCTTGTAAACCGCTGTGACGTCATACTTCCAGATTATGATAAACCGCCCTGACGTCATCTATCCGTTGATGTCGACGATTACATTCATTTAATGTGTATTCAGTCACCGAGGCGACACTTTTATTAATTTATCCATTTTTGGGCTCCTCGATTCGCGCACTTGCCATTTTATCGCTTTGCCTTATAAATAGGGGCAGAGGACCCCTTTCTTTTCTTTCCGCTACCCATTCATCTCTTCTTCTTCCTCTCGACGACCCCGCACTCGAGCACCGCCATCATCTTTGAACCTCGCCTCTGCTTCGCCGTCGGCCGCTGCATCAACATGTTCGCACCAGAGTTCCACAGCGCCCTTCCGCTACTTCCGCGGTCGCAGTAATTCCTTTCCCCCTTCTTTCCTAGATCCATTAGGGTTTCCTTGCTCTTCGCTGTTCTTGAGGTTCATCAGAGCTTTCGGTGTTGTTCTTCCTTGGCCTTTAGGTGAACACTTCGTACCTGACGTACTCCTTGCTGTAGCTAATCTTCTGCTATCACCACAAACCCTTATGCGCAAAGAACTGATCTAGTCCTTCATAAGTTGCTTCGGTTCTTCACCCTTTCTAGATCCAATTATTTTTACTTTTCTGTCTTATCTTAGATCCAAAAATTTCACATACCTTTGTGAAATCTGTTTCTCCTCACACCATCATAAGAGATTTAATTTTGTATAAGCAATCTATACCATTAGCCCTCTGATAAACCGGAAGAGCCTTTTACCTCCATAATTATATTCCGGTTTAACAGTGTCTGAGTACCCCTGTCGTGGTACTACCTTTTATGCATTATTGCATTGATCTCCGGTTTATGCCATGTCACCTATCAGTGCATATTTTACTCCCTTGCATCTTGTATGTTATCTTGTGTGATTTATAAACCGGCCTTTTGTTTCCAGCTCGTTTGTTCCAGATGGACAAGCAATTCACCGCTTGCAACTGGGCTCGTTCCCAGGTCACAGAGGAACAATTGAATGATATGGTCAGCATTGGCACTTTGGCTACGAAAACTGAAATCAAATGGCGAGTTCCAGGAATAGAAAATCCTCCAACCCCAAGGCAGGGTGAGGTGGTTGTCTTTGTTGACCACATAGGCCGTGGCTTCAAACCACCAGGGTCAAAGTTTTACCGAGATGTGCTTGCCAGCTTCCAACTTCATCCTCAAGATATTGGTCCCAACTCGGTCTCCAATTTATGCAACTTCCAGGTCTTCTGTGAAGTATATTTACAAGAAGAACCAATCGCCGAGCTATTCCGGGACTTCTTTCAATTAAACCGACGCACAAAATTTGTAAACGGCCCTAACACTGAACTTGGGGATGTCTCAATTCAAAAGCGGAAAGAGGTTGAATTTCCTCATGCCAAATTGCACAGCCATCCAAAGGAATGGAACCAAACTTGGTTTTATTGCAGAGATACATCCCCTGAAGATGAAAATCCCCTCCCCGGCTTTCGTGATCACAGACTATCCAACACCCATCCAATGCCACAACGCCTAAGCTCTTCAAAAAGGGCGAAATATGCCCCTCAACTCACCAAACTCCGGGCCTTTATGGCGAATGGTTTAACAGGCGTGGACTTTGTGCGCTGTTGGATATCCTGGAGTATCTTGCCGCTAAGCCGGCGTTCCGGTTTAATGTGTGAATATACCGGTGAGGTTGACGACCCTCAACGCCATTGCAACCTTCAATTATCTGAGGAAGAAGTCACTGAAGGTGTCAAGAAGATTCTGAATGAATCGGAACTGGTCTGTAGTCAAATCGGTCTGAGTCCCTTCCATGCCAAGAACAAACCGCCTGTTGTAAGCATTATACTTCCATTTCATCTCTAATATTTTTAGCTTATGCAACCTGTAATCCTTCTTCTGTGTATGTAGGGTGATGACCCCTTCTGGAAACGGAAAACCGTAGAGAAAGCGGCAAAGCCGACTGGGGATAAGGTGATCAAGCCATCCCGCCCCAAAACCAAAGCCGTAAAACGGACGTCAAAACGGAAAATGGCTGACCGGATCAACATGGAGCTTGATGATGACACTGATGATCGAGAAGCTGAGGTAGAACTTGACTCACTTGGCTCTCTTTTCATGCATCTCATTAACAATGATCTTCCTCAGGAGGACACAGAAGCTAGTCAAGCTGATGATGTAGAGGTAATTACCCTTTCCTCCGGTTCAGACTCTATGCCAACACAAAAAACCCGCCAAGCAGTCCGGAAAGTAAGCTTTTCTCATCCTCTTGCTCACTTGGATCCAACATTTATTTTGAAGACTCAGCATCATGAAGCTCGCCGGACAACCCGGCATAGTGGCCAACATGTCGCTTCAGCCAGTTTACCTGATACCCCGGTTCGGAAGCGCCGGTCTGAGGTCTCTCCTACTTCTGACCATTCTTGCCCCAAGGCAGGTTATTTCAGACAGCCTCTTAATCCGTCTGATTCAAATTATCAGGTGACACCTCCTTCATCTTCTGGTGAATCGACAGCAACTCAACTCCCCCCTTTGAAAACTGTGGCCGGGTAAGTTGTAAAAACATTTCCTTTCAATGCGTCATAAATCCTTTGAATAGGATGTTAATCCTCTTTTATCCTGTTTGCAGGGCCAAAGCCAGACCCAGCAAGAAAGCTTGGGTCACCAATCCGCCCGAAGACCCGGTCGCCGAAGAAGAAGAACCAAGAGGTGAACCGGAACAAACTTGTGAATCGGAAGGCCCTCATCCTGAAGCTACTTCTAATGACCCGCCCCTTGAAGGCCAAAATACTGATGAGCCAACAGACGCTGAGCCTGCCGCTCCCGATGCTGAACCGGCAGAACAAAACCGGGCTAGTTCGGTGAAAGATGCTGAAATTCCAATATCACCAACCAAAAACCCTGAAGGCCAAGGTGATGACGTTATTATTACTAGAATAGGCCATAGATCTCCTGGCCATCCTGTAGTTTTGGCTCAACATAGTGCCAAAGAAGATCAGGCTGCTAAAGAAAAAGGCAAATGGAGCAGTGATTTTGCAAGTTATGCTCATCTCAACGTAGAGGAGCTTCACTCTGGCATCTTGAATCGCTTGCACGCAAACCAGGATTATGAAGCCGGTTTGGTAAATTTGATGAAGGAGCGATATGAGGTATTTTCTTCCTCCTTTGTATCTTGATTCATAGTCTGAAAATGCTAGCCCAAATAGCCCCCAAGGGCCGGGTTACAATGTGAATCATAACCCTGGTCTTCGTAGCACTTTAAGCCATTGATAAGAACCAGATTTACCCTTTAGCAAGTAGATAGCTTTCTGCCGCATATCCCCCAAAGGCCGGTTTAACTCTAGCAGGTTAATCCGGGTTTTAATCCATGCATCCGTTTTTGAATCAACATACATTAGCCCCCAAGTGTCAAGGATAATGTTTACATTGTTCTGGAGACTTGTATAAATTGTAGAAATTTCGAGCAAATAGGCATTAGCCCCCAAGTACGAAGTGCATAACCTGTTATGCGATTTGTACATAGAATATGTACGTATCCTGTCATTTGATATATCTTCAATGTTTGTAGTCTGATCTGAGGAATAAAGAGGCCCAAAACATTGATTTGCAAAACAATGTGAAGTCCCAACAAGAAGAAGCCACCAAAACCAAAGAGGAGCTGACGAAAGCCCTAGCCGCCATGGAAAAACTCAAAGAATCTTTCAACAAGGACTGTGTTGAATGGGAGATCGAGAAATCCGGTTTAATAAAGAGTGCCGAAGACGCCAAGGCTTCCTTGAAACCGGTTGTGGAGGAACTGGCTGGTTTGAAACGGCAAATTAATGCCATGACTTCTGCAATCTTTGGTAGGTGTGTCCTTTATGTATTTGGTATAACTTGTGGAACCTTATCTTTGACCAGAATGCTGATGTTAAACCATGACAGGCACCCGGATTGCTCATCTTGGTACAGATATGCGCATGAAGCTCAAACCGGCATATACATTGGTTGAATAGTTGTACTCTGGGTCTCAGCGGGCTATTTGCACGGCAGCTTACAACAAAGCGGCCTCAACTTTGATTAAAGACACACTTGAGAAGTTGGCCATGTTACCAGCCTGTATTGCCGAATTGAAGAGGGCAGCTGCCAGGTCTGGAGCTTTAACTGCACTTATTCGAGCCAAAGCCTGGATTCCAGACCTTGAAGCGGATGATATCATTAAAGGATATCCAGGTGTGAAGGAAGACGGTTCAAACTTTGATAACGATGACCTCCGGCAGCTGACCAAACAGATGTGGCCAGTAGCCAGCAAACTGGCCGATGATACAGACTTGTCCCATTTTCAACCAGTTTATAACGCTGAAGGGAGAAGACAACCGGCCGACATCCATGAAGTTGAAGAACTTGTGCCTCCGATTCGTAAGCACACTTATGCTCCTGATATCAACCCCTCCAAACTTATGCATGAGGAAGCAGTATTTCAAGCTTTAACTGGAATCGATTGGTCGATGGTTGATTTCCAGTGTCTGGGGAGGGATGAAGAAATGCCCATACCAACTGACCCTCAACCATCAAACCGTCCAGACGAAGCGTCCTAAACCGGTCGCCGGTTTACTGGCTACTGTGTGTCGACCTTGTGAAAAACAATTATGCCATTGGAGCCGCTTTGAAATCTTCTTGTAATAAGATAGCCAAATCCGTTATTTTCCATGCCATCGAGCATGTTTTGGAATGCCTCATGACGACTTTTGCCACCTTTTGAGATATATTTATACATAACCCATGATGAATTGTGTTCCTGGGTACAACAACTCAAAAGTAGCTAGCGGTTTACTGCTAGACGGGTCATAATGTCCAGGAAGTGTATAAGACATAGATGAAATAATCGAAGTGTTTGTACAAAAAGCAATATACATAACATACCTCATTGGCTGACCAACGGTGTATACGGCAAAGGTGTTAATACCAGTCCGGAACGTCGATAACCCCATCTTTGTAATACCGGTCTATATATTAAACCGGACCGGGATAACTACCAGGTTTTCTTTATAACACTGGTGATTTAGTCATCCAGACCGGGTCAATAAACACCGGTTTATAATTGATCATGTGCCGACAACTTGTAGTTGAAAAGCAAGCCGGGTTAAGGACGCCGGTTTATCAAAAAATACTTATGAACTTCAACAAATAAAACTCAAAAAAGAAGAATATGCAAGGCTTTTTATGAGCTGCCATGCTCCAAATCGAGGATTTTCATGGGCTGCCAGGCTCTGAGTTAAACCATTTAACAAAGCCTTTTAAGATGGGCCTCCAATTAACCAATCATCATTTTAACTTTGACAAGTTCAGGGTCTATAAAAGATTGACATGTCAAACGTTCGATGGGTCATACCAGGATTACCTGGACAGGAGTGGCTTACTTGATGAAGGCAGGTTAACCCGGGTTTTTAGGTGAATACACCAGGCTTCCAAGCCGTGGCTTGATAGCCAATTACAAGGGTCCTTTCAAACTCTTTGTTGCTTTGCAAAAAAGAGCCCCCAAGTAACTTTGTGAGCTATGCTCAGTGTGTGCCCATGTTTGAGTCTGTGCTTTGTACAACACTCCCTTTGGCTCCACAAATTTTCCCCTTGTGGCCTAAATGCCTATCAAGAGGTGTAGCTATGGTGTGATAACAACCAAGCCCCCTGGTGATATCCCTTCGTTGTTTCAAAATCGATCAAGAGGTGTAGATGTAGTTCAAATATGACCAAGCCCCCTAGTGATTTTCTTTATATCCGTGCAGCTGCTAAAACCGGATTAACAAAAACTCTGCTTTGTCAGTTAATTCGTATAAGCACACACAGGATGTAAAAAGAACAGATACCCCACTTATAACGGAGGCTCCGGTTTATTATATGATATATACACTGTCATAAATATGTACAAATGAAGAGCCTATGGCTTTAAGTATAGTAAGGCCGAAGGAGAGCTATGTAACATGGCCGCTTGGTCTCCTCCTCCGATTGACGTGAGTCTTTATGCTCTCGAACATCAATGAGGTAGTAAGATCCGTTGTGCAGATTTTTGCTGACCACAAAGGGTCCTTCCCAAGGTGGGGATAACTTGTGCATATCAGTCTGATCCTGGATGAGCCGGAGCACCAAATCGCCTTCTTGAAAGGTTCTGGTTTTAACCCGATCGCTATGATAACGTCAGAGATCTTGTTGATAAATCGTCGATCGTGTTGCGGCCAGATCACGCTCTTCATCCAACAGGTCCAGAGAATCTTGACGTGCCTTCTCATTATCAGCTTCAACATAAGCTGTCACATGGGGCGAGTCGTGAAGGATGTCACTAGGAAGAACTGCCTCCGCTCCATAGACCATGAAGAAAGGTGTGTAACCTGTAGACCTATTGGGTGTGGTGTTGATGCTCCACAACATAGAAGGTAGCTCCTCAACCCAACAACCCGGTGTACGCTTTAAGGGAACCATAAGCCTGGGTTTGATACCCCGTAGAATTTCTTGATTTGCCCTCTCTGCTTGACCATTAGACTGGGGGTGAGCCACCGATGCTAGGGCGAGCCGGATGTTCTTGCGTTGACAAAATTCTTCCATCTCCCCCTTTGACAGGTTAGTACCATTGTCTGTTATAATGCTGTGTGGAAAACCAAACCGGAATATCACCTTTTTGATGAATTGAACCGCCGTGGCTGCATCACACTTGCTGACTGGCTCTGCCTCCACCCATTTGGTGAATTTATCAACTGCTACTAATAGGTGGGTCTTTTTGTCCTTGGATCGCTTGAAGGGTCCAACGATATAAAGCCCCCAAGTTGCAAACGGCCATGTAATTGGAATCATCTGCAACTCTTGAGCCGGAACGTGCGCACGGCAGGCGAATTTTTGACACCCGTCACATCTCTTGACTAAATCTTCCGCATCAGCATGCGCCGTCAGCCAGTAAAAACTGTGGCGAAAAGCTTTAGCCACCAAAGACTTTGAACCGGTGTGGTGACCGCAGTCCCCTTCATGGATTTCTCGCAAAATATCACAACCTTCTTGAGGAGAAACACAACGCTGAATTGCTCCTGAAACAATGTAGCGATGTAACTCCCCATTGAGTATGGTCATGGACTTGGAACGCCGGATTATCTGTCGGGCCAACGGTTCATCGTCTGGTAACTCGCCCCGGTTCATGTAAGCCAGATATGGGATTGTCCAATCCGGTATGGCATGCAGAGCTGCCACCAACTGAGCCTCCGGATCAGGAATAGCCAAATCTTCTTCGGTTGGCACCTTGACTGACGGATTATGCAACACATCAAGAAAGACATTGGGCGGGACCGGTTTACGCTGGGAACCAAGACGACTTAAATTGTCCGCCGCTTCATTCTTCCGCCGGTCTATATGGTCCACCTGATAACCCTTAAAGTGACCAGCCACTGTATCCACCTCTCGCCGATATGCAGCCATGAGTGGCTCCTTAGAATCCCAAGTGCCAGACACCTGCTGAGCCACTAGATCTGAATCCCCGAAGCACTTAACCCGGCTCAAATTCATCTCCTTAGCCATCCGAAGACCGTGGAGCAAAGCCTCATATTCAGTTGCATTGTTAGTACAAGGGAACATTAAACGGAGGACATAACAAAACTTGTCACCTCGTGGGGAAGTTAGTATGACTCCAGCCCCCGAGCCCTCCAACTGTCTGGATCCATCAAAATGTATAGTCCAGTATGTATTATCTGGTTTCTCTTCAGATGCCTGTAACTCCGTCCAATCATTGATGAAATCCACGAGTGCCTAGGATTTGATAGTTGTGTGGGGTATATATTTGAGCCCATGAGGTCCAAGCTCAATAGCCCACTTGGCAACCCGGCCAGTTGCTTCTCTGTTTTGAATGATATCGCCCAGAGGAGCTGAACTGACCACTGTGATGGGATGGCCCTGAAAATAATGTTTAAGCTTCCGGCTTGCCATAAACACTCCGTACACCAGCTTCTGCCAATGCGGATACCTCTGCTTTGACTCAATGAGCACCTTGCTGATATAATAAACCGGTCGTTGAACCGGATATTCCTTGCCAAGCTCCTTGCGCTCTACCACAATAGCTACGCTAACAGCCCGGGCATTAGCAGCCACATATAGTAATAACGGCTCCTTATCGATCGGCGCTGCAAGCACGGGCGGTTCAGCTAGCTGCCTCTTCAGATCCTCGAATGCTTTATCAGCTGCCTCGCTCCAGACAAAGTTATCTGTTTTCTTGAGCATCTGATATAAAGGGATGGCCTTCTCTCCAAGGCGACTGATAAACCGGCTCAAGGCTGTAATCCGGCCGGCCTGACGTTGAACATCGTTGATACACGCCGGTTTAGCCAAGGATGTAGTTGCTGCAATCTTTTCCGGATTAGCCTCAATGCCTCTGTTTGACACCAGAAAACTCAAGAGCTTGCCTGTTGGGACACCAAAGACACACTTCTCCGGATTGAGCATCATCTTGTAAACCCGGAGATTGTCAAAGGTTTCTCTCAAATCATCTATCAATTTCTCCTCCTTTCTGGACTTTACCACAATATCATCCACATATGCATGAACATTGCGCCCAATTTGCTTATGAAGGCAATTCTGAACACATCGCTGGTAAGTTGCCTGGGCACTCTTGAGTCCAAAAGGCATGGAAACATAGCAGAAGGCTCCAAAGGGAGTTATGAAAGCTGTCTTCTCCTGGTCCTTAACTGCCATCTTGATCTGATGATAACCAGAATAAGCATCCAGAAAACACAAACGGTCACAACCTGCAGTCGCATCAATTATCTGATCAATGAGAGGGAGAGCAAAGGGGTCTGCAGGGCAAGCTTTTTATAATCTGTGTAATCCACACACATACTCTAAGTGCCATTTTTCTTAAGAACCAGCACCAGATTAGCCAACCACTCTGGATGAAAGACCTCTACAATAAACCCTGCGGCCAACAGACGGGCTACCTCTTCACCTATAGCCTTACGCCTTTCTTCACTAAAGTGGCGGAGAAACTACCAGACCAGTTTAAACTTAGGATCAATGTTGAGTGTGTGCTCAGCGAGTTCCCTCGATACACCTAGCATGTCAGAAGGTTTGATTCTCATGGACGAACTCGATGAGCGCGCTTTCCTATTTGGGATCCAGGTTTGCGCTGATGCTGAACTGTTTGGATGAATCGTCGGGAACAAAGTTAACCATCTTAGTATTTGTGGCCGATTTAAACTTCAATGCCGGATCGTGTTCCGTAGTTGGCTTTTTCAAAGAAGTCATGTCAGCCGGATCAACTTGCTCCTTATAGAATTTCAGCTACTCCGTGGCACAAACCGACTCAGCATAAGCCACATCACCTTCCTCACATTCCAAAGCGATCTTTCTGCTTCCATGTACTTTGATAGTCCCCTTATGATCTGGCATTTTAAGCTGTAGATAAACATAGCATGGCCTTGCCATGAACTTAGCATAAGTCGGCCGTCCAAACAAGGCGTGGTACGGACTTTTGATCTTTACCACCTCAAACATCAATATTTCTGACCTTGAATCATAATCATCTCCAAAAGCTACCTCTAAGGCTATCTTGCCAATAGGATATGCAGACTTACTAGGCACCACCCCATGAAAGACCGTATTTGACGGTTTAAGATTCTTATCTGTCAACCCCATACGGCAGAATGTGTCATAATATAGAATGCTGATACTGCTTCCCCCATCCATGAGTACTTTAGTAAACTTATAACCCCCAACTTGCGGGGCTACCACCAGGGCCAAGTGACCCGGATTATCAACCCGGGGTGGGTGATCCTCTCTACTCCATAAAATGGGTTGCTCAGACCAGCGTAAATACTGAGGTATTGCCGGTTCAACAGAGTTTACCGCCCTTTTGTGAAGCTTCTGATCACGCTTGCACAAACTAGTAGTGAAAACATGATATTGCCCGCTATTTAGTTGCTTGGGATTGCTCTGATAACCCGACTGCTGTTGTTGCTGCTGATTCCCCTGATGATTGTAACCTCCCTGGTTGCCTTGGTGCCCTTGATTGATGTGTCCGGTTTGGTTGCCTTGAAACCCTGAACCAGAACCACCACCTCCGTAACCCGGCCCGTGGAAACCACCTCCTGAACTGCCGGGCGGGCCATTATCATACTGGAACATATTGGAATTCTTGAAATCCCGCATGATATAGCTGTCCTTCCAAAGATGTGACGCTGGCTTCTCCTTTGATCCATGCTTTGGACAGGGCTGATTTAACAGGCGCTCCAAATTGGGGCCTGAACCTCCACCCCTCTGGGCTGCTTGCCCTTACGGCGCTAGCCATTCTCTGAGCATTGGTGTTAGCAACAAAGTCCAAGATGTTGTCGGCCTTGCGCTTACCGTTGTTCCCATGGCCTGCCGGATTATGCTGCTCACCCTTGGCGTTGCCGTTCTTTTTCCCTTTCTCCGGTTTGTCCTCCTCTGAATCCGGGTCCTTGGTATTATCTGAATCGGCGTATTTAACCAAAGCGGCCATGAGCGTTGACATATCGTTGCAGTGACGTTTGAGCCTTCCTAATTTCTGTTTGAGCGGCTTGAAACGGTAATTGCTCTCTAATGTTAACACTGCGGTGTCTGCATTGATACGATCTGATGAGTGCAAAATCGCTGAGACCCGTTTAACCCAATGGGTCGTGGACTCCCCTTCCTCTTGGACACACGCGGCCAGATCCACGATTGACATTGGCTGCTTACAAGTATCTTTGAAATTCTGGATAAACCGATGCTTCAATTCGGCCCATGATCCGGCAGAGTTAGTTGGCAAGCTCTTCAACCAAGTACGAGTTGTTCCTTCCAACATCATGGTGAAATATTTAGCACATACTGCCTCATCCACATCTAACATCTCCATTGCCATCTCATAGCTCTCCACCCACGCCTCTGGCTGCAAATCGGCGGTGTAATTTGGTACCTTACGAGGTCCCTTGAAGTCCTTGGGCAGTCTCACATTACGCAAAGCAGGGGTAAGACATGGCACCCCTAAGGAACTGAACACCACACCTGGCTCTACTGAAGCTGCAGGGTGAACCGGAGTATGTTGTCGTGCTCCGTGTCAATCTGCCAACTCGGCCTCCCGACGTGCGCGCCGTGGTCCACAACATCATGCGCATTAGCGCCTCCCCATGCCGGGTTGTTTCCTCGCGGTGAATTTCGGCGACGTGCACTGCTAGACACAGCCGGTTCGTCCTGCACATGTCTGCTATAGCTTCGGCTTGGACGGGGAGTGGAATGAATCCTCTCACAACTACGAATATGCCTGCAGTTGATTTAGCGCTGTTTGAAGGAGATCCCTGGCCCGACGTGCTTCCACCGCAACTGGTGACTCGCCGTCGGTTGGGAGGGCTGCCAGGCATGAAGCGGCGGCCACAATATTGTCCAACAGGTTGGAATAATGCCCGGGTGGTGTTGGTACATACTGTGGCACAACGTTGTTCTGGCGAGGCGGGTCCATCATGCGCGGTTGAACCGGCGCTCCTGCTCCCGGTGCCTCCGCCCGGTTTAGCATGGGTTGGTTACCAGCTCCTGCCCCTGGTGTGTTGAAGAGATTCTGTGGCTCATAAACCGATGGGAGACGCGACCGGTACCTTCTTCTCATGACTTCCTCTGAAGCATTCTGATCCAGCCTAATCCGGTAGGCCTGTGCTTCCAATTCAGCCCGCTCCATAGCCATCCTAGCGTTCTCTGTCGCCAGGTCCTCTTTATCCTGAGCTATCTGATCTTCCACCTTTGCAATCTCCGCATTGTGTTGATCCCTGGCTGCCGCATCCACTTCTGCGGCCATCAACGCTGCCAAAGCGTCGAACAAATCAGACAGGACTTGGGCTAGAGGCGGCGCAGAGCTTCCTGCCCCTGCCGGTGTAGCCGTTGTTGAATGGGAGAGTATTGCTACAGCGGTCGATGAATGAGGCGCTGATTGTGTGCCGGCCATGAAGATGGCGGCCCGATTTGGCAGATCAGGGGAATCTGGAATACAGTTGCCCTCGGATCCTCCATCAATCCGGTCGTCCTGCAACTGATAAAGCGATTCGGTCTCTCCAGAAGACTTGTCATCAGAATAGACCACGGTCTCTCCATTGGACACCGGCCCCTCCTCGTATCTCGATCCATGGATGACACCTACGAAAACATGCCTTGCCTTAGGCTGAACCGGCGAAGAACTTGCACGCCGAGCCATTTTGATGATGTCCGTGCAGATGTCCGGCTCAGGGGCCGGTTCGCCGATCTTGCCGATGAAGACGTGAATCCCACCGAAGGGGACCCGGTACCCATACTCGATTGAATCGGCCTCGGGACCCCATCCTGCATTGTCGATGTAGAGCTTGCCGCGACGACTCT
This sequence comes from Triticum dicoccoides, assembly GCF_002162155.2. Taxonomy (NCBI): domain Eukaryota; kingdom Viridiplantae; phylum Streptophyta; class Magnoliopsida; order Poales; family Poaceae; genus Triticum; species Triticum dicoccoides. The sequence continues at coordinate 713,411,499 of NC_041392.1, forward strand.
TCGTCATCCGGCCCACAACGTATCCCTTAAGTCCATCAAAGTTGTCCTTCAAGAACTCAAAACCATCATGCGATAGCCCCACGATGGGCGCCAACTGTCGTGGGTTTGTCATGGCAGATGTCCTTGTGAAAGGACTTAGTCGTGGAGCCATCGCTATGGGTTAGCTCAAAGGGGTTAAACCGGACAAGGGGACACGGGGATTTTATACTAGTTCGGCCCCTTCAAGGAAGGTAAAAGCCTACGTCTAGTTGTGATTGGTATTGCTAGGGTTTCGAAGGCCAGGGAGCGAATCCGCTTTGTCTGGCTCTCAAGTTGTTGTCTGTCCCTAAACCGCGGCCGGGTCATCCCTTTATATACATAGGTTGACGCCCGCCGGGCTACAGAGTCCTGAAGCCAGATCATAAACGTATCCGGTTCGGTCTCTATCCTTCCTATCTTATAATACAAGTTACATGACTAGGTCGGTTTACATTTACAGGCTTTAACCCGCCTTTGGGCCTTGGGCCTTCGTGAAGCGCCATCATCCTTGCATCTTCATGGGCTTCTAATCTTCAGGGAGTTAACCCGGCTACATAAGGCCGGTTTACCTCCAGTAGTAATATACCCAACAGATCCCATTTATCTTCACAGTGCTGGTCGTCAAAGCTTCACCCAGCCCATTGAAGGAGTTCAGGCAGTCTCTCGTGTTTATCCCTTGGCTGGTAACACACGTGCCCCTCGCGCTCAAACTGACGCCACTGAAAGCACCATTGCCCAAAGGCCTCGGAGGCGATCTCGTGTTCTCAATGACCGAGAGCTTCTCGTTGTGCTACACCAAAAACAGGACAAGCATCACAACTTGCTTAAGCGTCAGATGCAAAGCCTCTTGGTGGATGTCAATCGCATTCGCAATCTTGCCATCAAGAATGCCTTTGTTACTCATGAAACCTGTCGGAGGTCTTGGAAGAGTTTGACATTGCTTAGTGCTGAAGTTGATCTGCAGGACGATGGCTTCACCGAAAGATTCAAGTTTGACTCAACTCCTCCAAGGAATGCTCACTTGCGTCAGACTCCCTCACTTGAAGACTCTGACTATTCGTCCTCAGCTGCGATAGTGAATGCCAGAGTCATCGATGACCAAGATGATGCAACTTCACCTCCTCCAACTTCAGCCTGTGTCGACACTGCACCAAGTTCTTCTGCACCACCGGACCTCAACGATGACCCTGCTGCCTCTCCTACACCTCATGGGAACGAGTAGGCGCTCTATGTCTTCAAACCTTTTTGGTCCTTACTGACAAAAGGGGGAGAAGCATATGAGTTGATAGTCTTCAAGCGGGTCCATATGGGTGGTTGCTTTACTTTTTTCAACTTTTGCCAAGTGCTTACAACTCTCGCTTTTTGATACATTTGGTTCTTTGAGTTGTAACACTTAAACTCGATGGTCGTCTGCTACTTATTTGCATTCTGTGATGCGATGATAACTTCCGCACTTAGGTCATTTTGCAGACATCCATTTTTCATTAAGCATGTCATTATCTTTGTTATATCAAATCATGCATGATGAATTGTCATCATAAGTTGAAAAGGATCTCCACAAGTACAACCTGCCATGTGCATTTGCATTCCAAAAGCAAATTACTTGTATGCACATCTTCAGGGGGGCCTTTGCCACTTATGAAGACAATACACTATCCGTTACAATTTCACATATTTTATTCCCCGTTGAAAACTTCAACCAGCTTGTCATCAATCACCAAAAAGGGGGAGATTGTAAGTGCATCTAGTGCCACCCCTAGTTGGTTTTGGAGTATTGACGACAAACCTGGTTGAGGGACTAATGTGTTTGTGAGAACTGCAGGATAACACAGGTAGAAGTCCCTCATTGATTCGATTTTCCTACCAGAGATGACCCCTAAAAATGTATGAAGACATTGAAGTCAAAGGTGGTATGTGAAGACATTCACATTGAAGACTATGACAAAAGAAGACATCGCGTGAAGACTATGGAGCGCGAAGACTTAGTTCTTTCGTCGTTTTTTTTCTTCTTCGTTGGGTCATAGGAACCACCATACTGTTAAGTGGGGTCCAAATGAACAAGTCAGAATGACTGAAGTGATGCTTAACCAAAATCCTATGTCTTCGAGCGAAGACAATGAGAGCAAATCTTATCCAGAGCTGGATAAGTTAGCTTTGCTTGTAGCTGATACGTCTCCAACGTATCTATAATTTTTGATTGCTCCATGCTATATTATCTACTGTTTTGGCATTATTGGGCTTTATTATCCACTTTTATGTTACTTTTGGGACTAACCTATTAACCGGAGGCCCAGCCCAGATTTGCTGTTTTATGCCTATTTCAGTGTTTTGAAGAAAAGGAATATCAGACGGAGTCGAAACGGAACGGAATCAACTAGAGAAGTTATTTTTGGAATGAAAGCCACCCGATGGACTTGGACCCCACGTCAAGGAAGGAAGGAGGAGCTCACGAGGGTAGGGCGCGCCCCCTGCCTCGTGGGGCCGTCGTGGCTCCCCTGACGTGCTTCTTCTGCCTATATAACTCTATATACCCTAAAACTTAAAGGACAAAGATTAGATCGGGAGTTCCGCCGCCATAAGCCTCTGTAGCCGCCGAAAACCAATCTAGACGTGTTCCGGCACCCTGCCGGAGGGGGCAATCCTTCCCCGGTGGCCATCTTCATCATCCCGATGCTCTCCATGACGAGGAGGGAGTAGTTCTCCCTCGGGGCTGAGGGTATGTACCAGTAGCTATGTGTTTGATCTCTCTCTCTCGTGTTCTTGAGGTGATACGATCTTGATGTATCGCGAGCTTTGCTATTATATTTGGATCTTATGTTTCTCCTCCCCCTCTTCTCTCTTATAATGAATCGAGTTTCCCCTTTGATGTAATCTTATCGGATTGAGTCTTTAAAGACTTGAGAACACTTGATGTATGTCTTGCCGTGGATATCTGTGGTGACAATGGGATACCACGTGCCACTTGATGTATGTTTTGGTGACCAACTTGCGGGTTTCGTGACATTGGGAACCTATGCATAGGGGTTGGCACACGTTTTTGTCGTGATTCTCCGGTAGAAACTTTGGGGCACCCTTTGAGGTCCTTTGTGTTGGTTGAATAGATGAATCTGAGATTGTGTGATGCATATCGTATAATCATACCCATGGATACTTGAGGTGACATTGGAGTATCTAGGTGACATTAGGGTTTTGGTTGATTTGTGTCTTAAGGTGCTATTCTAGTACGAACTCTAGGGTTGTTTGTGACACTTATAGGAATAGCCAACATGATTGATTGGAAAGAATAACTTTGAGGTGGTTTCGTACCCTTCCATAATCACTTCGTTCGTTCTCTGCTATTAGTGACTTTGGAGTGACTCTTTATTGCATGTTGAGGGATAGTTATATGATCCAATTATGATATTATTGTTGAGGGAACTTACACTAGCGAAAGTATGAACCCCAGGCCTTATTTCCACACATTGCAATACCGTTTACACTCACTTTTATCATTCGTTACCTTGCTGTTTTTATTATTTCAGATTACAAATACCCATATCTACTATCCATATACCACTTGTATCACCATCTCTTCGCTGAACTAGTGCACCTATACAATTTACCATTGTATTGGGTGTGTTGGGGACACAAGAGACTCGTTGTTATTTGGTTGGAGGGTAGCTTGAGAGAGACCATCTTCATCCTACGCCTCCTACGGATTGATAAACCTTAGGTCATCCACTTGAGGGAAATTTGCTACTGTCCTACAAACCTCTGCAGTTGGAGGCCCAACAACGTCTACAAGAAGAAGGTTGTGTAGTAGACATCAAGCTCTTTTCTGGCGCCATTGACGGGGAGGTTAGCGCTTGAACGTATATCTTTAGATCTTGCAATCGAGTCTTTTAGTTTCTTGTTTTTATCACTAGTTTAGTTTATAAAAGAAAACTATAAAAAATGGAATTAAGTTTGTCTCATACGCTTCACCTTTTTAATATCTTTTGTGAGTACGATGGAAAGGATAATTGTGCTCAAGTGCTAGAAGAAGAAATCTATAAAATGTTTGGCACTAAATATTTGAATGATGAGCATGATTGCAATGTTGTTAGTATGAATTCCTTGAATATCTATGATGCTAATGATATGCAAAGCCACAAGCTTGTGGAAGCTATGTTTGATGAAGATGATATTTTTTGTCCCCCAAGATTTGATGAGCAAATTTATTATGATGAAAGCATGCCTCCTATATATGAGGATTATTGTGAGGACATGTATGCTTTAAAGAATAATGATAACCATGAAACTTTTCATCTTGATCTTAATTTTCAATCCCATGATAATTATTTTGTTGAGTTTGCTCCCACTATTATTCATGAGAAGAAATTTGCTTATGTGGAGAGTAGTAAATTTTCTATGCTTGTAGATCATGAAAAGAATGCTTTAGGTGCTGGTTATATTGTTGAATTCATTCATGATGCTACTGAAAATTATTATGAGGGAGGAATATATGCTTGTAGGAATTGCAATAATATCAAGTTTCCTCTCTATGTCCTTAAAATTTTGAAGGTATGCTTGTTTTACCTTCCTATGCAAGTTGATTCTCGTTCCCATAAGTTATTTGCTCACAAAATCCCTATGCATAGGAAGTGGGTTAGACTTAAATATGCTAGTCATATTCTTCATGATGCTCTCTTATGTTTCGATTCTTATCTTTTATGTGAGCATCGTTGAAACCATCATGCCTAGCTAGGGGCATTAAACGATAGCATTTGTTGGGAGGCAACCCAATTTTATTTTAGTTCCTTTCTTTTTGTTCCTGTTTAGTAATAAATAATTCATCTAGCCTCTGTTTATATGTGGTTTTATGCTTTTAATTAGTGTTTGTGCCAAGTAGAACCTTTGGGAAGACTTGGGGAAAGTCTTGTTGATCATGCTGTAAAAAACAGAAACTATAGCGCTCATGAGAATTGCTGCCATTTTTATTTGGAGAGTGCTATTTAGTTAATTATTTTTGCATATGATTAATAGATAAATTACTAAGGTCCAGCAATTTATTTGAGAATTTTATGAGTTCCAGAAGTATACGTTTGATCCAGATTACTACAGGCTGTTCTGTTTTTGACAGATTCTGTTTTTCATGTGTTGTTTACTTATTTTGATGAATCTATGGCTAGTAAAATAGTTTATAAACCATAGAGAAATTGGAATACAGTAGGTTTAAAACCAATATAAATAAATAATGAGTTCATTACAGTACATTGAAGTGGTGATTTATTTTCTTATACTAACGGAGCTCACGAGTTTTCTACTTTAAGTTTTGTGTTGTGAAGTTTTCAAGTTTTGGGTAAGGATTCGATGGACTATGGAATAAGGAGTGGCAAGAGCCTAAGCTTGGGGATGCCCAAGGCACCCCAAGGTAATATTCAAGGACAACCAAGAGCCTAAGCTTGGGGATGCCCCGGAAGGCATCCCCTCTTTCATCTTCGTTCATCGGTAACTTTACTTGGAGCTATATTTTTATTCGCCACATGATATGTGTTTTGCTTGGAGCGTTAATTTATTTTGTTAGGATTTGCTTTCTTTTATTTATAACAATGTTTTGCATCTTTTATTTCAATAAAAGTGGCATTTATAGCCCTTACTATGCCTATGTTACAACTATACATGTTGCTGTTTGAAAACAGAAATTTTACCGCTGTTGCAATAATTCCCTAGAAAAGTCAGAATGTGATAACATGTTGAAACCTTTTGAATATTAAGATCTGATAAATTTACTACAGTGGGAATTTTCTTTCATAATTTTTGGAGCCAGTGAAGTATGGATGTTGCAGCATTCTTTACAGACTATCCTGTTTAGGCAGATTGCTGTTATGTTTGCATTGTTTGCATATGTTTGCTTCTTTAATGGTTCTATTTGAGGATAGGACTATTAAATATGCAGAGGCATTTAGTATGCAATGTTGAATAATAATTTTAGTGATTTTCTACAGTAGAGTATGATAAGGTTTTTGCAATGGTTTATACTAACTTATCTCATGAGTCCTTGTTGAGTTTTGTGTGGATGAAGCTTTTGAGATTTAGGGAGACCGTAATATGAGAGGAATTAAGGAGACACAAAAGCTCAAGCTTGAGGATGCCCAAGGCACCCCAAGATAATATTTCAAGAAGTCCCAATCATCTAAGCTTGGGGATGCCCCAGTTGGCATCCCACCTTTCTTCTTCAACAATTATCGGTTAGTATCGGTTGATCCTAAGTTTTTGCTTCTTCAATGTTTGCTATTCTTAGATGTCATTTTGTTTTGCTTTGCTTGCTGCTTGAATAGAGTACCAAGATCTGAAATTATTAAATGTTAGAGAGTCTTCACATATTTGCATAATTATTAAACTACTCATTGATCTTCACTTATATCTTTCGGAGTAGTTTGTTGTTGATCTAGTGCTTCACTTATATATTTTAGAGCATGGTGGTAGTTTTATTTTGAAGAAATAGATGAACTCTCTTGCTTCACTTAGATTATTTTGAGAGTCTTAAATAGCATGGTAATTTGCTTAAAATCCTAATATGCTAGGTATTCAAGAATAATAAAATTCTCTTATGAGTGTGCTGAATACTAACAGAAGTTTGATACTTGATAATTGTTTTGAGATATGGAGATGGTGATATTAGAGTCATGCTAGTTGAGTAGTTGTGAATTTGAGAAATACTTGTGTTGAAGTTTGTGATTCCCGTAGCATGCATGTATGGTGAACCGTTATGTGATGAAGTCGGAGCATGATTTATTTATTGATTGTCTTCCTTATGAGTGGCGGTCGGGGACGAGAGATGGTCTTTTCCTACCAATCTATCCCCCTAGGAGCATGCGCATAATACTTTGCTTTGATAACTTCTAGATTTTTGCAATAAGTATGTGAGTTCTTTATAACTAATGTTGAGTCCATGGATTATACGCACTCTCACCCTTCACCATTGCTAGCCTCTCTAGTACCGTGCAACTTTCGTCGGTACCATAAACCCACCATATACCTTTCCTCAAAACAGCCACCATACCTACCTATTATGGCATTTCCATAGCCATTCTGAGATATATTTCCATGCAACTTTCCACCATTACGGTTATTATGACACACTCCATCATTGTCATATTGCTTAGCATGATCATATAGTTGACATTGTATTTGTGGCGAAGCCACCGTTCATAATTCTTTCATACATGTCACTCATGCTTCATTGCACATCCCAGTACACCGCCGGAGGCATTCATATAGAGTCATACTTTGTAGTATCGAGTTGTAATCATTGAGTTGTAAATAAATAGAAGTGTGATGATCATCCTTAATAGAGCATTGTCCCAAATAATAATAAAAAGAAAGGCCAAATAAAAAAGGGAAAGGCCAAATAAAAAAGGAAGGCCAAATAAAAAAAGAGGGGCAATGCTACTATCCTTTTTCCACACTTGTGCTTCAAAGTAGCACCATGATCTTTATGATAGAGAGTCTCTTGTTTTGTCACTTTCATATACTAGTGGGAATTTTTCATTATAGAACTTGGCTTGTATATTCCAATGATGGGCTTCCTCAAAATGCCCTATGTCTTCGTGAGCAAGCGAGTTGGATGCACACCCACTAGTTTCTTTTGTTGAGCTTTCATATACTTATAGCTCTAGTGCATCCGTTGCATGGCAATCCCTACTCACTCACATTGATATCTATTGATGGGCATCTCCATAGCCCGTTGATACGCCTAGTTGATGTGAGACTATCTTCTCCTTTTTGTCTTCTCCACAACCACCATTCTATCCCAACTATAGTGCTATGTCCATGGCTCACGCTCATGTATTGCGTGAAGATTGAAAAAGTTTGAGAACATTAAAAGTATGAAACAATTGCTTGGCTTGTCATCGGGGTTGTGCATGATTTAAATATTTTGTGTGGTGAAGATGCAGCATAGCCAGACTATATGATTTTGTAGGGATAGCTCTCTTTGGCCATGTTATTTTGAGAAGACATGATTGCTTAGTCAGTATGCTTGAAGTATTATTGTTTTTATGTCAATATTAAACTTTTGTCTTGAATCTTATGGATCTGAATATTCATATCACAAGTAAGAAGAATTACATTGAAATTATGCCAACTAGCATTCCACATCAAAAATTATCTTTTTATCATTTACCTACTCGAGGACGAGCAGGAATTAAGCATGGGGATGCCTGATACGTCTCCTACGTATCTATAATTTTTGATTGCTCCATGCTATATTATCTACTGTTTTGGGCATTCTTGGGCTTTATTATCCACTTTTATATTACTTTCGGGACTAACCTATTAACCGGAGGCCGAGCCCAGATTTGTTGTTTTATGCCTATTTCAGTGTTTTGAAGAAAAGGAATATCAGACGGAGTCGAAACGGAACGAAATCAACTAGAGAAGTTACTTTTGGAACGAAAGCCACCCGATGGACTTGGACCCCATGTCAAGGAAGGAAGGAGGAGCTCACGAGCGTAGGGGCGTGCCCCTGCCTCGTGGGGCCCTCGTGGCTCCCCTGACGTGCTTCTTCTGCCTATATAACTCCATGTACCCTAAAACTTCCAGGACAGAGATTAGATCGGGAGTTCCACCGCCAGAAGCCTCCGTAGCCACCGAAAACCAATCTGGACCCGTTTCGGCGCCCTGCCGGAGGGGGCAATCCTTCCCCGATGGCCATCTTCATCATCCCGGTGCTCTCCATGACGAGGAGGGAGTAGTTCTCCCTCGGGGCTGAGGGTATGTACCAGTAGCTATGTGTTTGATCTCTCTATCTCGTGTTCTTGAGGTGATACGATCTTGATGTATCGCGAGCTTTTCTATTATATTTGGGTCTTATGTTTCTCCTCCCCCTCTTCTCTCTTGTAATGAATCGAGTTTCCCCTTTGAAGTAATCTTATCGGATTGAGTCTTTAAAGACTTGAGAACACTTGATGTATGTCTTGTCGTGGATATCTGTGGTGACAATGGGATACCACGTGCCACTTGATGTATGTTTTGGTGACCAACTTGCAGGTTTCATGACATTGGGAACCTATGCATAGGGGTTGGCACACGTTTTCGTCGTGATTCTCCGGTAGAAACTTTGGGGCACTCTTTGAGGTCCTTTGTGTTGGTTGAATAGATGAATCTGAGATTGTGTGATGCATATCATTTAATCATACCCATGGATACTTGAGGTGACATTGGAGTATCTAGGTGACATTAGGGTTTTGGTTGATTTGTGTCTTAAGGTGCTATTCTAGTACGAACTCTAGGGCTGTTTGTGACACTTATAGGAATAGCCCAACATGATTGATTGGAAAGAATAACTTTGAGGTGGTTTCGTACCCTACCATAATCTCTTCTTTCGTTCTCCGCTATTAGTGACTTTGGAGTGACTCTTTGTTGCATGTTGAGGGATAGTTATGTGATCCAATTATGATATTATTGTTGAGGGAACTTACACTAGCGAAAGTATGAACCCTAGGCCTTATTTCCACACATTGCAATACCGTTTACACTCACTATTATCATTCGTTACCTTGCTGTTTTTATTATTTCAGATTACAAATACCCATATTTACTATCCATATACCACTTGTATCACCATCTCTTCGCCGAACTAGTGCACCTATACAATTTACCATTGTATTGGGTGTGTTGGGGACACAAGAGACTCTTTGTTATTTGGTTGCAGGGTTGCTTAAAAGAGACCATCTTCATCCTACGCCTCCTACGGATTGATAAACCTTAGGTCATCCACTTGAGGGAAATTTGCTACTGTCCTACAAACCTCTGCACTTGGAGGCCCAACAACGTCTACAAGAAGAAGGTTGTGTAGTAGACATCAGTAGCCCAAGTAAAGTTGTCATGTGTGTGTGTGTGTGTGAAATCTGACCGTTGGAACACGTGTCAGTTCCTTAGTAACCTAGGGTCATTTCGGACAAATCAGGTCGGGTTGCCTAGTGGCTATAAATAGCCCACCCCCTACAACCATAAACGGTTGGCTGCTCAGAGTTAGTGCACGGCTTTTGCCGTTTGAGAGCAACCCACCTCGAAGTCTTTGAGAGAGAAATCCTTGCGAGGACAAAGCCCTAAACACCCAGAGCCAAAGAGTGTTAGGCATCACTTAAGTCTTCTTGTCTGTGTGATCTGAAGACTTATTACACTTGAGGACTATGAATCCTCCAGCCGGTTAGGCGTCGTGTTCTGAGCATCCAAGAGTCATTATGGATCGCCGGTGAACGAAGTCTGTGAAGGTTTGGAAGTCTACCTTGAACACTTACTAGAGTAATTGGGCGAGGACTGGGTGTCCTTAGCTCAAGGGGAATAAGGTGAAGACGCGGTATTCTGAGTTGAATCTCGGCCTCCCTAACCAGACGTACAGTTGTCACAGCAAATGGAACTGGTACAACAAATCATTGTCTTCAACGAGGCATTTGTTCTATCCTTCCCATCTCTTTATTTGCAGATTGGTCCTTGTGAAGTCATTGCCTATTTGCTTTATCTATTTGTCTTCACTATGTGACTGCTTGTTCTGATTGGCTTCATACTATCTTCCATCTTGATCTATACTGCCTAGCTGCTATTAGTCTTTGTGCTTTCATTTCATTAAATACTTGACTATAGCTTGCTTAGTGTAGCCTACCTTCCGCTACATGGCAATAGGTTTATTTCTATCATTTGTCTTCGAAACTTCCATGTTTTGAAGACTTTCATAAAAATCGCCTATTCACCCCCCCCCCCCTCTAGCCGATCACTAGCACTTTCAAAAATCATCAGCAATGTTAAGTTCAGTGTTGTCATCTATTTTATGCAATCACAGAAAAAAGGTAAACCTCCAACCGTTAGAAGCACTATCGTATGAATCAGTTGAAACAGAGGCAGTACATTATAGTTAGTTCGCTAACAAGATGACAAAGCTAGGATGCTGATAGTACAATACATATGTGCATGTTAAAAAATTCTAGAACAAGAAAGAAAGAGCATGTGCGTTGCAATAATGGGGATAATACTTATTTCTCTCCCTCCATATCTCCTTCGGGCGTTGATGCTCTCGATCTACTTGAGCAAGCGCATAGTGTTAGAGCTTGATGCTCCTCTAGAGGGCAGCACTCATATTGTTGTACATCAATCAGTGTAAATAAGTAAGGAGCAACATCATATAAATTCAACGCAAATGTTATAAAATAATTTTAAACCATGAGCGGCACCACGGAATAGGCAGAGGAATTAGAGGGTAGACTATGATCTCCTACAAATGTTTGGCGGAGTTATCGACAAGATGGTTATTTTTTTGTTCTGGGATTACTGGCTGAATGCAATTCACCATAATGGGCGCTTTTTTTCTTTTCACCCAGATAATAATACCTCCAGAAAATGGTTAGTTTTATAGCAGGCATATGAAAAAGAATGTTTGTACTCCAGAAAGATCATGGGCAGACGAAAGACCACAAATTTGAATACATATCACTTGTTCCCTCTTCATGATCATTGAAATTAGATGAATTTGTAACCTTTTTGTTTCTCTAGTGAACATGAAACAGGGACAACAATTCAGAAACAATAAACTCAAACAGAGGCTCTATGAACTGATTATCTTTCAAGGGGATACATACCTTTGGTGTTTCTGCCACAGGAAATATTGGACGGCTCGACGTATGTTCATCGCTCATCTTAAGGTCCTGAAAAAAATCAAAGATGCAAATCATAAATGAAGCAACCAAAAAGGATGCCAGGAGCCATTCTACGAACTGCTTGTAAAAAATCATAAGTTAAACACACTCAGCTATCTACCACTAACTACACCTGAGTTCACACCAAATCAGAATCGTTCAATAGATAAGTCTGAATAGATTGCTATGTAGCCACACACAACAATCTGCACTACACGAGGCTTGTTAAATGATTTGGCTTGCAAGCTGGTCAATCTATTTCTTTTGCATTATTTCATATTCTCTGAAGCCAGTTGATTGCTTCTTAGCTATCTACCTTTCGACCAGAAGGATCAATCCAACAGGTAGCTAGTAGCCAGCTTTGTACACGTACCAGGGCTCACATATGTGTCTCTCCATGTACAAGGTTTCAGCAGCAGTAAACAAAGCCAACCAACAGCGCAAAAGGCAGCAGTAGTGATACACATGCAACTCACAGAGAAATTCATCTCAACCCGATATTGTTTGTTCATTTAGCAGACAATTGCTACCTGGTAACCTTGGTTGGTGGTATATCTGAGTGTAAAGTTGTTGACATTTTTTTAGTTTGAGGCTCAACGAATGGAACTAAAGCAAGATTTTCTTGTCTAGAATTTTCGCGCTGAAATGCAAAGTCTATGTGGGGTGCTTGGCTCCGCTTGAACTTGACAAGTTATAGCAAAGCCTGAAGTGAGTTCAGTCGGTTCTACTTATCTAACATGCTTCTGCATGTTTAGAAGTTCAGTTCCGTCCAAATTTTACCTAGTTATATGTAACACTAACAGGAAGGTAAAGAATAGCAGAATGTATAGCCATGCAGCAAAAGATGCATATGTTGGTGGTTCGTGTTGCCCAGATGGATCAGAACCCACCAGCAATTACTGGATTTTGTTTTCTCTGTTCAGAGAACAACACTATCTGAAGGAATTGCTGTCAGTTCCAGTGCTTCGTTCAACAGGCCAACCATACAACATGGGTGTCTACAATCACAAGAAGGCAACAATATCTAAACTGACGTACTTCGCAACAATATCTTTACCTCTGAACTCCATATTAGAAGGTACATAGAGAAACAGGGAACAGAAAAATTACTCAAAACAGGGGTAAAAGGGATACATACCTCTACTGTAGCCGACGCATGCGACATTGGACAGCTCGACGGTTGTTCTTCTACCTTCGGCGAACTCAGCGCTTCTTCTACCTCCGGCAAACTCGGCGCTTCTTCCTGCGGCGAACTTGGTGTCAACATTGGATGCTTCGTCCAAAATTGACGTGATAGAGATTCGAGCCGAGGACCCTCCCTTCTTATAGCAACCAACAACAATCCGGGTCGGCAGCTCCATTGATTTGCGTTGGACAAGGACACGGACTGCAATCCATCCAAATCGATTTGTGTTGGACAAGGAGACCGCAATTCCATCCAAATCATACACGGGAGCAGATGTAGAGGTTGAGAAGGTTACGTCGGGGGAGGCGGGAGAGGAATGACTGTGGCAGGAAGGTCACAGCGGAGCGTGCCCACCGTCGGTGCTGGCCAACGGCGTACCCAACCTGAGTTGTGCCCACTTCACAGCGCCAACGAGGTCCGGCGCCCTTCTCGCGCGCAAGCACGGCAGCCGCCTTCTTCACCAAATTCCTGAGCACGACACCGCATAGGGACATGTGCCGGCACCGGAGCAGAAGAATGCAGGCGTCCCACGGCGACGGCGCAGGGGGGCTGCAGCAGCTGGTCCAGCGTGGCCACAAGCTCATCACCAAAACTCTTCTCCACCTGCCGCGCCGCGCCTAAACATCTTCTCGGCCATCTTCTCTTGCTCCGTCGCGCCGCCCCTTCTGCTCCGTTGCGCCGCCTCTTCTGCCACAGTTCCGCCCTTCACTTGTCCGCTGAGCGTTTGGATAAAACGTACTTTTTTCACGAAATGTAGAGACGTAGTGGTCAGAATAGAGAGACGGGCCAAGGCCCAACTAGATCGCAACCCAGCTAAATGAGAGCGTACCGGTCAATCAAGTAGCAGAGACAAAATTTAGTACCACCTCGATTATGTTTTAAAATTTAAACTAAAAGCATAAAATCACAGGAAAAAGTGCATTGTGACGGTGAACCCACAGAGTCAATCCGTACTTTAATTCTTTGTTTTGTTGACTTATTTGTTAATGACTTATAGCAACAGTACGTTGTTTCAGATGTTGGCCGGGAGCTACAGCTACTTCCCATAAAATATCCCAAAGGCTCACTTGGCATTCTGTTTATAATAAGAACTCCCCAATTTTATGTATCCTGCACAAAATAAATACTTTATGCTTATGTCTCTATGAACTGATCTGTTGATTGAATTATCCAACCCACAGGACACTGAGTCTGGGCGACATGGAAATAGAAATGAAAATATTATTATGTAGTTTCATGTTGAAGAAATAAAATGATTTTGATATGTAGAAGTAGAAATGAAAATATTATTATGTAGTTCCGTTTGCACCTTTTCATGGGGAAGAAAAACAAACAAGAGACCCTCCTTAGCCAGGCTTCCGTTGGAAGTATGGAGATGCTCTGCTTCATAACGTTACAACATGAATTATTCTTCCCGTAAAAAAACATGAATTGTTCAATATTAACCATTGTTTTAAATGAATTTATCAAGCTACGGACATAAAATGAATTGATTTTTTTAGTAACAGAGAGTATGTGTCGTCTTTTTTAGGAGAAGAGAGTACTTTCTTTAGCAAAGGGGAAGAGAGTACGTGTTGTCTGTGTATGTGTCGATCAGGTCCTGATCATGAATGAAAAATAATTTTCCAAAAAAATGTTCATCACCATAAAAATAATTCCATGTTTTAGAAATGTTCTCAAATTCATGTTTTTTTGAACCAAAAAAATCGACTTAAAGACTATTCCACGCGACTACTCGTTCATCGAATGAAACTACATAATCTGAAGTAGGTCTTGGCGGACGCCGTTAGGATGGCTTCTTCACGTTAATATTGAAGCTCAACTCAAAATTTCCATGTGATGCTCAACTCAAAATCCTACACCTACCAATCCTTTCGAGTGAAGCCATTGGAAATCGCATACAGTCCAGTCATATTCTTCAGTGACAGAGACGAAGTTCTTCTGGTCTCTGAGGAATTTGTTCTGACTGAGGAGTTAGGAATTCGCCAGTGCGGATTTCCTACACAGTGAGGAACATGATAGCCCTGAGGATTTTGCTACTCAAAATTCCGACCATTGCTGTGCTATGCGCCAGCTGTCCCAAAATATCTATCCACCTAACGGTCATATCATTGAAGGGCATTTATGTCTTATCATGTCGGGCTGCTCCCTAGGCTATAAATAGCCGCCCCCTACAACCACTAGCTGGTTGGCTGCTCCGAGAGAAACTGACACTTGTCATTTGAGAGCAACCCATCCTCTGAGGACTTTGAGCGAAAATCATCAAGTGAGGAAAAACCAAAAACCCAAAACCCAAACACCTACAAACCCCAAGTGATTGAGCATCACTGAAGAGATTGATCCTGCGTGGATCCGACGCTTGTTACCTTTGAAGATTGTGCTTCTTCCAGACGGTTAGGCGTCATGGTCTAGAGCATCCAAGAGGAATTGTGGATCGTCGAGTGACCAAGTTTGTGAAGGTTTGGAAGTCGCCTGAAGACTTACCATGAGTGATTGGACGAGGTCTGTGTGACCTTAGTTCAAGGAGAATACGGTGAGGACTGGGCGTCCTGAGCTGCGTGTTCAGGACTGGGTGTCCGGGACTGTGTGTCCTCGAGTTTAAATACTCAGCCGCTCCAACCAGACGTACAACTGATACAGCAGTTGGAACTGGTCTACCAAATCACTGTCTTCACCAAGCTTACTGGTTCTATTCCCTCAACTCTTCCATTTCCTCATAACTGTGTTCTGTGTTTGTTCATATCTGTGTTTGAAGACTTTCACTGAAGACTTTCTCAATTTCCTCAGTTCAATTTCTTTTGTCTGTTTGTCTTCATCCTGTGTTATCCTATGATTACGCTTCCTATACTCTGTGCCTGTCTTCATTTCATCATGATGACTATGCTTGTATTCTGTTATGTTTACTTTTGAGTACTTATTCCGCTGCTAGTAGTTCTTCGCTAAGGAATTTCCTCACCGACAAATTCCTTAGTGAAGAATTTCATAAAAATCGCCTATTCACCCCCCTCTAGTCAATATAACGCACTTTCAATTGGTATCAGAGCAAGGTACTCCCTTGTTCTGTTCGACTTTGGTTTAACCGCCTAGAGTTTTAGTTATGTCGACCGCAGGTATGACAAAAGTGACATGCCCCATCTTTGACGGTCACGAGTATCCCAAGTGGAAGGCCATGATGAAGAAACGCCTCATGGCGATGAACAGCGAGCTGTGGACCGTCACTGAGATTGGTCTGACCGATCTATGCAAGATGGCGGAAGCTGATGACATTCGCAAGTACACTCTTCTCAACCTCATGGCGAAGGATGTCATCTGCTCCAGTCTATCACAAAATCAGTTCAGGAATATCATGCATCTCGATCATGCGAAGCTCGTCTGGGACCGTCTCTCTGAGGTCTATGAAGGTCATCGAACCTATCATGATCCTTGGTTTGAGGACTTCAAGGAATCTCTCAAAGCGATGACATTCGAACCAGAATCATCATCTTCTGCATCATGCCTTATGGCAAAAGATGCTGAGGTAACTGAATGCTACCTATCCGAGTCTAGTGATGATGAATCTGGTGATGAATTTGGACCCAGCTATGTCAAACTTGCTTCCCTTGCCACTAAACAACAAAGGGCTTTGGAAAAGGTTTACTACATGCTAAATAAGAGCGATGATATGTTGGGTGAAGAAATGGATCAGTCAAAAGCTTTGGCTGAAAGTCTTCAGAGACTTCATACTAAGTATGACACCCTTCAAGATCAACATAACACTCTTTTATCTGATCATGAGAAGCTTTCTTATGAATTTCTTCAAATAAAGCAAGATCTTGAGAAGCTAAGAGTGAGTTATGAAGATCTTTAGAAGGAGCGCGATTCATTACTTGCTCAACATATCAGCGCTTCTCAGGAAGAATTTGTTCCTCCATGCTTGAAGTGCATTGAACGTGAATTTGCTAATTCTTCACCTGAATGTTCAAATGCTGCTAATGTTTCAAATTCTTCACATACCTCTGCTATCACTAATTCCTCATCTGAGGACATTGCTAGTATCACTGATGATGCAGGGTTGAAGGAATTGTACACGACAGGCATGTACAAAAGCCTCAAAGGGCATCAGGCTCTTTGTGATGTGCTTAAAAAGCAGATCCTCAACAAGAACCCTAGGAAATAGGGTATTGCCTTTGAGAGGAAACTCAATGCTGATGGTACATATTGGAAGCCTGAGCAGTACCCCAAAACTACATGGGTTGCTGCAAAGGGACCTCCAGTTGATCCATCTAACTTATCTGGATTTGCATGTGAATCTCCTCATTTTGATGATGAGTCAATTGACTCGAACTATAAACTGTTCAAAAATCAGAATGGTGAAGTATTTGCTAGATATGTTGGCACTAACTACAGGAACGGCTTCCCTATGAAGAAAATATGGGTTCCCAAAAGATGCCTTGAAAATATTCAGGTGAATGTCATCATGACGCCACCTATGAAGAATAGGAACCCCAGATCAAATTCTTCATATGGACCAAATTCTTCATATGGATTCAAGTCCTCATACGGACCAAATTCCTCATATGGATCAAAGTCCTCATATGAACATCATCGTGCTAACCCGTCTGTTTCGCAGGGAAGATCTATGGATTATGGATATGTGCATTATTCTTCAAATCATTATGTCCATAATTCCTCGAAGAATTTCTCTGCATACACTTACGCTTACTCTAACCCCTCTTATGTGAAACGAAATGGACTGGCTTCTATGCCATCCTTCTCATATGGAGCTCGCAGAATGATGAACTCTTTGTCACCCCTTCAGATGTGGGTGGTGAAGAAAAAGAACTAATCTCTTCTGTAGGGTCAGGTCTCTAGACGTACGTAATCATCTGAAGAATTTGCTGGAGACCTGAGTATGCCTGATAGGATGCAGGCTAATAATGAAGAAATGAACTTTCATTTCTCACGTCCTCATATTGCTTTATTAGTTCTTTTACTTGATGAAATTGATCTGATGAATTGATGTCATATTCTTCACTAATGAAGTATATGAGTTTGTAAGCTGCACTAATTCATCTGCAGGATGATCAACCCAAAGTCACTAACTGGGTCCTCGATAGTGGATGTACAAACCACATGACTGGTGACAAGAATCTATTGATGGATGCTCCATTATCTCCGTCGCATCTGAAGCATATCATCTTTGCTGACAAAGGAAAAAGTCAGGTATTGGGTCTAGGTAAGGTTGCGATTACAAAGGATCGACACATGGACAAAGGCATGCTTGTTGAGTCCTTAGGATAGAACCTTATGTCTGTCTCAATGCTTTGTGATCTTGATATGGTTGTTGTCTTTGGCAAGTACCGTTGTGTTGCGGTTATGGAAGCTGACAATTCCAAAGTCTTCGAAGACTTTAGGAGAGGAGACATGTATATTGTTGATTTCTCTACAGGACCACAACCAGCCGTGTGCTTACTTGCAAAAGCTTCAGAAGGCTGGCTCTGGCATCGACGACTTGGTCATGCAGGCATGAGGAATTTGCACACACTTGCGAAGAAGAAGCATGTCATTGGCATCGAGAATGTCAAATTCCTCAAGGATCACCTATGCGGAGCCTGTGAAGCTGGGAAGATGACCGAGGCCAAGCATCCAGCAAAGACTATCATGACCACCACTCGCCCATTTGAATTGCTTCACATGGATCTTTTTGGTCCTAATCATTATTCTGCTATTTCAAATGAAGCATCTCAATATGGCTTTGTTATTGTTGATGATTATTCTCGCTACACATGGGTACACCTTGTTACTTACAAACATGAAGTGCAGGAAGTCTTCAAATGATTTTCCTCGAGGGCTTCAACCAACTTTGGTGTGAAGATCAAGCACATCAGAAGTGAGAATGGCACTGAGTTCAAGAATTCTGGTCTCAATGACTATCTTGATGAACTTGGTATTACTCATGAGTTATCTGCTCCTTATACTCCTCAGCAGAACGGCGTCGTGGAGCGCAAGAACAGGACTCTTGCTAAGATGGCTCGCACTATGCTTGATGAATACAAAACGCCTCGTCGTTTCTGAACTGAGGCAACTGATACTGCGTGCCACATCATCAACAGAGTATATCTTCACAAATTCTTTAAAAAGACTGCCTATGAACTCCTCACTGATAAGAAACCCAATGTAAGTTATTTCAAAGTCTTCAGTGCTAAATGTTGGACTAGAGATCCTCATCACAACTCAAAATTTGCACCGAAAGCACATGAAGGTTTTATGCTTGGTTACGGAAAGGACTCGCACACCTACAGAGTCTTCAACAACGTTCTTCACAAAGTTGTTGAAACTGTAGATGTGCTGTTTGATGAAACTAATGGCTCACAAAAAGAGCACCTACCTATTGTGATAGATGAACCAGCACCTGAGGAAACTATCAAGTTCAAGGCTACTGAGGATGTCATTCCTACTGAAGAATCTGCTGAAGAATTCATTCCAGAACATGAAGAACGTCGAGCTAATGCACCTGAAGAAAATTCTGAAGAAAATGGTGCTGAAGAAAACGCTGATCAAATTCTTCAACGACAACCAGCTCATCCTCGCATTGCAAAAGAAGTGCAAGTTGAAAAGATCATCAATGACATCAAAGCGCTAGGTCCTCTCACACGCTCAAAAGCTTCACATTTGTCTAACTTTTGTGGGCACTATGATTTTGTCTCTATTACAGAGCCCACTAAGGTAGATGAAGCATTTCTGGAGTCTGAGTGGATTCAGGCCATGCAAGAAGAATTACATCAGTTCGACCTCAACAATGTCTGGGAACTGATCAAACATCTAGATCCTCGCAAGCATAATATCATCGGCAGAAAATGGATCTACCGCAACAAGCAAGATGAAAATGGCCTTGTGGTGAGGAATAAGGCACGGCTTGTAGCTCAAGGCTACACACAGGTTGAAGGAATTGATTTCGATGAAACTTTTGCACCTTTTGCTAGACTTGAGGCTATTCGCATATTACTTGCTTATGCTAACCATCATGATATCACTTTATATCAAATGGATGCGAAAAGTGCATTCCTCAATGGTAAGCTTGAGGAAGAAGTATATGTTGCTCAACCCCCAGGTTTTGAAGATCCATAGAATCCTGACAAAGTCTTCAGACTCAACAAGGCCCTATATGGCCTCAAGCAGGCCCCACGGGCTTGGTATGATACTTTGAAGGAATTCCTCATGACAAAAGGCTTCAAACCCGGTTCACTCAACCCTACCCTTTTCACTAAATCTTATGATGGTGAACTGTTTGCGTGCGAAATATATGTTGATGATATTATCTTTGGCTATACTGACCAACGTTATAGTGATGAATTAGCCTATATGATGAGTGAAGAATATCAAATGTCTATGATGGGAGAGTTGAAATTCTTCTTAGGTCTTAAAATTCGTCAACAACGCAATGGCATATTCATATCTCAGGAGAAATACCTCAAGGATGTACTGGGGAAATTCGGCATGCAAGATTGCAAAGGCGTCAAAATTCCTATGCCCACAAATGGCCCTCTGTGCACTGATGAAAATGGTATTGACTTTGATCATAAGGTATACCGCTCCATGATAGGTTATTTATTGTACTTATGTGCATCTAGGCCAGATATAATGCTTAGTGTTTGCATGTGTGCCCGATTTCAAGCTACACCGAAGGAATCACACCATAAGGCTGTGAAGCATATTATTCAATATCTAGCTCACACACCAACACTTGGATTATGGTACCCCAAGGGCTCGACTTTTGATCTCATTGGATATTCTGACTCTGACTATGCTGGTGATCGTGTGGACCGCAAGTCAACATCTGGTACATGTCATTTCCTCGGACGATCTTTGGTCTGTTGGTCCTCGAAGAAATAGAACTGCGTATCACTATCTACTGCTGAAGCTGAGTACATTGCCGTTGGTTCTTGCTGTGCCCAATTGCTATGGATGAAGCAAACTCTCAAGGACTATGGCGTCAACATGAAGAATGTGTTGAAGGGCGACATTTCTATTGAGCATGTGAAGACTGAAGAACAGCTAGCCGATATCTTCACAAAGCCCTTGGATGAGAAGAGATTTAGCAATTTGCGGTGTGAGCTAAATATCCTAGAATCTTCGAATGTTCTTTGAAAAGGACACTCATCCTAACACTTATGCAAAATTGATGACTTAGATGTGCAACACATGAAGAAACGTTTTTCTTCAATCAATGAAGAATAACACTCTTAGTGTGAAGAAATTAATGAAGAATTTGATTCTCAGAACCCTACGATAATTGTACGCGGTGTCTGAAATCATCATTCTTATACGGTGGATCACGCCACCACGAAAAGTTGAAATTCCTCAAATTATTCATATTCTTCAACTTTGCATAGTCTTCACTGGTTCCGTCGTTTTTCTTCATTGGCTATATATATATGAGTTTATGTCCTCTACAGCATTCACTTATTGCTATTTCTTCAAGTTGGTTTTCTGCTAAGTGAATGTGATCGGACCCTTCCCCTCTATGCTATACTCAACCCAATCTGTTCACAAATTCTTCATGTGCGTTCTATTTGAAACTCGTTCAAAATCTTCACTGTGTCCTTGTCAGCTGAAGAAATTGCAAACGGAACTTTAAAACCTATCTTATCGAAATTTTCGGCTTTGCCGCTCAAACCGTTCCGCATCCCACGATACACTTATCCACTCACCTACGATCTAACACGATCTCCACCTCTCACTACGTGGGTGACACATGTCATGCGAATGAGAAGGGTCAGGGGCACTGTCGGTGTCAAAACCGGCGGATCTCGGGTAGGGGGTCCCGAATTGTTCGTCTAGGCCGGATGGTAACAGGAGGCAGGGGACACGAAGTTTTACCCAGGTTTGGGCCCTCTCGATGGAGGTAAAACCCTACGTCCTGCTTGATTAATATTGATGGTATGGGTATTACAAGAGTTGATCTACCACGAGATCAGAGAGGCAAAACCCTAGAAGCTAGCCTATGGTATGATTGTTGATGTGTATGTTGTCCTACGGACTAAAACCCTCCGGTTTATATAGACACCGGAGAGGGTTAGGGTTACATAGAGTCGGTTACAATGGTAGGAGATCTGATCATCCGTATCTTCAAGCTTGCCTTCCACGCCAAGGAAAGTCCCTTCCGGATGCGGGACGGAGTCTTCAATCTTGTATCTTCATAGCCCGGGAGTCCGGCGGAAGGTATAGTTCGGCTATCCGAACACCCCCTAATCCAGGACTCCCTCGGTAGCCCCTGAACCAGGCTTCAATGACGACGGGTCCGGCGCGCAAATTGTCTTCGGCATTGCAAGGCGGGTTCCTCCTCCAAGTACTTGATAGAAGATTTTGAACACAAAGATAGTGTCCGGCTCTGTAAAATAAGTTTCCACATATTGCCATAGAGAGAATAATAATATTACCACAAATCTAATCTGCTGACGTATTCCGTGGCGCGACACACCACGACCAAGCCTTTATCCGAGTCGTTCAATTACCCACCTCAGCGTGTCATGCGAGGTGGTTTCCTTGGCACGTCTTGTTAAAGCAGAGATCGTGTCCCCTTATCACGGGATTCTCATCAACATGGGCGTGGGTAACCCAACCGCTTCTAGGACTCCTAGATCATAGGCAAGTCCAAACGGACACGGGGAGGACGCTTGATATCCACCCTTCTTTATAAAGGGGCAAAGCTTCTACTTTTCCCTCCCGTGCTCAATCGAAT
The DNA here is from genome assembly GCF_002162155.2 of Triticum dicoccoides. NCBI lineage: Eukaryota > Viridiplantae > Streptophyta > Magnoliopsida > Poales > Poaceae > Triticum > Triticum dicoccoides. Next base: position 713,434,078 of record NC_041392.1, read on the forward strand.
CCTTCCCCCACCTCAAGCTCAAACGCCCGAAGCTCAGGTCAGGTGCTCCGAACCTTCAGTCATGTCCGGATCCAGCCTTCAAGGCCGATGGATGCCCTCCTCCATCTCGGAAGAGGACATCAAAAAGTTGAGAGAGGCCAGGCATCTGACCGCCGAAATATCGCATCGGCTGCCTCCCCGGGGGCAGGCCGTCCCCTCTCCCAAACCCAACGAGTGCGTCGTGTTCGTCCCCCACTTCCTCCGAGGTCTAGGTTTTGCACTGGATCCTTTCATCAGGGGCTTGATGTTTTATTATGGGCTAGACTTAAATGATCTAGCTCCGGACTCCTTCCTGCATATCACGACTTTTGTTCTCATATGCGAGGCCTTCCTCCGGGTTACCCCCCACTTTGGTTTATGGCTCAAGACCTTTGAAGTAAAGCCGAAGATGATTGAGGGGCAACATGCAGAGTGTGAAGGCGCCTCAATACGCAATATGGTAGGAGCTTCGTGGCCCAAATGTTCCATCCCAGAGGTGTCTGCATTGTGGCAACAGGAGTGGTTCTACATCACGACTCCTAGAAGCGCCAAGTGGGCGGCCGCCCCCGTTTTTCGCTCGGGCCCTCCGCCATGACTGATGTCATGGATCAGCAGAGGACTGAGCTGGGGTCCAGCCAAGGACGTGCCCTTATTACAAAGCCGCATTCGAGATCTCTTCGACAAAGATCTCAGTTTGGTCGCGGTAATACAAGTTATGCTGGTCCGTTAAGTCCAGCCTTGCAAACGTCGGCCCCTTCGCTTGTGGGAGTTCACTCCCGAGGGCCCGCGTGCCATTCAAAATTTTCTCGGCCTGACGCATGAGGATATGTATAAGTTATTCTTCGGATCTCAAGTAGAGTGTCCGGAATTCACCGAGGACGTGGGCCTAAATAGTAACCGCGCCGCCGAACAAGTAAGGAATCTTCCGGCCGAACATATTATCTCTCCTTCGTTATGAAGTTATTTGTGAGAGTTTGCTTTTTCGACCAGGACTGGCTAGCAAAGGCGAAGTTGATTCGGTGTTCAGCCCCCCTCCCTGAGGGTTTGGAGAATCCGATATTGGAAAAGATGCTCCAGGCCGCACCTTGCCCGGATCCCTTGAAGGAAGACACTGTGGAGGATAATACGGGCAGATGCGGGCCCCCAACGCTACCTATTCTAACCGAGGGAGCGAGCGTCTCCGTGAAGGAAGACGACCGGAAGAGGAAAAGGACCACGCCCGGGAATTTGGAAGCCGAAGCTTCCAAACGGGAGAAGAAATCTTCCGCCGGGGGCCCTACCTTTGGGGGTGCTGCTGCCGCACCAAGTCCACGGGGGGATCAATTCTCCCGAGAGTCGTAAGTGACCCGAAAACTTTAATAGTACAGATATGCCATCCCTTTCTTCTGAGAAAATAACCACTGCATACATTTGTGCAGTTCGGGCCTTAGCCCCTCTCAAATGAGCTCGTCTTCAGGGGATCTTCTTCCAGAGATGATGGAGAGCGAGATGCCTCCTCCGGACTCCTCCGCTCCCGAAGCGGGCGACCCCGAAGTGTCGTCGCGGAGGGCCTCTCCGAGTTCGGAGAGGCCAGAAGGTGATCCTATTGATCCCCGAGGCTCCCCGTGTCTGGCTCCCGAAGAGAGTGGACAAAAGTGTCCGACCCGGTCTAGTGTGCGATCGGACGTTCTGAGGGAGTTGGTGGGGCGAGCGGACATCTCAGACGATCACCGTGTGCTGATGAATATGGTGATGGAGAGGATATCGTCCGCCGAAAGCGGATTTCATGAAGCTTTTATGAGTCTACTGACAGGCTTTGAGGTACGTAAAAAAGGAATGTGTAATAGTCCTGCACATGCTAGGTGTGCCCTGTGTATATAGTAGCCCCTGAGACTCTGGTTGTCGTCAAAAACAATGACGAATGGAGGATCATATTCCCAGGTAATAACCATACTGCCTTTATGTGCAGGAGATGGAAGCTCCGGTGGCCAACCGGACGAGCCAGTTTGCCCGTTTAGAACGGCGGTTGGATGCGGCAGATGCCGACATCGAGCTTGTTAACAGAAGGCTTAACGAGGCGCAGGGTAAGTATCCTTGTCTGGTAAACGCCAAATAGGAAGAGTATGATGCCAGTGTTTTTAACATGTTATGACTGTAGATGGAGCTGCCACTGTTGAAGCCTTGCGGGCGGAACTTGCCCGAGCCAAGGAACAAACAAGATTGGGTAATGTGGCTGCTTTGAAGGCGGACGAAGAGTTGCGAGCCGAGAAGGCCACACATGGCGAGAGCCAGAAGAAGATGGCCAATATGGCCGTAGAGTTAAAAGCCGCTGTAGACCGTTGTGGGACTCTTGAAAAGGAAAACCAGGCGAAGGCATCGGACCTTGAGAAGGCTGCTATAACGGGAAAAGACCCCCGCTCTGCTATGAGGGCGAAGAGGGAGGAGCTGCGGGAAGCCGGGGATATTGTAGCCAGGAAGTCCTTTATGCTGTAGAGGAAGTACAGAGATCCATGGTATGCCCCTCTGGATCGGCTGTGGAGTTTGGAGGATGCGTATATGGATTTGGCGGCGAGCGCTGCCGATGCGGCCAAGTACTTCCAGAGTCATACGGACCGCGAAGTAGACCAGCTGTTTTGGAAGCAGTTCCTTTCTCCCGAGCATCCGCTTTCGTTGACGGACCAATTAGCCGAATGGGCTGAACTGAATAGGTTGTCTGGACTCTCCATGAGGTCTATTGTGGATCAGCTATGGCCTGGAAGGTCAAAACTGAGCAGCTATTTCAGCTTGGTGCAGCAGGTCCTCGATGTGGTGCCGCGCATAAATGTGATGAAGAGGTCGGCGTGCATAGAAGGCGCACAGATGGCCTTTGCCCGTGCTAAAGCGTACTGGGCAGAGATGGATGCTACCACTGTTGCAGCGCAGGATTCGGCCATAGGTCGAAGGGCTGCTAAGCACTACTTTGAGGAAGTACTTGAGGGTGCTCGTTTGATAGAGACCCAGTGCTCAAAAAATATTATGTTTGAGTGACGTGTAATCTCATTGTAAGCGAAATGCTTTTATAAATTTTTATGAGGCTACTTTTATACTTTTGCCTGAAAGTAATGTGTTGCCTCCTGGGCGGCCGTTTATGTATACATGAGTATAACCTGAAAGATTGCAGTTGTCGGCTTCAACCCCCACGCATATAATGCGGAGGTGTTCACAGAAACACGCATTCACACTTAACCCAATGTCTTGGTCCTATTAAGGAGGTGATAGCGGAGCGAGCGAGGCTACCGGACTATAATGCTTTAACACTTTCACTTAGCCATAGGAGTTTGACAGTGGGGCTACTAGATAGCCCCTGGTGGCTCCGCACTCTCCCGATCCCGGGGTGCGTATATGCCTGGCCGGAAAGCGGCCCTTCGTTAAAGCGGAGGAATTCTAACATTCCCATGAGTCATCGAGTGGTTGACCAGTCTCACGCTAGATCATGACAGTCAGTTTTCGGCTTTCTCTACTGAGGTGCTCGTCCGGATAAACCAGGGCACAATCGCAGTAGTTCTCCTGGTGCTACCTTAGCTGGTAAAGCGGAACGTAAGGCACCAAAACGCAGGAGCCGGGCAAACCCAACATTTGACCAAAGACAATGATTCAGAGCTGATGCATATAGAGCCAAACTCGCGACGCCGAACACTCCCTAAGGTATTCGGTCTTTGTGGTATAAACCGGGCCTGAAGAATGGCCTTTGTAAGAAGCCCCTTGTGTCCAGGTACGTGCATTGTTCTGGCGTGGGCACATGCCAAGATGTCAGCATCCTACTCAACAGTGGATACGTATCAACAAGAGACGGTAAAAAAGGTTTACGCAGGGTCTTAATCTAAAAAGAATCCTTGGGTCGGGTCCCTGCTGCACGTCTGCGCCTGTGTCTCCGTTGTGCCGTATCCTGGACGGGTGTAGCACGATGATCATCTGTAAAAGAGAGGAATTTAGGTGAAAAGGTTGTCGTGCAAAAGGATAGTTTTCTAAAGAAACCATGTATAATTCAAGATAAGAAGAAATCGCCACTCGTCTGCGTGCGTTGAGCCCCTTGTACTTCTGAAAGATAGGGGTGTGACCGTTTATTCGATATGAGTAGAGGCGCCGGACTTGATTAGTTGTGACTGAGGTCTTGACGACCTATTGGATGCTTTTGCTGGTCCGGGCGCCTTTATTGTGCGGCTGCCAAGGCAGCCTCACTCTCTTCGACACGCAGAGATCGCTTGATACTTCTGTGCACTGAAATGATGCCACGAGGACCGGGCATCTTGAGTGTTAGGGAGGCGTAGTGTGGTATTGCATTGAAGCGAGCGAAAGCTTCGCGTCCGAGTAGTGCTTGATAGCCAATTTTAAACGGAGCGACGTGGAAAGTTAAATGCTCACGATGGAAGTTATCGGGGGAGCCGAATATAACTTGTAGTAGGAGGGAGCCCGTACAACGAGCCCCTAGGCCTGGCGTTACTCCTTTAAAGGTAGTATTGCTATGGCGAATTTGTGTTGGGTCTAACCCCATCCCGCGGATTGTATCTTGATATATTAGGTTTAGGCTACTGCCACCATCCATCAAGACTCGTGTGAAGTGGTATCCGCCAATTACTGGGTCTAATACCAGGGCAGCCCATCCTGCATGCCGGGTACTTGATGTGTAATCGCGATGGTCGAAGGTGATCGGTTGGGACGACCAGTGGCGGGACTTCACGGTGACAGGCACTTGGGTATATTTTTCAGGGAGTGCCGCATTGTTTTTTCTCTTGATCACGTGTAACACGTTTACTGTTTTGACTTCGGGTGGAAATTTCTTTTGTCCCCCCTTGTCTTGCTTGGGAGGGTCGTCCTCGTCTTCACTCGGTGTATCCTCCCCCTTGTGTATGGCGTTAAGCTTGCCGGACTGCTTGAAGACCCAACATTCTCTGTGGGTATGATTAGCAGGTTTGCTAGGGGTACTATGGATCTGACATACTTGGTCTAGGATTTTCTTGAGGTTGGACAGTTCATCCCTGGTGCCTTCGGAGGGCGGCTTTTGGTTTGACCGAGGGACTTTGAATCCGGTGTTTGCTGTCGTGCCCTTCATGTTGTCTTCTTTATTCTGGCGTTTGTTATTGCTATTGCGCCGTAATTTCCCATTTCCATCTCTAACTTCAGATGTACTGGGGTCGCTGGTGCTGCATCTGGCTAGCCAGTTGTCCTCACCCGCGCAAAAGCGGGTCATGAGGTTTGTTAATGCGGCCATCGTTCTCGGCTTGTTTTGGCCGAGGTGTCTGGTGAGCCATTCGTCGTGGACGCTGTGCTTGAAAGCCGCTAAGGCTTCGGCGTCCGGACAGTCGACAATCTGGTTCTTTTTAGTAAGAAACCTATTCCAAAGCTTTTGGGCAGACTCTCCGGGCTGTTGAGTTATGTGACTCAGGTCGTTCGCATCCGGAGGTCGCACATACGTCCCTTGAAAGTTTGCCCTAAAGGCGTCTTCGAGCTCTTCCCAACTTCCAATGGAGCTTTCGGGGAGGCCTTTGAGCCAGTGACGAGCTGGCCCTTTGAGTTTGAGAGGTAAGTACTTGATGGCATGGAGATTATGCCCTCGAGCCATATGTATATGGAGGATATAGTCCTCAATCCAGACCCCAGGGTCTGTTGTTCCGTCGTATGCCTCTATGTTTACGGGCTTGAATCCCTCTAGGAATTCGTGGTCTAGCACCTCATCGGTGAAACATAGGGGGTGTGCGGCACCCCTGTAGCTGGGTGTGCCGCGTTGTTCGGATGTTTATTGTGTTGCATTGTATGCTGGGGCGCACTTGCGTGGTCCATAGATGGATCTTGTTGCACCGTCCTTTGGGTGCGAGCCCTCGCATGGGTCGCATGTTGTATTGTGAGCGGCGTTGCATGCCGTTCTGCGGTGGTAGAGGGGTCGTTTATCCGACCGGATGGCTGCTTTGATATTTGGTTGTGGGGGGTCTAAGGCCTCCTCATCGAATTCGGGTAGCAGCTTCCGCTTTGGGTAGCTCTTGGAGGGGAGATTGTCACCGTACCTTGCTACGGTGTTGAGTATCTTGCTCCATCTGAATTGGAGCGTGTCTTGCGCGGCCTTGAGCCTTCGCTTCTGCTTTTTAAGGCTCCTCGCGGTGGCAACGAGCCTTTTACGGGCATTCTGCTGCTCCGGGTGCCTGTCCGGCGTTATGTCGTCTGGACCATTATCCCTGATAGGATTTGTTTGTTCAGTTTGATTATCCGGATTACCGTTGTTCGGCAGCGGTTCGCCCTGCTCCAGCGTTGGGTCTGTGTGATCGCTATTTTCTGTTGAGGCGGGTTTTGGGGCGGCGCTTGCGTCACCGCTTTGACTGCTTTTCGAGGAAACAATCCTTCTGTGCGTCCCTCCGCTCCTCGTCGTCATCTTTTGGTGCGTCCACCATGTATACGTCGTATGACGAGGTGGCGCTCCAGGGCTCAATAGGCGCTAGTTCTTTATCATCTCCTTCATTGGCGTCCATACCGTCAATGTCGTCGGAGTCGAAGTCGAGCATGTCGGTTAAATCGTCGACAGTGGCTACCAAGTGGGTGGTGGGTGGGCTTTGAACTTCTCCATCGTCCGAATCCCAACCATGTTGACCGTAGTCCGGCCAGGGCTCTCCTGATAGAGAGAGAGAGACTCCAGTGTCTTCAGAATATCGTTGAAGGGCGAGTGCTGAAAGATGTCCGCGGTAGTAAACTCCATGACCGGCACCCAATCGGATCCGATTGGCAGGGGCGCGGGGGGGTCGGGGTCCGGAGAGGAGTCCGGCTCCTCGGAGTCACGAGTCTCGCGGAGTGCAGGGCTGGTGTTCGGCTCGATCACCGTTGGGATCTCAACCCCCGAGGCGGTGTCCAACTGCCCGTCCTCAATCGGTGCGGCCGGCTCCGAACTAGGGGTCGGAGCCGACGCGGGTGCGGCCTCTAGGGCACTGTTTGGTGGCAGAGCTAGATCATGCTCGTCGTGACAGTGCGGCGTGCTCGGCAGTGGTTCGAATCCGTCGAAGATCAAGTCCCCGTGGATGTCGGCCGTGTAGTTTAAAATTCTGAATCTGACCTGACGGCCAGGGGCATAGCTTTCGATCTGCTCTAGATGGCCAAGTGAATCGGCCCGCGGTGCGAAGCCGCCAAAGACGAAGATCTGTCCGGGGAGGAAGGTCTCACCCTGGACTGCATCGCCATTGATGATCGTAGGAGCCATCGGGCCTGACGGCGACGGCACAGAGGAACTCTCAATGAAAGCACCAATGTCGGTGTCAAAACCGGCGGATCTCGGGTAGGGGGTCCCGAACTGTGCGTCTAGGCCGGATGGTAATAGGAGGCAGGGGACACAAAGTTTTACCCAGGTTCAGGCCCTCTCGATGGAGGTAAAACCCTACGTCCTGCTTGATTAATATTGATGGTATGGGTATTACAAGAGTTGATCTACCACGAGATCAGAGAGGCTAAACCCTAGAAGCTAGCCTATGGTATGATTGTTGATGTGTATGTTGTCCTATGGACTAAAACCCTCCGGTTTATATAGACATAGGAGAGGGTTAGGGTTACATAGAGTCGGTTATAATGGTAGGAGATCTGATCATCCGTATCTTCAAGCTTGCCTTCCACGCCAAGGAAAGTCCCTTCCGGATGCGGGACAGAGTCTTCAATCTTGTATCTTCATAGCCCGGGAGTCCGGCGGAAGGTATAGTTCGGCTATCCGAACACCCCCTAATCCAGGACTCCCTTAGGCACATTCGTCCAATTTCTTCGGGCGAGCAGTTTTTCACCGTGGCTATAAATACCCCTCCTTCCCTTCCTCACTTCTTTTACTCCGCTAGATCTCTCTCCAGCTCGAGCTTCTCAAACCCTAGCGCCGCCGTGAGGAAGAGCTTCACTGCCTCGACCTCGTCGCCGACGTACTCGCGCCGACCACAGAAATCTTCACTCCGCCGCCGCCGTAGCCGTCTTCCTCCGCCAAGTTAGGGTGTGGAAGATCTGCACAGACGAACTTCACATCTCCTCACTCCAGTTCGTCGTGTTCTTCGTCCAGGGTAATTAAAAGTTACTTTTACTACCCTCGTTGATTAGAATGATTATCTTCAAAATCTTCAAAGGTGTTTTTTCTTCATAGATTCACACACTAAACACCTCACAGGTCATCTGTTCTTGATTCGTTTCTCTAAGCCATGTTTTTCTTCAAGATTCCTCAAATGTGTGGATTTTTAATCTACACATCTCTGGAACCTAAGACAAAGAACGCTTAGTGAAATTCTTCAAGACTCATCTGGTCAAATTCCTCTAACTTGTTCTTTTTACGAAACCTTCTGAGAACGCATATGACCTCTCCAAATTCCTCGCAACTATACTCTGTTCACAGGTACACATGTCAGCTGCTGAATCACTAGGTTCTCATCAACTTAACTCATTTGCAGCGTTCCTCGAAGAAAAGTTGCATACTTCTTCAGAGAATTCAATTGTTCAAATTCCACAACTGAAGAAAATGGCTGATGGTAAGAAGCCACAGAAGGGAGGAAAGAGGCCTGAGGTAAATACAACGTTTGAGATCCCTGATGAAATATATGTTGGGTACTGCACACCTTCTGAGGAAACCAAGAATGAGCGCAAAGTGCGCATTCAGAAGATAGAGAGGAGATGGGCAAGAGAGTGGAGGGAATACAGATATGTCACTCCTAAGTACATGAAGAAATTCGCACTCAATCCTCCATGCCCAAGACCTCCATTGGCACCTTGCCAAATCGCTGATCCCACTAGCCTCAAGCGCGGTGAGGACTATCCTGATGAATGGGCCAAGCGCCAAGCCAAGTTGGCTAAGCAAGCTAGAGAAGCAGTGAGGAAATTCAATAAAGACTCTGCTGCTGTTGCTGCCTCTGCTGAGGCCTCTGCTGTCAAGCCAAAGAAGGCTATGTCAAAGAAGCCTGTGCGCAAGCCAAGTGTTTCACCAATAATGCCCTCAAGGCCAAGTTCCTCAGCAATGCCCTCACGGCCAGAATCCTCAAAGCCCTCACAGCCAATTCCTCATGCTGCTCCTGTTCCTCCAAAGTCCTCAGCTCCTCCGCCAAAGTCCTCAGCTGCTCCTGCACCAACTTCAACTCTAATCCTTCCATCTGCATCAGCTGTGAAGAAGACCAAGGCTGCAGAGCGTGCTGCAGTAAAGAAAAGGAAAGCATCAGCTGCTTCAGATTCTTCAGCTCCGAAGAAAATGAAGCCTATGACAAGTTCATTTGCAAATCCGATTGATGTTGTTCCCATCTCAACCAGGCCATCAAAGGACCTTGTTCCTTTTGATGAAGAATATGTGATCCCCAGCGGATCTGATGAAGAAACTCCTTCCGCTGCTTCGTCTGAACCGTTGGATGAAGAAATTGAAGTGGATGCGCTCCCTTCAACACCTATCATCTCCTCGCCTATGCCTCAGTTCACAACTAAAGAGGTTGGCGTTGAAGAAATGGAAGATGAAGATGTGGACATTGGCTGCTCCACACCCGTAATTAGTGATGAATTCTGGGAAGTCGGCATCCAAACTCTCCAATGTTCACCCCTCTACAGCAAATTCCTTAGTCCCTCCACACAAACTGTACATATGGGCTCTGAAGAAACTCATCCCACTGCATCTGTCCATGAGGAAATTCCAGCCACTAGCGCTGAAGAAACTGCTGCTGCTGAACAACCAATGACGCAGACTGTCACTGAGGAGGCACCAGAAATTCCTCAGCCTGAAGAACCTGCGATTGAGATTCCTAAGGTCGTGATGCAACTCACTGACACTCCTCTGCCGAAGCCAAAGGACCCATTCTCACGCAAGCAAAAGTTCAAGGCTGATGATTTCTTCGGCGAGCACGTATTCTTCGAAGATTACAACCCATATAACTCTGCTCGCATTAGGAAGAGGCGTTTCTGGACTGCTAGTCAAGCCAATTTCTATTCCTCAGTGTTGTTCAATAAGGAGAAGATCTTCTACCATAAACATATTCCTCACGTGGATATGGAATCTCTGTCGTGCTTTGCACCAGTCCTCAGTGCTCTTCACGACACTGGACTGCTAAACTTTTGCTCTGACATCTGCGATTGGAATGAAGAATTGATTCTTCAATTCTATGCAACGCTACACATCACTGGAGATGCTGAAAATGTGAATTCCTGGTGTTGGACTGGATGTCTGAAAACACTCACTACACTACACCAGCCTCTGAATTGCTTCGTGCTCTACCACTCAGTCCTCCCCTTGAAGAAGTTCGCTGCATCTACAGTGAACCTGAGCTCACACATCATTACATGTAGGTGCTGATGAAACCTTTGGAGCCAGGTTAGGCACGAAGAACCAAATTCCTCGTGAAGGAATTGCTGTACGTGCCCAGAACTGTCTATCGTATTCTTACAAGGACAATCAGTCCTATCAAAGGCCACGACTCATTTGATGAGGAAATTGTTGGCATCATGAAGAATCTGGTATTCAACATCGTTCATGACATTCCTGTCAATTATCACGATTTCTTCACGAGGACTATGGCCAATATTGCACTGTCTCCGTTTGAGCTAAAGCCTTATGCACCTTGGATTATGAGATTCCTCAGGACAAGGTCTTCACTCAACTACAAAGCTGATTTCCAGAATCACCTCAGCTACTTGCCCCCAATTGAAGTCCTCAAGTAGACATATTCCTCAGTTGATGGAAAGGGCAAGGCACTAGCTGTAATAGATGAAGGCATTCGTCCATTGGATGGTCAGTTTCGCAAAGCTGCATCTTATTCCACCAATGATGACTCTGCCACATATGACTCTGCCAATGCACCCAAGTCCACTCCTCAAGCCACTGCTCCGCGCGTGATGACTGACCGTGAACTTCTGCTTAGTCTTCACCAGAAGGTGGATCGAAATCACAAATGGGTTAAGCGTCAGTTTGGTTCACTTCTTCACAACATGACTGCCACACACAATGCAGTGAAGAAAAACCACTACTACCTCCATCAAGTCTTCGGTCGCACCTGGGCAATCCTGTCACATCTGTATGATGAAGAAGATCTAAAGATCATGGGTCTCAAAGAAGATTTTGACTGGTCTGCACCTCCACCGAAGAAACTCAAGAAGGTCAAGGTTCCTTCTCTGGTGGCCAGCTCATATTCTTCATCGCGCGACACTGATGAAAATGAAGACTTGGACGACACTGCGGCAGGCCCTACTACAACAAACGACCCCAACAACGCCGGCGCTCCTTCATCAACTTGATATTCTTCAGGGGCATTAGTCCTCATATTCGTTCCTTTTGGTCATTTGATGACAAAGGGGGAGAATTTTGAGTTAGTCTTCAAGCGGGTCTTTCTATATGGGCGTTTTTTGTTAAGCTACAACTCTCGTTCTTCTGCGACTTTATTGGATCGAGTTGTAAACTTAAACCCGATGGTGCTCTGATACTCTTGATACTTTTTTTCATGATTATTCCTCGTTAATATTATTGCACGCATGCTGAATTACATCAGTCACCATATTTCATCATGCATTTCAAATTCTTCACTGTTATATATCAAATGCGTGTATGAATTACAAGATATAGGGGGAGATCTCCATGATTCAACTCTTCAAGTATGCATTGCTTCAAAAGCAAATTCCTCACTATGCACATCTTCAGGGGGAGTTCTTCTATATCTTGTAATCAAATTCCACAATATTAGTAGTTACACTTCATATGTTTATCCCCGTTGAAAACTTAACCTATATTGTCATCAATCACCAAAAAGGGGGAGATTGTAAGTGCATCTAGTGCCCCTTAGTGATTTTGGTGTATTGAAGACTTATAGGTTAAGGGACTAATGTGTTTATGAGTGTACACAGGTCTATAAGTGTATGAGAAGTTTGATATTTACAGAGAAAGTCGACCCCTAAAATGAAGTTCTTCGTCTGAAGACTTTGGTATTCTGAAGACTTTCTGAAGACTTTGAAAGTGAAGAAAATGGTGTGACCTTGAAAACTTGGTATTCATTCGAGGAACATAAAGCGTGAAGACTTTTGTTTTCATAGTTTCATTTTCTCTTTCTTGAGTCATAGGAAACACCATACTGTTAAAGGGGGTCGAGGAAATACTAAGGAAAAATTTCCATGTGATGCTCAACTCAAAATCCTACACCTACCAATCCCTTCGAGTGAAGCCATTGGAAATCTCATACAGTCCAGTCATATTCTTCAGTGACAGAGACGAAGTTCTTCTGGTCTCTGAGGAATTTGTTCTGACTAAGGAGTTAGGAATTCGCCAGTGCGGATTTCCTACACAGTGAGGAACATGATAGCCCTGAGGATTTTGCTACTCAAAATTCCGACCGTTGTTGTGCTATGCGCCAGCTGTCCCAAAATATCTATCCACCTAACGGTCATATCATTGAAGGGCATTTATGTCTTATCATGTCGGGCTGCTCCCTAGGCTATAAATAGCCGCCCCCTACAACCACTAGCTGGTTGGCTGCTCCGAGAGAAACTGACACTTGTCATTTGAGAGCAACCCATCCTCCAAGGACTTTGAGCGAAAATCATCAAGTGAGGAAAAAACCAAAAAACCAAAACCCAAACACCTACAAACCCCAAGTGATTGAGCATCACTGAAGAGATTGATCCTGCGTGGATCCGACGCTTGTTACCTTTGAAGACTGTGCTTCTTCCAGACGGCTAGGCGTCATGGTCTAGAGCATCCAAGAGGAATTGTGGATCGCCGAGTGACCAAGTTTGTGAAGGTTTGGAAGTCACCTGAAGACTTACCACGAGTGATTGGACGAGGTCTGTGTGACCTTAGTTCAAGGAGAATACGGTGAGGACTGAGTGTCCTGAGCTGCGTGTTCAGGACTGGGTGTCCGAGACTGTGTGTCCTCAAGTTTAAATACTCAGCTGCTCCAACCAGACGTACAACTGAGATAGCAGTTGGAACTGGTCTACCAAATCATTGTCTTCACCAAGCTTACTGGTTCTATTTTCTCAACTCTTTCATTTCCTCATAACTATGTTGTGTGCTTGTTCATATCTCTGTTTGAAGATTTTGACTGAAGACTTTCTCAATTTCCTCAGTTCAATTTCTTCAGTCTGTTTGTCTTCATCATGTGTTATCCTGTGTTTACGCTTCTGTACTATGTGTCTGTCTTCATTTCATCATGATGACTATGCTTGTATTCTGTTATGTTTACTTTTGAGTACTCATTCCGCTGCTGGTAGTTCTTCGCTAAGGAATTTGCTTACCAGCAAATTCCTCAGTGAAGAATTTTATAAAAATTGCCTATTCACCCTCCCTCTAGTCGATATAACGCACTTTCAATGATGTAGGTGTTTTCACAAGCTCAAAGTAAATTACCTGGTTATACTTCAAATCTTGTACAAGTTAGCTCACTCAAGTACCGTTGGTAGTCTGAAACTGTTCCTCCAATTTTCTAAACTAGGTCCAGATGCTCTTTTTGCACCGATGTCTGTTGACAATTTTACAGACTCGTCAAGCTGGAAGAAGATTGGAACAAAAGCCCTTTTACTTGATCAGGTGATTGCTATCGAGTCAACTGAAGTTCTTGCCTCTACAATCATGTTTTCGTACGATATGTAGAATTAACTTATTGTATTATTTTCTCATGACGCTACAATATTTGACATCTTTTTCTAATGGCTCATATCAGGCATTGGTAATTGGATTGTAGATGAGGTGCTTTATTTACACCAAATGCGACACTTAAACTTTGAATGCGGTGAGCAGGCGGCGGGCGGCTTTGTCTCCTCCCAAATCCACGCCTCACTCCTCAAAGGCTTTGAACCGCGTGGAAAGGGGTATAGGAGGGGATCGGAGGGGGTTGGGCCGTCGAAACCCCGCATACCAAATGGGCTAACGGGGATTTACAAGGGTTCTGGGCCACGCGAGGAAAATCTGCTGAAAACCCCTCCGGCCCACTTCTACCAAAGGAGGCCTAATGGGCCAGGAAATGTACGCACATCCGCCAGACATGCTCGAAGGCCTATCGTTCTGAAGAAAAAGGAAAGGGAGATGCTGTACGACTGGTAGTCCGCTAGTCCAGGCATCCCCATCTGATTTTGTCACTCCGTCGGAGGTGAGATCCGGGCGTCGATGGAGGGGAGCTCGGGGCCTCGCTGGCCTCGCCGGAGTTCCACCCAAGAGGTAGGCAGCCCTGGCGGCGGAGCGGACCTCATCAGCGCCCTCCCCGACGAGGTGCTCCTCCTCTTCCTCGCCCGCCTCCCCTGCGCCAGCGCCGCCGCGCGCACCAGCGTCCTCTCCCGCCGGTGGCGCGGCCTCTGGGCGCTCCTCCGCCAGATCGTCTTCCGCGACGTGCCCTTCCCCTCGCTCGAGGCGGCGCTCGGCCGCGTCCTGCCTCCCCCGCACGCGGTTTCCCTGCTCGAAATCTGCGTCCCCGAGGAGCAGCGGACAGACAGCGCCGGCGTCAACTCGCTGCTCCGCGCCGCCGCGCGGCTCCAGCCGGAGAAGCTCGACTTCCGCCTCCCCTCCCGCTTAACCGGCCTTGCTTTCGCAGACCGTCTCGTCGCCGTCGACCTGCCTTGCTCGCACCGCGCCACCTCCATCTCGCTGGGCCTCTCCACCCCCTTCTCCCTCCGCGTGCCAGCCGGCGCTCAGTTCCCCGGACTCGAGGCGCTGTCCCTGTCGTACTGCACTACCGAGCTCGACGCCCTGCTCTCCTGCTGCCCGCGCCTGCGCACGCTCCGCGTCACCAGGGATTTGTTTCCTAACTACAAGTGCGACATTATGGTCAACTCCCCATCGCTGCAGGAGCTTGTTGTGCACCACCGGGTCAGAGAGACACAACGTGTGGACATCGTTGCGCCCGCACTTAAGCAATTGGCCCTCTCATTTGCCAATGGCGGGGAGATCAGCATCTCCGTCCTGGCACCAATGGTGGAGAAGGTTTCGTGGAACTGCTGCTACTTGGGGCACCACATTGTGTTTGGTCTTTGGAGCCTCAAGACGCTGCGGCTACAGACGGCAGAGAGACAAGGACAGCTATCCTCGCTGCAAATTCATGCCCGTGCGGTGCGTCCCCTCTACTGCAAGCTCTTGACTAAATTAATTTCTGAATGATGTATATCTTGGCAAATTGTTTTTTCAGGACTCGTTTTTACACGCTCAGGCGGACAACTTTACGCGGGAGATAGAGAAACATATGGTTGCTGCCTTCTCTTGTTTAGAGCTACATCTCACAGCAGAGGGGCATGCTTTTGGAGGGTTTGTGTTTCATCTCCTTGGGATGGATAAAATTCGTGCTGCTACACGGAGGCTTAAGGTCATCTTGAAGAGATCAGCGGTAATTCTCTGCTCTGATTATATACGCCAATAATACTTTGTGTGGTTATTCAGATATACACTTTGGGTTTTAGATGGAAGGAGGATGCCGGCTACATTGTCCTTGTAAGTTTCGGAACTGGAGGTTTGAGACTATCTCCTTGACTGCTCTGAAAGAAGTGGAGTTCGATGGCTTCGAAGGAGAGGATCATGAATTTGATTTATTACAATTGATACTTGGATGTGCACCGACGTTGAAAAGAATGAGTGTGCAGCTGTCAGAAGAGACCTCGGCAAGTCATGAGGGATGCGCAAAGATATACAGCATCTTCAAGGCGTGTTCATCTGTGAAATGCGATGTTTATCACAGTTCTGGTGAGTATATGTTTGGCATACATTATTAGCATCCTCCTACACAAAACAAAGATATAACTGTTAATCGTTGTGTAAGATTTGTCAACTATGTGGGGTTGGCATGCCAATTATAGAGTTTGGTTGTGCATGTCCAGTTTATTAGCTAATTTAACATACTATATTTCAGCCGAATTTGTGTGCTCGCACCCTCATATTTTGATAGAAATAGAAACTGATTGGTGGATTGGATGATAACAACAATTCAATATTTTTATTCAGGCTTCCTTACCTAAAATTGCTCGTTTGCATTTCACAATCTTCTTCATTCATCTTGCCCTACTATTGTGTGTTTGTATTTGAGTTTCCTGGTTAGCTGAAGTTGTCCCACCTGAATTCATTGGCCTTGGGGTTTCGTACAAATTATTAGTCCCAGTTAAACTCTGTTCAGCAAGGACTTTGCTATTTCTTTCTGTTGTCAGCATGTATTCCGTTTTATTCAGTAGCAAAAAGACAGTTTCTAGATTACCTGAAGTTTGCTGTCTCATCTGAATTTTTCATTGGCCTTTGGGTTTCTTTCTGCTCTCAGTATATTGTGTTTTATTTGACAAACATTCCTACACATATAACTCCACATTTGCTGGTTGCGATGCTCTGACGGGATCTTTTTTCAATTTGTCTCCTCTGCAGGGTTAATGCACGACAGCCAAAATTGCCCGTCGATGAGATTCTCGGGTGTGTTGATTCAGGGTGTTCATTGACAAGGTCTCAGGACGTTGCTTGGTTGCTTCAACCGATCATCCGGCATGCTCTTTTGTCAGTGTACTGCACTAGCTATAATCTAAGGTGCTCAGTTAAATCTTGTGTGGTTTCTATGCCATTTGACTATTGAAGTTAACTGCAGTCTATCTATGTCTTCAGTCAATTACTTGAAGGTGATTGTCATTTTAAACCTATGGTTTCAGTTACAATTGTGCGTTGTTGTTTCATTGCGACTACGCTCTGCATGTTTCCAGCGGGGGTAAAATGACCTGCAGTGAATGTTCACCTTACAGCTCTTTCTGCTTATAGCTGTGGTTAACCAAATGGCTCTGTGATAGCTGAGAATAATCAGGCTAAATGCGGGTGTGAAAATCCAAAAACATATTTAGAAGTTCCGAAATAAATTAATAAAAATTCTGTGGAAACTTGTATGTGTTCACTAGGATCCATGAAATTTTGTTTTGGAAAATGTAATTTGTACGCTGTACAAAAAAAAGTTCTGGCCCAAAAACAAACAAAAAGCTGCCCATTAGAAAATACATTTTTTTCCTACGCCACGTGTGGAAGTAAAATGTCATGAAAATTTGTACATATGTGTTATACATGTGTGTGTGTGTGTGTGTGTGTGTGTGTGTGTGTGTGTGTGTGTGTGTGTTTACAAAACAATTCATCATTTTTTACGTTGTAGAAAATGTTTTTCTTGAAACCGGCAACCGGCACCATGGTGGTGCCCGTGCACCATTTGCAATTGCCGGGCTAAATACGGGGAGCTTCTATTGGGCGCTCTCTGCGCCACTTAGGGCATGTACAATGATGTTATCTTAGGATAAATAATGAGGTGAAGGAGAGAGAAAAGGTTTGTCTTTTCTTATTTAAGAGAAGACAAGAGATGATATCTTAGCACAATATGTCTCATCATATTTTTAGGAATTTACTAGTTATTGAAGATAAGGCTAAGAGATGACCCATTGTAGACATTTTTCTTTGTCATCTCTAAATTACATGCAAAACTTAAAATAAGACTATCTTATCAACCATTGTACATGCCCTTAGCGCTACTGGCGCTCACGCAGCCACGCTGTTGGCCCAGCTCAACACGCTCGCTCGCTCCGGTCCCGATTCCTTCACTCGCTCGGTTCGCAGCCGATTTCTTTGCTCGTTCACAGTTGAGCGTATACTTGACCATACCTTGGGCCGGGCTGGGCTTCAGGCCAGGCCTAGCCAAGCCCGACGCAGAAAAACCCCGGCCCGGCCCGGCCATCGGGCCTGTTTTCTGGGCCCGAGCCCGGTCCGAACACGTAAAAGCCCGTCGGGCTTCGGGCCAGCCCAGCCTGACCTTCAGAAAAGTGTAAAAACGACGGGCCCGGCCCGGCCATCGGGCTCAAAATCTAGGTCCGAGCCTGGCCCGGGAGCAGCGTTGGGCTGGGCCGGGTCGGGCTTTTTCGGGCCGGGCTTCCCATGGGCAAGTATAGTTGAGCGGGTCTCCCACCCCTCAAAAAGAAAGTTGAGCAGGTCTTCCAGATTCTCGAAAAATGAAAGTTGAGCGGGTCTCCTGTTGTTGTTTGACCGTTTGGTTTAGAAAAGGTAGAACTGCAAAAAAACCACAAATTCAAAAACAGTTCATAAATTTGAAAAAAGCGCAAAAATAAGGTAAAAATCGCGAGTTTGGAAAAGAGTTCATCCATTTGAAAATGATTCATCAAATAAAAAAAGTTCATCTAATTTGAGAAAAAATCATTGATTTTCAAAAAAAAATTATCAAGTTAAAAGAAGTTCATCTGATATGAAAAAAGTACATCAATTTTTTAAAAACCCATAATTTTTTTAAAAAAATCTTCCAATTTAAAAAAATCATCAAATTTGAAAAACAAATTGAAAAAAGATCATGGATTTTCAAAAAATAACCACTAAAAGTGAAAAGGTTCATCCATTTGATACAAAGTTCATCAAATTTCAAAAGGTTTATCAAATTTCAAAAAAAAAATCATCAATTTGAAGAAAAAATTCGCGTATTTGCAAACAATCGTTGAACTGGGTAGAGGAAAAAGAAAAAAGAAAAAGAAAAAAAAGCGAACAGGAAAAAAGAAAGAATATAAGAAAGAAAAGGTTGTAAGTTGTTAGATCCCACTGGGTGGTGTGGTGGTTACACCAGTGTGTATCAATGAGGGAGGCTGTTGGTTCGAATTGCAACCAACTTGTGCATTTGTTCCGGATCTAAAAACTAGGAAAAAAACCCTACATGGGCTGGCCCAGCACGGGGGCGCTTTAGGCACCCGTTTGTAAAATACACAGTACGGGCACTTGAAAATGCCAAATAGGAACCGCCCTAAATACCTGCTACACGTTGTTGCCTTGTTATCCTCTGATTAGTGGACTGACCGGCCACATGAGTGGAGTTGGGATCAAGGGGTGCACCAACGAACTCGAAGAGATGAAATACGTCCGTGCGTTCGAGTTGTCTAAGCAGCGAACACGTTGAGCGTCCAAGGCCAATTTCGACTGAGAAGCTCGATTTTAAAATAAGGCGTTGAGGCAGGCCCACGGAGGCACGCTCTCGGTACACACACGTGGTGACGTCAGGACGCGAACCGACCTGACCCAACCCCAGAGCCCGAAGGGAACCCGACCGCACACGTGCTACCCCACCCCTCCCCTCCCGTCTCGAAATCTCCCGGATCGGCGGACCGACCGACCCCGGTGCCGTCGTCCCCACGGGCCTCGCCCCATTTGCCGTCGCCCCCAAGGCTCTCCTCCCCCTCAAATCCCCCCCTCCCCTCCCA